>NC_053041.3:403877098-404180128 GCF_002575655.3 Aegilops tauschii subsp. strangulata
GGCTAGTACCGTAAAACCCGACACAAAAAAAGACCCCTTGAATCGAGGCGATACTAGCACGAGACCGCAGCAGTACTACGGCTGGGGCTACCAGCGGTACTACGGCTCTAGAGCGGTACTACCGCTCTTAGAGCGGTACTACCGCTTGTAGCCATAAGCGGTACTACCGCTCTGGCCCGCGGTACTACCGCTGGGACCAGAGAGGGCACACTCAGAAGGGGAACGAGCCCATCATAGAAGCGGAAAGGCTCGGAGGGGGGCAAAGGAAGTGTACGTGATGATTCTGCCCTAGCCTTTCTAAAGCGGACCCCCTCTTGATAGTACGGTGATCCCTATGAAACTAGTCCACCAAACTAATTCGAAAGGACTACACCGTCTTCGCTTCAAGCTCCGAGGGGAGGGAATCGTCTCGTGCCAAAAGGATGAATCTCTGAAAACACTCAATGCACACGATTAGTCCGCAAAAGCATTGTCATCAATCACCAAAACATCTTAGGGATAAATATTCCCTTACAATCTCCCCCTTTTTGGTGGATTGATGACAATACGGGATTTGCACAAATGGGAAAAGACAAAGGACATAAGCAAACCCCAAATCTCTAAAATATAGACGGGCTCCCCCTAGATGTGTGCCATCAAGATAAGTGCTTTGGACTGCACGACACGCATACTAGGATCAACACTCCCCCTGTATTTTAGAGACCAACAACCTAAGCGAGATTCAAGAGAGCAGGATATATAACATAATAAGCATGCAACTCATGAGATACCAAATGACTAGAGACATAGATAAAGATATGATAAGGATAAGGTAGCATATAAGGTAGCATATGTCTCACACCATATGACTGGAACTAAGGTCTTACTGAACACAAAACCAAACAAAGCACAAGGTAGCAAACACAACGAAAGCACAAAGACAAAGACACACTCGCAACACAACGACGCAAATCCCTAAACTCTCTCCCCCTTTGGCATCGAGACACCAAAAGGGGCAAAGAGCTAACCTACGGCTCCAGGTGAGAGCATGCTGAGGATCTCGAACATCAGGACTCTGCGTGATCATCTGCACCGCCGTCCTCGGCCGGAAACTGCTCGGCATCTGAATCGGTCCACGGACAGTGCTGCTGGATCCACTCCTCCTCAGTGATCTGACCCTCAGAGTCGCTGGTGACTGTCGCACCCAACTGACGCATAAGCTCCTTGTGACGCCCCCTTGCCTTCTTCTCAGCCACATGAGTCATGTACTGACCGTGAGACTCCATGCAGAATAGCTTCTTCATCTTGTGTTTGGGCTTCTTTGCCCAAGAGGGCTCTGCCGCAGAAGGCTCTGTCCCAGAAGGCACATAATCCTCATCGTCATCATCGGCATCAGTCTCGCCCTCGGTCTCCATGGCAGCAGCAGAAGATGGAACTCCAGATCTAGGAATGCCCCAATTATCCTTCTTCCTCAGACGCTTGATCTCATGAGAAACCAACTCTCCAGTTTCCAGGTGCTCCTCAGGATAGGTACGTCCCCAGGCCTTCTCAATGAGCAACATAATGAACGGACCATAAATCGGGCACTTGCGCTCAGAAATAGCAACAAGAAGTTCAGACCACATAACATGAGAGATGTCCAGGGACTCGCCAGTGTTTGCGTCCTTCTCACGCTGGCAGAAGAGAAGCATGTCCACGAGATAAGAGTGTACCATGTCCAGATTCCCGATACGAGGGAAGAGAGTCTCGCGGAAGATACGGTGAAGGATGTCCAGCTAGGTAGACAACTCATAGGTTTCCTTCCTGGTCTCAGGGTTGACCTTCCGAGTACAGTAGGGCCAGAGAGCTTGCTTGTGAGTGGAGGTAACATTGTGGTGAGGACGAAATCCGACTGGAGTCTCGAGCCCTTGATCTTCCACCTCTAGCAACCCCATGAAGGCCTTCCACTTGACAGCTAGCACCTTCCCATTAGTCATCCAAGTCAGAGTCATGTCTTCATCAGTTCCTAGGTGGACAGTGGCAAAGAACTGAGCCAGCAAATCTGCATCAAAGTCCTTGTTGAACTGCATGATCCTGAGAATGTTCAACTGAGAGCACATCTGAAGGGCATCACCAAAGTACTCAGGGTCCTTCTCCATAGCATCCGTGTTGATGGAATGAACATTGACAAAGAGGTTCTTCTTAGCCTTGATCATGTCAAAGTAGGTGGCATACTGAAACCGGTTCCAGAACGGGCGATTGACAAGGTTGGGTTCTTGGTCTTCCTCATATGGGTTGCGGCGACGCCTGTCCCAGAATTCCTTGCTAGTCATCTCAGTCACCTTCTTGCCACTTGGCTTCGGCCTGTTGGCGGTCTTCTTCTTGAGAGGAGGATTGGCACTTGAGGAAGCACCCACTGGCGGCGGTGGAGCACTGGAAGAACCACCTGCAGCCTCAGATGTGCGGTACCGCTTTGACGTTGAACGCCCGGGGTTGACACGGCGGACTTGCTGCTCAGGATGTTCATCACCTGGAACCAAACACACGGACACACGAAACAACCAGAAGGAATGATCAAAACCAAATAAACACAACAAATATGGATCAACATGTGGTAGGAAACGATGGAACTGGGCATCCGGCGGTAGTACCGTGCCTGCACAGCGGCAGTACCGCACCAGCGGTAGGACCGCGCCTCCACAGCGGCAGTACCGCTCCAGCGGTAGTACCGCGCCGGATGGGCGGTAGTACCGCCCGAGACGGGGCACAGAGGATTCCTACTGCCGTGGTCAGATCCGGCACTACCGGGGATGCCAAATTCAAAAATAAACCTACCAAACATCAATCCAAAGAGTCTAGTTGCCTTCTCCAACCTACTCAAGCCTAGATTTGGCCAAAAATCTAGAGATGCAACCACTATTGCCCCTAAAACGCAAGATCTGAAAACTAGACAGGAAGAGAAGAGGAACGGGGGCAATACCTGCATCCATGGCAAGAGGACGAGGTGGGGATCGACTCCACCGAAGGAATGGAGAGGAACGGTCCGGAGACGGAGGGACGCCGAAGCCCTCCCGCGGCGAGATGGCGCTGGAGAGAGAGGAAGAGGAACGAGGGGACGAAGCAAATGGGTATGGGGAAGGAAACCACCCCTGCCCACGACTTAACCCCCTGGCCCCGCCCCTCAGCGGTAGTACCGTGGTGATGGGCGGTAGTACCGCGCCTTCACAACGGTAGTACCGCCCAGCGCAACTCAAAACAAGACTCAACACCTATGGCACAAAAAGGAAAAGAAGGGAAATGACGGCAAGAGGAGAAAACCAACACAAAGCAACAAGAGCACCAGCACGAGAACAAGAACCACACACCTCTACACGAGAGGGCGGTGGCTGAGGCCACCTATGTTTGAGTCAATTGGTATGGCACCGCGAAGAATTATCCTTGGGCCCATGACCAAAACTCGTCTTTGAAGCACAAGTACCATCAAAAATGGCTAATGTGAAAGAGTGAGATTAGTTTATGCATTATGGGGGGGGAGGAAGAGTTCATTGAGAGAACAACACTCCCCCTAAGTCCATGCCTACACCTAGACAAGAATGCATGATGAATGTGAGGGGTGTGCAAAGGTTCAAACCACATTGCTCGAATCAATGATATTTAGCTCATGCCTTAACTCGCGAAATCTTGCTTCATCCAATGGCTTAGTGAAAATATCTGCAAGGTTATCATGAGTGTTGACATAGTTGAGCTCGATCTCCCCTCGCCTAATATGATCCCGGATGAAGTGATACCGAATCTCAATATGCTTCGTCTTGAAGTGTTGCACCGGGTTGAGAGAAATCTTGATGGCACTTTCATTGTCACACCAAAGAGGCACTTTGTCACAAATGACACCGTAATCCTTTAAAGTTTGCCTCATCCATAAGAGTTGTGCACAGCAACTCCCGGCCGCCACATACTCCGCTTCGGTGGACGAGAGAGACACACAACTTTGCTTTTTAGAAGACCAACTTACCAAAGAGCAACCAAGAAATTGGCACCCTCCGGAAGTGGACTTCCTATCCACTTTGTCTCCCGCCCAATCGGAGTCCGAATAACCTACAAGCTTGAAGTTTGCTCCTCGTGGGTACCATAAGCCAAAGTTTGGGGTATGAGCCAAATATCGAAAGATTCGCTTGACCGCCACAAAGTGGCTTTCCTTAGGTGCGGCTTGAAACCGTGCACAAATTCCCACACTCAACATGATATCCGGTCTAGATGCACAAAGGTAAAGCAAGGATCCAATCATGGAGCGATATACCTTTTGATCCACCGCTTTACCATTGGGATCAATGTCAAGTTGGCACTTGGTGGGCATTGGAGTGGAAGCCGGCTTGACATCACTTAGCTTGAATCTCTTTAGCATGTCTTGAGTGTATTTGGCTTGGTTGATGAAGGTTCCTTCTCTTCTTTGTTTGATTTTGAATCCGAGAAAGAACTTCAACTCTCCCATCATAGACATCTTGAACTTTGAGGTCATGAGAGCGGCAAATTCTTCATTGAAGGCTTTGTTAGGGGAACCAAAAATAATATCATCAACATATAGTTGGCACACAAACAACTCCCCTTTGACCTTCTTAGTAAAAAGAGTGGGGTCGATTTTCCCGATTTCGAATCCACGATCTTGTAACAACTCCGTAAGATGCTCATACCACGCACGTGGGGCTTGTTTAAGGCCATAGAGCGCCTTGTGGAGTTGATACACATGATCGGGGAAATAGGGATCTTCGAACCCGGGGGGTTGTTTGACATACACCAACTCATTTATGGGACCATTAAGAAAAGCACTCTCCACATCCATTTGTTGCAACGTGAAATTATGATGAGAAGCATAAGCAATCAACAAACTAATAGATTCAAGGCGAGCGACGGGGGAAAAGGTTTCACCGTAGTCGATACCCTCAACTTGGGAGTAGCCTTGTGCCACCAAACGAGCCTTGTTGCGAACAATGATCCCATGAGCATCTTGCTTGTTCTTGAATATCCACTTGGTTCCTATGACATTATGGTTCCCGGTTGGCCTTGGCACTAATTTCCACACTTGGTTATGTTCGAAGTTGTTGAGTTCTTCATGCATGGCATTGAGCCAATCCGGGTCCTCGAGCGCTTCATAAACCTTTTGGGGTTCGACACAAGAAACAAACGCATGATGTTCACAATAGTTTGCTAATTGTCTACGAGTGCTTACCCCCTTTCTTAGGCTTCCAACCACATTCTCCATGAGATGACCTTTGGTGGTGAGCTTGGAAGCGATCTTAGCGGCACGACGCTCCAATTCCTCCTCGGAAGTGAATGGAGGAGGGTTACTTGATCATCTTGAGCGTCGTCTTGAGCTTGTCCTTGATCTTGAACTTGCTCGAGGGGGAGAACTTGACCTTGGGCATCATTTGGTGGATCACCACCATCTTGAGGTTGATCTTGCCCTTGATCTTGTTCATGAGGTTGAGAGCCTTCACTTTGTTCTTCGGAAGCGTGTGGGTCTTGGGTTGGTGATGGCTCCACTTGAGTGGAGCATTGTCCTTCTCCTTCGGCCACAAGGGGTTCCTCAATGGGTAGGATATAACTAACACCCATTCTTCTTATGGCTTGGGGAGGAATTTCATCACCTACATCACAAGTACCACTTTGCTCCACTTGGGAGCCGTTATTCTCATCAAACTCCACGTTACACGTCTCCTCAATAAGTCCCGTGGACTTATTGAGAACACGGCAAGCGTGGGAGTTTGTAGCATAACCAACAAATATGCCCTCATGAGCTTTAGACTCAAATTTAGACAAACGAACACCTTTCTTGAGAATGAAACACTTACACCCGAACACCCGAAAGTACTTGAGGTTGGGCTTGTTACCGGTGAGTATCTCATATGGAGTCTTGTTCAAGCCTTTGCGGAGATAGAGCCGATTTGAAGCATGACACGCGGTGTTGATGGCTTCGGCCCAAAAGTTGTATGGAGACTTGAACTCCGCCATCATGGTCCTTGCCGCATCCATCAACGTCCGGTTCTTCCTCTCCGCAACACCATTTTGTTGAGGGGTGTAAGGTGCGGAATATTGATGCTTGATCCCCTCATCACTAAGAAACTCATCCAAGGTGTAGTTTTTGAACTCGGTGCCGTTGTCACTTCTTATTGTCAAGATCTTTGCATTGTGTTGACGTTGGGCTTCATTTGCAAAGTCAATGACGGTTTGTTGGGTCTCACTCTTCCTCTTGAAGAAATACACCCAAGTGTATCTTGAATAGTCATCCACAATTACCAAGCAATACTTTCTACCCCCAAGACTATCAAAGGATGGAGGCCCAAAGAAATCCAAATGAAGGAGCTCCAAAGGCCTCTTCGAGTAAATGAGAGTCGTGGGAGGGTGAGCCTTCTCATGAAGCTTTCCTTCGATACAAGCACTGCAAGCACGATCTTTAGCAAAACTAACGTTCGTTAGTCCACGGACATGGTCCCCCTTGAGAAGACTTTGCAAAGATCTCATATTGACATGGGCTAAACAGCGATGCCAAAGCCATCCTACGTCAACTTTAGCCATTAGGCATGTCGCGGTCTTAGTTGGTCGCTCCAAAAAGTTAATCACATAGAGACCGTTCTCGACATGCCCAACAAAGGCTACTTTAAGGGTCTTGCTCCACAAGAGGGCCATGGTATCAATATCAAAGAAAGTGGCAAAGCCCATGGTAGCAAGTTGACGAACGGAAAGTAAATTGTATGCAAGGGACTCAACTAGCATGACCTTCTCGATCGTGAGATCATGAGAAATGACAACTTTGCCGAGTCCCAATACCTTAGAAGACGAGGCATCACCCCACTCGACATTGGTGGGCATAGATGGAATCTTGTGCACGTCCACCACCAAGTCCTTGCTTCCGGTCATATGATTTGTAGCTCCACTATCGAGCAACCATGATCCCCCGCCGAAAGCAAACACCTACAAGAGATCAATGCTTGGTTTTAGGTACCCATTTTGTAATGGGTCCTTTGATGTTAGTAACAAGGGTCTTAGGAACCCAAATGGACCATTCAATATACTCATTAGGAGAACCAACAAATTTGGCATAAACATGCCCATCACTTGCACGTCATAACACATAAGAAGGATTAAAGTCGCCGGCTTTGTTGGATGGGGTGGTATTGCCCTTCTTGACACTGTCACCCTTCGCATTGTTCTTCTTCTCCTTGGAAGCACCCTCTCCCTCCTTCACAAAAGTTTGCTTGAGAGGAGGAGGTCGTTTGGTCTTGTCATTCTTCTTCTTGTTCTTGGGCTTGGGTGCGAACCCAATTCCCTCCTTGGCCACAACTTCCTTTTGGTTTCTCAAAAGGTCGTTGAGGTTCTTCTCACCTTGTATGCATGACACAAGGCCTTTCTCAAGTTGCTCCTTCAACTTAGCATTCTCCTCAACAAGATGCACATGCTCACAACAAGGGTTAGTAGCGTTTGCATTATCAATTAACACCATATGAGGAAAGGTGGCTTTCTCC
This sequence comes from Aegilops tauschii subsp. strangulata, assembly GCF_002575655.3. Taxonomy (NCBI): domain Eukaryota; kingdom Viridiplantae; phylum Streptophyta; class Magnoliopsida; order Poales; family Poaceae; genus Aegilops; species Aegilops tauschii. The sequence goes on from NC_053041.3 coordinate 403,884,574, forward strand.
TTAGTTAGCTTTACTTGGAGTTGATCATGAGACTCCTTGAGGCTAGCATGAACGCCCTTCAAGACTTTGTGAGCCTTGTCGAGAATGTCAAACTCCTCTTTAAGTCTAGCAAGATCAACCCCAAGTTTTGCCTTCTCGGAGTTTAGCACACGAGACACAACAAGAGCATGATCAAGATCTTTCTTTAACTTAGCATGATCATCGTTGTATGACTCCTCAAGAGCCAAACGAAGACCACGCTCTTCGTCAAGAGCATTGGAAAGATCCGAAATCTCATCGGCATAGTCACGACTATGCCCCTCCATCTTAGAGATGGTATCTTCGTGAGCCTCGATCATGTCATTGGCTTCACCAAGTTGTTCCAAGAGAGCAATGAAGTGCTTCTTGGATTTACCCTTGAGTTTACCCATAAAGATCTCAAACTCATTTTCCTCCACATTTGTCCCCTCATGTTCATCAATGCTATCCGTCGAAGAAGGATGATTAATGATGGTAGTTTTGATGTTGGAGGTTACCTTATTGGTGGCTTTAGCCATGAGGCACTTGGCGGTGATGTTCTCATTGGGTGAGTCAAAGAGAGACACCCGTGGAGTCTTTGCAATGGCAACGGAGGCCATGGCAACCGACTCACCATCTTCATCATCGTCATCATCCTCATTGTACTCTTCTTGTACCACCAACGCCTTGGGAGGAGTCTTCTTGGTGAAGTTGCTCTTGTTGGGGAACGACTTGGCCTTGTCCTTTCTAATGAGCTTGCCACCATTGTCTTCCCTCTTCTCGTAAGGGCACTCCGCAACAAAGTGGCTCACATTGCCACAATTGAAGCAAGTCCTCACTCGTTGCTTGCCCTTTGCGCCACTTGAATTGCTCTTGTTGAAGTTTGGCCTTGTGTTCTTCTTGCTCCAAAATTGCCTTGAAGCAAGAGCCATGTGTTCATGATAGGCATACTTCGTATCTTCGAGGTTGCCCTCCTCTTCTTCCTCTTCATCCTCTTCCTCCATACTAACCTTGGCCTTTAGAGCAAGGTTGGGCTTCTTTACTCTTTGAGAGCGAAGAACCGCATTGTCGGCGGTCTTGTCCAAGATGCTCATAGCAACAAACTCATCCAACACTTCACTTGATGACAAGGTGTGGAAGTCCGGCCTTTGACGAATTATGGAGGACATGGCTTTGTGGTAGGGCATCATTGCCTTGAGGAATTTGCGCTTGATCCAATTGTCATCCGTGTCCTTACTTCCATGATCTCGGAGAGAGACCGCGAAGTTTGGTTACTCTCCGAAAAAGCTCACGAGGTTCTTCATCTTCTTTCATTGCAAACTCGTCGGCTTCATCTTGCACCACTTCATAGTTGGAGCGTTGAATGCTTGCGCTTCCCCGATAGAGGGAAACAACTTGGAGCCAAGCATCTTTGGCCACGGTGTAAGGCCGGAGATGAGGAAGATCTTCGGGTGGGATTGCTTCTTGGATGATGAAGAGAGCATTCTCATTGAATTGATGATCCACAACTTCTCTAGGAGTGAAGTTACTTCGGTCATGCGGATAAAAACCTTCTTCAATGATTCTCCAAAGGTTAGTGTTCACATGATTTAAATGACGCTTAAAACGATAGACCCAAGAATCAAAATCTACATTCTTCTCAATCTTAGGGGCTGGGCCGGCATGATTCAAATGAGTGGAAGGGAGCGGTCCACCATAGACAGGTGGAGGTTCCACATGGGCAAAGATGCCGGTCCCATTTTTACCACTAGAAAAAGGAGCTTTCTCGCTAGTAGCTTCCCCCTTGTCGGAGGTAGCATCCGTCACCTTGTTAGCGGGATCACCCACTTTCAATGGTGCGGTGGTAAGTTTAAGCCCTTCTAAGAATTTAATAAACATGCTTTCGACCTCGGTCGTCATGGAGGTTTTCAATGTGTCCAACGCCACATTGAATTCCTCACGAGAGACCGCGGTTCCCCCATCTCCCGTAGACGAGACCGGATTCACACTGGAGTGCTCCTCCACACCGTCTACGACGTCAACCATACTCTTTGGACGGTAAAGTCCTTAATAAAGAGACGAGGCTCTGATACCAATTGAAAGGATCGATATAGTTGACTAGAGGGGGGGTGAATAGGCAACTAACAATTTTTAGCTTTTCTTTACCAAATTAAACTTTTGCATCAAAATAGGTTGTCTAGATATGCAACTAAGTGAGCAACCTATATGATGCAAAGACAACAAGCATGCAAGCAAATAAGAGATATAACACGAGTAAACTTGCGAAAGTAAAGGGACGAGATAACCAATAGTGGAGCCGGTGAAGACGAGGATGTGTTACCTAAGTTCCTTCCTTTTGAAGGGAAGTACGTCTCCGTTGGAGCGGTGTGGAGGCACAATGCTCCCCAAGAAGCCACTAGGGCCACCGTATTCTCCTCACGCCCTCACACAATGCGAGATGCCGTGATTCCACTATTGGTGCCCTTGAAGGCGGCGACCGGACCTTTACAAACAAGGTTGGGGCAATCTCCACAACTTAATTGGAGGCTCCCAACGACACCACAAAGCTTCACCACAATGGACTATGGCTCCGCGGTGACCTCAACCGTCTAGGGTGCTCAAACACCCAAGAGTAACAAGATCAGCTAGGGATAAGTGGGGGGAATCAAATTTCTCTTGGTGGAAGTGTAGATCGGGGCCTTCTCAACCAATCCCGGGCAAATCAACAAGTTTGATTGGCTAGGGAGAGAGATCGGGCGAAAATGGAGCTTGGAGCAATAATAGAGCTTTTGGGGGAAGAGGTAGGTCAACTTTGGGGAAGAAGACCTCCTTATATAGTGGGGGGAACAATCCAACCGTTACCCCCCACACCAGCCCCGCAGAGAGCGGTACTACCGCAGGAGGCAGCGGTACTACCGCTGATCACAGCGGTACTACCGCTCCCCCGGGCGGTACTACCGCTGGGCCCAGAGCGGTACTACCGCGGTGGTAAGGGCGGTACTACCGCATATGAGCGGTACTACGGCCCCCACTGCCACGGCTAGTACCGTAAAACCCGACACGAAAAAAGACCCCTCGAATCGAGGCGGTACTAGCACGAGACCGCAGCAGTACTACAGCTGGGGCTACCAGCGGTACTACGGCTCTAGAGCGGTACTACCGCTTGTAGCCATAAGCGGTACTACCGCTCTGGCCCGCGGTACTACCGCTGGGACCAGAGAGGGCACACTCAGAAGGGGAATGAGCCCATCATAGAAGCGGAAAGGCTCAGAGGGGGGCAAAGGAAGTGTACGTGATGATTCTGCCCTAGCCTTTCCAAAGCGGACCCCCTCTTGATAGTACGGTGATCCCTATGAAACTAGTCCACCAAACTAATTCGAAAGGACTACACCGTCTTCGCTTCAAGCTCCGAGGGGAGGGAATCGCCTCGTGCCAAAAGGATGAATCTCTGAAAACACTCAATGCACACGATTAGTCCGCAAAAGCATTGTCATCAATCAACAAAACATCTTAGGGATAAATATGCCCTTACACACGTCTCCGGTCAATAACCAATAGCGGAACCTAGATGCTCATATTGGTTCCTACATATTCTACAAAGATCTTTATCGGTCAAACTACATAACAACATACGTTGTTCCCTTTGTCATCGGTATGTTACTTGCCCGAGATTCGATCGTCGGTATCTCAATACCTAGCTCAATCTCGTTACCGACAAGTCTCTTTACTCGTTCTGTAATGCATCATGTCGCAACTAACTCATTAGTCACATTGCTTGCAAGGCTTATAATGATGTGCATTACCGAGAGGGCCCAGAGATACCTCTCCGACAATCCGAGTAACAAATCCTAATCTCGCTCTACGCCAACTCAACAAGTACCATCGGAGACACCTGTAGAGCACCTTTATAATCACCCAGTTACGTTGTGACGTTTGGTAGCACACAAAGTGTTCCTCCGGTAATCAGGAGTTGCATAACCTCATACTCATAGGAACACGTATAAGTCATGAAGAAAGCAATAGCAGTAAACTAAACGATCAAGTGCTAAGCTAACGGAATGGGTCAAGTCAATCACATCATTCTCCTAATGATGTGATCCCGTTAATCAAATGACAACTCATGTCTATGGTCAGGAAACTCAACCATCTTTGATCAACGAGCTTGTCAAGTAGAGGCATACTAGTGAAACTATGTTTGTCTATGTATTCACACATGTATTATGTTTCCGGTTAATACAATAATAAACATTTATCATGATATGAGGAAATAAATAATAACTTTATTATTGCCTCTAGGGCATATTTCCTTCAGTCTGCCACTTGCACTAGAGTCAATAATCTAGATTACACAGTAATGATTCTAACACCCATGGAGTCTTGGTGCTGATCATGTTTCGCTCGTGGAAGAGGCTTAGTCAATGGGTCTGCAACATTCAGATTCGTATGTATCTTGCAAATCTCTATGTCTCCCACCTGGACTTGATCCCGGATGGAATTGAAGCGTCTCTTGATGTGCTTGGTTCTCTTGTGAAATCTGGATTCCTTTGCCAAGGCAATTGCACCAGTATTGTCACAAAAGATTTTCATTGGACCCGATGCACTAGGTATGACACCTAGATCGGATATGAACTCCTTCATCCAGACTCCTTCATTTGCTGCTTCCGAAGCAGCTATGTACTCCGCTTCACACGTAGATCCCGCCACGACGCTTTGTTTAGAACTGCACCAACTGACAACTCCACCGTTCAATGTAAACACGTATCCGGTTTGCGATTTAGAATCGTCCGGATCAGTGTCAAAGCTTGCATCGACGTAACCATTTACAACGAGCTCCTTGTCACCTCCATAAACGAGAAACATATCCTTAGTCCTTTTCAGGTATTTCAGGATGTTCTTGACCGCTGTCCAGTGATCCACTCCTGGATTACTTTGGTACCTCCCTGCTAAGCTAATAGCAAGGCACACATCAGGTCTGATACACATCATTGCATACATGATAGAGCCTATGGCTGAAGCATAGGGAACATTTTTCATTTTCTCTCTATCTTCTGCAGTGGTCGGGCATTGAGTCTGACTCAACTTCACACCTTGTAACACAGGCAAGAATCCTTTCTTTGCTTGATCCATTTTGAACTTCTTGAAAACTTTATCAAGGCATGTGCTTTGTGAAAGTCCAATTAAGCGTCTTGATCTATCTCTATAGATCTTGATGCCCAATATATAAGCAGCTTCACCGAGGTCTTTCATTGAAAAACTCTTATTCAAGTATCCTTTTATGCTATCGAGAAATTCTATATCATTTCCACTCAGCAATATGTCATCCACATATAATATTAGAAATGCTATAGAGCTCCCACTCACTTTCTTGTAAATACAGGCTTCTCCAAAAGTCTGTATAAAACCATATGCTTTGATCACACTATCAAAACGTTTATTCCAACTCCGAGAGGCTTGCACACTTTGTTAGCTCCCTTTGGATCGACAAAGCCTTCCGGTTGCATCATATACAACTCTTCTTCCAGAAATCCATTCAGGAATGCAGTTTTGACATCCATTTGCCAAATTTCATAATCATAAAATGCGGCAATTGCTAACATGATTCGGACAGACTTAAGCATCGCTACGGGTGAGAAAGTCTCATCGTAGTCAACTCCTTGAACTTGTCGAAAACCTTTCGCAACAATTCGAGCTTTGTAGACAGTAACATTACCATCAGCGTCAATCTTCTTCTTGAAGATCCATTTATTCTCTATGGCTTGCCGATCATCGGGCAAGTCAACCAAAGTCCACACTTTGTTCTCATACATGGATCCCATCTCAGATTTATGGCCTCAAGCCATTTTGCGGAATCTGGGCTCACCATCGCTTCTTCATAGTTCGTAGGTTCGCCTTGGTCAAGTAACATACCTCCAGAATAGGATTACCGTACCACTCTGGTGTGGATCTTACTCTGGTTGACCTACGAGGTTCGGTAGTAACTTGATCTTCATGATCAACATCATTAGCTTCCTCACCAATTGGTGTAGGTGTCATAGAAACCGGTTTCTGTGATGAACTACTTTCCAATAAGGGAGCAGGTACAGTTACCTCATCAAGTTCTACTTTCCTCCCACTCACTTCTTTCGAGAGAAACTCCTTCTCTAGAAAGGATCCATTTTTAGCAACAAATGTCTTGCCTTCGGATCTGTGATAGAAGGTGTACCCAACAGTTTCATTTGGGTATCCTATGAAGACACATTTCTCCGATTTGGGTTCGAGCTTATCAGGTTGAAGCTTTTTCACATAAGCATCGCAGCCCCAAACTTTAAGAAACGACAACTTTGGTTTCTTGCCAAACCACAGTTCATAAGGCGTCGTCTCAACGGATTTCGATGGTGCCCTATTTAACGTGAATGCAGCCATCTCTAAAGCATAACCCCAAAATGATAGCGGTAAATCAGTAAGAGACATCATAGATCGCACCATATCTAGTAAAGTACGATTACGACATTCGGACACACCATTACGTTGTGGTGTTCCGGGTGGCGTGAGTTGCGAAACTATTCCGCATTGTTTCAAATGTAGACCAAACTCGTAACTCAAATATTCTCCTCTGCGATCAGATCGTAGAAACTTTATTTTCTTGTTACGATGATTTTCCACTTCACTCTGAAATTCTTTAAACTTTTCAAATGTTTCAGACTTATGTTTCATTAAGTAGATATACCCATATCTACTCAAATCATCTGCGAAGGTGAGAAAATAAAGATACCCGCTGCGAGCCTCAATATTCATTGGACCACATACATCAGTATGTATGATTTCCAACAAATCTGTTGCTCGCTCCATTGTTCCGGAGAACGGTGTTTTAGTCATCTTGCCCATGAGGCATGATTCGCAAGTACCAAGTGATTCATAATCAAGTGATTCCAAAAGTCCATCAGTATGGAGTTTCTTCATGCGCTCTACACCAATATGACCCAAACGGCAGTGCCACAAATAAGTTGCACTATCATTATCAACTCTGCATCTTTTGGCTTCAACATTATGAATGTGTGTATCACTACTATCGAGATTCACCACAAATAGACCACTCTTCAAGGGTGCATGACCATAAAAGATATTACTCATATAAATAGAACAACCATTATTCTCAGATTTAAATGAATAACCGTCTCGCATAAAAAAAGATCCAGATATAATGTTCATGCTTAACGCTGGCACCAAATAACAATTATTCAGGTCTAAAACTAATCCCGAAGGTAGATGTAGAGGTAGCGTGCCGACGGCGATCACATCGACTTTGGAACCATTTCCCACGCGCATCGTCACCTCGTCCTTAGCCAGTCTTCGCTTAATCCGTAGTCCCTATTTCGAGTTGCAAATATTAGCAACAGAACCAGTATCAAATACCCAGGTGCTACTGCGAGCTCTAGTAAGGTACACATCAATAACATGTATATCACATATACCTTTGTTCACCTTGCCATCATTCTTATCTGCCAAATACTTGGGGCAGTTTCGCTTCCAGTGACTAGTCTGTTTGCAGTAGAAGCACTCAGTCTTAGGCTTATGTCCAGACTTGGGTTTCTTCTCCTGAGCAGCAACTTGTTTGCCGTTCTTCTTGAAGTTCCCCTTCTTCTTCCCTTTACCCTTTTTCTTGAAACTGGTGGTCTTGTTGACCATCAACACTTGATGCTCCTTCTTGATTTCTACCTCCGCAGCCTTTAGCATTGCGAAGAGCTCGGGAATTGTCTTATCCATCCCTTGCATATTATAGTTCATCACGAAGCTCTTGTAGCTTGGTGGCAGTGATTGAAGAATTCTGTCAATGACACTATCATCCGGAAGATTAACTCCCAGTTGAATCAAGTGATTGTTATACCTAGACATTTTGAGTATATGTTCACTGACAGAACTATTCTCCTCCATCTTGCAGCTGTAGAACTTATTGGAGACTTCATATCTCTCAATCCGGGCATTTGCTTGAAATATTAACTTCAACTCCTGGAACATCTCATATGCTCCATGATGTTCGAAACGTCGTTGAAGTCCCGGTTCTAAGCCGTAAAGCATGGCACACTGAACTATCGAGTAGTCATCAGCTTTGCTCTTCGAGACGTTCTTAACGTCGTCAGTTGCATCTGCAGCAGGCCTGGCACCTAGTGGTGCTTCCAGGACGTAATTCTTCTGTGCAGCAATGAGGATAATCCTCAAGTTACGGACCCAGTCCGTGTAATTTCTACCATCATCTTTCAACTTTGCTTTCTCAAGGAACGCATTAAAATTCAACGGAACAACAACACGGGCCATCTATCTACGACAACATAGACAAGAAAAATACTATCAGGTACTAAGTTCATGATAAATTTAAATTCAATTAATCATATTACTTAAGAACTCCCACTTAGATAGACATCCCTTTAATCATCTAAGTGATCACGTGATCCATATCAACTAAACCATAACCGATCATCACGTGAAATGGAGTAGTTTTCAATGGTGAACATCACTATGTTGATCATATTCTACTATATGATTCACGCTCGACCTTTCGGTCTCAGTATTCTAAGGCCATATCTGCATATGCTAGGCTCGTAAAGTTTAACCCGAGTATTCTGCGTGTGCAAAACTGTCTTACACTCGTTGTAGATGAACGTTGAGCTTATCACACCCGATCATCACGTGGTGTCTCGGCACGACGAACTTTGGCAACGGTGCATACTCAGGGAGAACACTTTTACCTTGAAATTTAGTGAGAGATCATCTTATAATGCTACCGTCAAACAAAGCAGAATAAGATGCATAAAGGATAAACATCACATGCAATCAATACAAGTGATATGATATGGCCATCATCATCTTGTGCCTTTGATCTCCATCTCCAAAGCACCGTCATGATCACCATCGTCACCGGCGCGACACCTTGATCTCCACTCGTAGCATCGTTGTCGTCTCGCCAACTATTGCTTCTACGACTATCGCTACCGCTTAGTGATAAAGTAAAGCAATTACAGGGCGATTGCATTGCATACAATAAAGGGACAACCATATGGCTCCTGCCAGTTGCCGATAACTCCGTTACAAAACATTACCATCTCATACAATAAATATAGCATCATGTCTTGACCATATCACATCACAACATGCCCTGCAAAAACAAGTTAGACATCCTCTACTTTGTTGTTGCAAGTTTTACGTGGCTGCTATAGGCTGAGCAAGAACCATTCTTACCTACGCATCAAAACCATAACGATAGTTCGTCAAGTTAGTGATGTTTTAACCTTCTCAAGGACCGGGCGTAGCCACACTCGGTTCAACTAAAGTTGGAGAAACTGACACCCGCCAGCCACCTGTGTGCAAAGCACGTCGGTAGAACCAGTCTCGCATAAGCGTACGCGTAATGTCGGTCCGGGCCGCTTCATCCAACAATACTGCCGAACCAAAGTATGACATGCTGGTAAGCAGTATGACTTGTATCGCCCACAACTCACTTGTGTTCTACTCGTGCATATAACATCTACGCATAAACTTGGCTATGTTGCCACTGTTGGGGAACGTAGTAATTTCAAAAAATTCCCTATGCACACGCAAGATCATGGTGATGCATAGCAACGAGAGGGAAGAGTGTCGTCCACGTACCCTCGTAGACCATTAAGCGGAAGCGTTATGACAACGCGGTTGATGTAGTCGTACGTTTTCACGATCGACCGACCCTCAGTACGGAACGTACGGCACCTCCGCGTTCAGCACACATTCAGCTCGGTGACGTCCCACGAACTCACGATCCAGTAGAGCTCGAGGGAGAGTTTCGTCAGCACGACGGCGTGGTGACGATGTTGATGAAGCTACCGATGCAGGGCTTCGCCTAAGCACCGCTACGATATGGCCGAGGTGGATTATGGTGGAGGGGGGCACCGCACACGGCTGGGAGAGATCAATGATCAACTTGTGTGTTATAGGGTGCCCCTGCCCCCGTATATAAAGAAGCAAGTGGGGAGGCCGGCCAGCCCTGTAGGGCGCGCCAGGAGGAGGAGTCCTCCTCCTAGTAGGAGGAGGAGTCCTCCTCCTAGTAGGAGTAGGACTCCCCTCTTTCCTACTCCTACTAGGAGGGGGAAAGGAAGGGGGAGAAGGAGAAGGAAAGGGGGCGCCGCCCCCCCTTTCCTAGTCCAATTCGGACTAGAGGGGGAGGGGGCGCGTGGACTGCCCTGGCCGGCCCCTCTCTCTCCACTAGGGCCCAACAAGGCCCATTAACCCCTGGGGGGTTCCGGTAACCCCTCCGGCACTCCGGTAAAATCCCGATTTCACCGGAACTCTTCCGACGTCCAAATGTAGGCTTCCAATATATCAATCTTTATGCCTCGACCATTTTGAGACTCCTCGTCATGTCCGTGATCATATCCGGGACTCCGAACTACCTTCGGTACATCAAAACATATAAACTCATAATACCGATCATCACAGAACTTTAAGCGTGCGGACCCTACGGGTTCGAGAACTATGTAGACATGACCGAGACACGTCTCCGGTCAATAACCAATAGCGGAACCTGGATGCTCATATTGGTTCCTACATATTCTACCAAGATCTTTATCGGTCAAATCGCATAACAACATACGTTGTTCCCTTTGTCATCGGTATGTTACTTGCCCGAGATTCGATCATCGGTATCTCAATACCTAGCTCAATCTCGTTACTGGCAAGTCTCTTTACTCGTTCCGTAATGCATCATCTCGCAACTAACTCATTAGTCACATTGCTTGCAAGGCTTATAGTGATGTGCATTACCGAGAGGGCCCAGAGATACCTCTCCGACAATCGGAGTAACAAATCCTAATCTCGATCTATGCCAACTCAACAAGTACCATCGGAGACACCTGTAGAGCACCTTTATAATCACCCAGTTACGTTGTGACGTTTGGTAGCACACAAAGTGTTCCTCCGGTAATCGGGAGTTGCGTAACCTCATAGTCATAGGAACATGTATAAGTCATGATGAAAGCAATAGCAGTAAACTAAACGATCAAGTGCTAAGCTAACGGAATGGGTCAAGTCAATCACATCATTCTCCTAATGATGTGATCCGGTTAATCAAATGACAACTCATGTCTATGGTCAGGAAACTCAACCATCTTTGATCAACGAGCTAGTCAAGTAGAGGCATAATAGTGACACTATGTTTGTCTATGTATTCACACATGTATTATTTTTCCGGTTAATACCATAATAAACATTTATCATGATATGAGGAAATAAATAATAACTTTATTATTGCCTCTAGGGCATATTTCCTTCAAGGCAAGCCTCGTGCCCCGCGCAAGACCGCCGCCGTGACCAAGCCGAAGAAGGCGCTGATGCCCGAACAACGGGCAAGGGAGTCGGCCAAGAGGAAGGGCCGGAGGCACGCCACGGACGCGAGGGATGAGGCTACGGGGCGTTCACGCCGGCCGTTGTCTATGATCCCGATCAGGCGGCCTTCATGCGTGATCAGGTCGGCATCGACCTGGATGACTTCCCCCTCGACCACGAGTTCCCGGACGACTACGAGCTAGAGGAAGAGGACGAGTGCGACATCGAAGTGGAGCCTTTGTTCGAGGACGAGCTCGCCAACCAAGCTGCCGGTCCTAAGCCGAAGCGCAAGAGCAAGCGCACGAAGGCGTACACAGCTGCCGAGGACAAGCTTCTTTGCGAGTGTTGGCGAGACATTGGACAAGACCCCAAGAGGGGCGCCGAGCAAAAGCATTAAACCTTTTGGACTCGTGTCCACCGAGAGTTTCATGAGCGCAAGAAGTTTCCACCTTACCAATTTGTGAGCACGCACGGGTGGGTCTGCATTTCCAAGCAGTGGAGGGTGATCCAACAAGAGTGCAACAAGTTTTGCGCCACCCTTGAGAGCGTCAAGGCCCGCCCCGTGAGCGGCATCGGCATGCAAGACATGGTATGATAGCAAGCAAGCCGCCCTCTTTTGTGTCATCAAGATCATCCTTTGCGTGTTCATTTGCATATCACTTGCCCATGTTCTTGCATGGAAACATTTTATAGGCATTTCAAGCTTTGGAGGCATTCAAGGTTCAACACAATGGCAAGTGCTTCAACCTCTCCCATTGTTATCGGGTCATCAAGGACGAGGAGAAGTTCAAGGCGCAATATGCCGCACTCAAGGCACGTGGGGGGAAGAAAGCCGTGGAGGATGTTGGGGAGGGCGAGCCGGCACGGCCGCGGGGGAAGACCAACTCCAAGAAGGAGGACAAGCGAGATGCGGCCACCGACGCCTTGATCGCAAGTGTGGACGGCATGATGAATAAGAAGGACTCAAGGGAGGAGGAGCGCCGGCGTTTCAAGGCAGAGCAAATGGATGCTTTCATGGAGATCCAAAGGAGGAGGCTTGATCTGGACGCCGAGAAGCAAGCCAAGATGTTCAAGCTCGAGGCGGAGAAGCAAGCCAAGATGCTAGAGATCGAGGCCGCCAACGCCAAGACCAAGGCGAAAGAAGTGGCTATCGCGAGCATGATGACCGGGGTGGAGATCATGAAGGTGGATCTCAACACTGTGTCGCCAAGGAAGAGGCCGTGGTTCGAGAAGATGCAGGCCGACATGCTCAAGTTCGACGACGAGTGATCTATGGCGGCGAGGGCCATCTTTTTGTATGCCGGCAGGTGTGCCGGCATGACCACGGGAGCCGCGATGGCGTGGTCGAACTCAAGTCCCACCCTTTTTTGTGTGCTGGCATGAGTGCCGGCCGGCTGGCGAGTGCGCCAGCATGAACTGTGGTGATATTTTCTGAAGCCGGCATTGTATGCCGACGCTGGCATGGTGCCGGCATGAGACATGGCCGCTGGCATGATCGGCCGCGGGCCTTTTTTATTTAAAAGTTGAATGCAGACATGAAATGGGTCGGCACGCTGGGCGCACTGCCGACCCAAATGCAAAACTGGGCGGACGCCGGGCGGGCGGCTGACCCAAACAGACAAAAAACGGACAAATGCGCTGTCCGTTTGGGTCGGCCTGTTGGAGTTGCTCTAACTATTTCATGAATCGCGAGGCAGCGGATGAACAGGGTTTGGTAAGTGTGTGCCCCGCACCTGTGTGAGCTTCCGCCCTTTGCCACGGTGCCTACCGCCTTCTGCTGATGCCCTTGTGATGTGGCATTGTCCAGGGGCAACATGTGACACTCAAAATCTGTTCGTTGGTGGCATGCCATTGTGATTCATCCCATTATGAAGATGAACCAAACATGTTTCTGTTTTAGGCCCCGCTTGGATTGTCGGTTAGCTCCTAAATACCCCCATAACTGAAACAGACCTTCAGCCGCTGTGTTTATTTCAGACGGAAATCATGCTACGACTGGTAATATACACCTGTAAACTAAATCCGGGTGTATAAATTTACACCGGTTCAAGCGGGGATACCCTATTCCCTTAACATTATCAGCGTGACTTATACCAATTACATTTGCATCTACAGTGCGGAACCAAACACCGCCATAGCAGTACCGCATCTGAGAACGTAGGGGGAGGGACAGATATTTAAATGTGCACTTTACGTGTGACACGGGATTCAAGATACTGGCCGAACCACTTTTCTGTAACAGACTATGCTAAAAAAATTGACATCGGTTGTATCCCAGTGTCAGTTTGCAGTTTCGATCATACGGTCATCCATCAGGGCGGGTCTCACCTGATAACCGTGAGACCTGGTCTCATATAAATTTTTTCTCACTCCATGCCGCTGTCACTCACTCACTTTCTACCCAAGCACACTAATTACCTCGCAAAAAAGCTTAGCACATCGGTTAACAAGGGGGTCATCAAGTACGCTCCGCTGCAAACCGCAGCTGCGCCACAAACACCAACCGATGACGGTGGGCCCGGCAAAACAAATTCCTCTCCCCCCCACTGCCGAAAAGGGAGCCTTTACTGTAGAGTCCAAAGGACGTGCGCCCGGCGGTGGCCCGCGTGGATTCGTGCCACGGCATTTTGCGGGGGGCGAGCGGCTGCCCCACGAACCTTCCGCCGTGGACCTCGTGCACCGTGCCGGCGCCGGCACACCTGGTGTTCTTGCCCTCGGGGCCGGGGGACGCTAGTCGTCGTCGCCTCGTCGGTGCGGCCTTGGAGCGCCGGTCCAGCGAGGCGCTTTCACCCGCCGCGGCAGAGGACATGACCGTTTCGAGCTACGCGTACAGAATGGACGCAGGTTTGCTGCAGCGATGATTAATGCTGCTGTCCCTCGTATGGACCCGGTGCATAGATAGAGTGATGGAAATCTATTTTTTTAGGGTCTATGGAAATCTTTTTGCTCGAAGGGAAAACAATGGCACTACTGTTTTTTTTGCGGGGGTACTGCATTTTTTCTTAAAAAATTTAGCATGAAAAAGTACGCCTTGGTATTTTCTTCTTCTTTAGATTAGAAGAGTACGTCTTGGTACTTGGGTACTGGACTACTTTCAAGTTAAAGAAAAAAAAAGTACTAGCGGTACTTGACTATTGTGGCTTATGGGGATTCGGTTTCATAGTTTTCTTGCTTATGGGTTTTCTCTTACTTTGCTTGTAAGCTTCAGCATTTTTGGACAGACGAGTAGAGAGTGTTGAGCACAAGGAACTTTTTTACAAAATGTATATTACAGTAGCAAACAGAATACTAGATCTTGTAAATCATAGCAATTTTTACCAATTTGTTTCATTGTACCGTAGAGAAAACATAGGACTCATGATTTAGACTTTGAGCACTGGTATATGTGAAAGTATATGGCATGAGCACGTAAGAATAAAACCATTGTATCAATCTTGCAAAAGTAAAAATGCCATGTGCTATTTTGCTATTTTTGTAAGCGCGTTATAAGTGGAATCCTATTCAACAACATGCAGTGGAAACTATGAAAAAATGACCGTGACAGAGCAGTTCTGTATATGTCTCTCTTTCTAAGTGTGATTAGTGATGGTGTACGTGCAAATCCCATTTTACTAACATACTTTTTCTTTTTGACAAAAATGAACTAACATACTCGAAAGATGAAGCAAGGACATTTTCTTAACATCCACATGTATAAAATTGTTTATGAAATTTTACATGTTTCCTACCTTTTTACATTACTGATGTCAAAGAAAACTACATAAAAAAGTATTGTGCATTTTTAAATAAATACTATATCAAATAATAATTTAATCATATTACAAAGACAATAACGCTTTGAGCCGACAGATATCAACCATCACAAAAAAAAGTTGAATTAAGGAATACATTTTGAAATTTGTCTATATAAACCATGTACATGTCAAGATGAATGACATGATGTTTGCATTGAAGAAATGACACACAGAAACATCAATAACATGTGACAAAATGAAATTAGGGCATAGTCAAGAGATAATACAATATGGTTAAAATACTATATAAGTAGTACGTAAGGATTCATTGTGCACGACCATTTGATTAAAAAAATATGCTACTCGTATTTGAGTAAAAAATTAGGACAAGTCAAATCAAGAGTAGTTCAACTTAGCTCGTGCCGAGAACTGAGTGTATCTCAGATGGTTAGGTTTCTTGTGGTGGAACCAATGCACCAGGGTTGGAAGTTCTAAACTTGGCATTGGTGGTCGTATTTTTCTGGATCTATTTCAGGCCTTTCAACGATGTGCTTCGAGTAGAAGGAGATGTTCTCGTCGACTATGAAGGCGCCTACGGCGACTTCGTCAATCTTAAGATGATGTGTCGGCTGAGTCTCTCGGGGTGCTAATAGGGGTAGGGTATACGTGCGTGCGTTAATATGTGGTGAGTGTGTGTATATATAAGCGGTTGCATCTGTAGTTGTTAAAAGAAAACTTAGCTCGTGCCATTCATATTGGTAGAGATATGATATAAACGTTTTTTGAGTTGTTTCAATAAGTATAGAAAACGCGAACCCGAAAGTGCCTTTCTGCTCCCGAGCTCATTTGAGCTCGGTGAACAGTAAAATAAAATAAAAATCGAAAAAATTCAAAAAATTCCAATTTTTTTTAGAGAAACATGGACAAAAGTTCTAAGTGCCTGCAAAAATTCATCATGAAATCACACTCCTGTAAGGCGTGGCAAAAAAAAAATTCAGTGCTTCAAAGTGCTTTTGAAAGTAGCTTTTTCAGAGTACTGTTTTTGTTTTTTTTGCCATGCCTTCTAGGAATGTTTTTTCATGACGAATTTTTGCAAGCACTTAGAACTTTTGTCAATGTTTCTCCTAAATTTTTTTGGATTTTTTTATTTAGTTTTGATTTTACTGTTCACCCGAGCTCATTTGAGCTCGGATGCAGAAACTCCGGGTCCACGCTAACCAACCTATGGTTGGATGGTTAGAGGAACTGTAGTATCCCTAGCCGATTTCTGGTGATGCGCATTCAGTGGGAGAAGACGTTCTCGTCGACGACGAGGTGCCTACGGTGACTTCGTAAATTTCAAGATGATACCCCGGCTATAAAAGATTTCATTGTCTTTAAATAAATATTCGACCTTTACAAAATCGACATTTACCCCCTATAAATAAAAAACTTATAAATCCACAGATAGCAACTACACTTTCCGCAAGCTCGAGGAGCCAGAAATCACGGAGGAGCATGTGAGCCGAGTCCACGGAGCACTGAGCGCCACTGCATTGCTGGTGAGCAGAGCAGACCAAGGCAAAAGCTCGCTCTCTCTCTCTCCCTCTCCCTCTCACACGGCTTTCCCTCTCTCTCCTCCCGTTCGAACTAGGAATCCGAGGTGAGCACGGGCAAAGCGATGGCCGCGGCCAGGCCGCACCACAGGGCGCCGCCGGGGCGCGTGCCCACGAGGTGCGTCGCCGCGCTCTGCGCCGCCTGCTTCCTCCTCGGCGTCTGCGTCGTCAACCGGTTCGCATTCAGCCCCCCCACCCACCCAATCCGCCGTTTCTCCCGGATTTCTCGCTCTCTGCTCCTTACCCGCCCCTAATCTCTTCCTCTCGCCGCAAGCCTGTTCCAATGCTCGTCGATTTCGTGGGCGGAGGTGGTGATGTTTGCTCTACTTTTGCAGCTACTGGGCGGTTCCCGAGCCACCCGATTGCCCAAGCAAGGTAATGCGCCGCTCCGATTCGCTCCCCTCTCTTCCGTTGATGTTTATCTGGCTGCGCATTGCCGACTGGCTCGGTTTTGCAGGCGAACTCTGGGCGTTCGAGGGCCGTGCTGAGCCAAGCACAAACCCGCGAAGTCATCATGTAATGCCTGAACCTTGAGCGGCCATGAATCTTCCCTGCTGGTTTGGATTTGCTTATTCTGCTTCTGTCTGGCAGCGCGTTGGACAGAACGATATCGGACATCGAGATGCGCCTGGCCGCCGCCAGAGCCGCGCAGATGAGGAACCAAGGCGTGTCGCCGAGTGATTCAGCCGCTGACCAGGGAAACATGCGACCTAGATTGCTTTTCGTCATGGGTATCATGACCACATTCGATAATCGGAGGCGCAGAGACTCTATCAGGAAGACGTGGATGCCACAAGGTAGAGCCTGTAAGACATGGTACTTCCAATTGTTTATGTTTCATTCGTACCAGTTTTCACAGTGCTCTGTCTCTAGGTGAGCGTTTGCGAATGCTGGAGAAGGACAAGGGCATTGTCACGCGTTTTGTTATTGGACGAAGGTATGGTATGGCTGAGTTTAAAAATCTGGGAAAGTGATAGTCAATGTTCCTGCTTGACACGCTACTGAGTTTTGGTGCTTACATCTTGCAGTGCAAATCCTGGTCCTGACAGTGAAGTGGAGCGTGCCATGGATGCAGAAGAGAAAGAATACAATGATATTCTTAGACTTGTATGCCGAGTCGACTACTTTCAACTACTTTAGCTTTTACTTTACCAATGACTATCAATATTGACACCCTTTGCAGAATCACGTTGAAGGCCAGGATGGGCTTCCTTTGAAGATTCAGATGTTTCTTTCAAGTGCTCTGTCCACGTGGGATGCTGATTTCTATGTCAAAGTTGACGATGATGTTCATGTCAACATTGGTATGCCAACACAGAACCCTTTGTTGCTGGTAAATGTTTCACTGGTATTCTCATGCACTGAGGTTTTCTCTCTTAACACAGGTATTACCAGATCGATTTTGGCACGACATAGGTCAAAACCTCGGGTGTACATCGGCTGCATGAAATCCGGACCTGTGATCGCTAACAAGTAAGACTCAAGAAGCCCATATTGCCTACAATTGATTAAAATACTAAACACATGGAGAAATGTGTCAGGCGAGAGCTTCCATTTTTTTTGAATGATAATGCAAACTTGTGATATGAACTGTCGAGTGGTGTGGGGAAAGAAGTATCATCCGTCCGATAGTGGAAGTTAGTCATGTTATGTGCTAGCAAGGCAATTGTTTCATTTTTCAGATTATTCATTCCTATTCCGATCGGATAATGAAGATAATGAGTTTTGCATTCTCTTATTTACAAATTACAAGGACAGGTCTTACTAGAGATGCTCCCAAATAGATGGTTTCATTTTACTGTCATTTCTTCTAAAACATGGAGTAATATAATGTGGTAATGCCTGCTTAATGTTCACAGTGAATCTAAATATTACGAACCAGATCATTGGAAGTTTGGGACTGCGGGTAACAACTACTTTAGGCACGCAACACGGCAGCTGTATGCTATAACAAGGGACTTGGCGACCTACATATCAGCAAACAAGTGAGTCCTAAATTTCTGATGTGGATATGCAATGCCTGATAAAGTGGATTACATTACTGCTTCAATTCATATCTGTTTGACATCATTTTCAGGCATATCTTGCACAAATATACAAATGAAGATGTATCATTTGGTTCTTGGTTGATTGGGTTGGATGTTGAGCATGTTGATGAGAGAAGCCTTTGTTGTGGTATTCCTCCAGGTTGGCATCTCGCTTCTTTATTGTTGATTTTCCATTTTGCTTCAGCATACTGTCCTATTTTATCTAGATAATTATTGCATGCTCATTACGACATCGCTTAACCTGGAAGTTATATGCTTTACAGTACTATAAGTAGTTGAGCCAATCATTTTGAATTTTGTACTGAGAAAAAGATGATACAATTGTCTTACCAACTACAGTGTTTGTCTTACCAACTACAGTGTTTGTTAGCACATAGATTCAAGACTTGCCTTTACCACCTTTCTGTCCCCCTGCTCCCCAGAAGTTGCTCTTTACACCAAACATGTCGGCACATCACATGAATATTTCATTCATCTGAATGTTACCATCACTTAGTGGTTACTACTTGATTACTTTTAACCTGAATGACCGCAGAATAAGACAGACACGAGTGCCTGTTGCTTGCAAATCTAGTGGGTGTTGACCTATCTTCTCTCTCAGTTACTCTTTTGTCGCTTGCACTTCAGTAGGCATGGACACAACACATGGCTCTATCTTTGTACAATGTGGTGAGTGACCATAAGTACAGTATTTTGTTTTTAGACCATCAGTACGTCGTTCTTATATCTCTAACTCTGGGGATATATTTACTTCACCAATCATCATTGCCAGCCCTGGTATGTGTTGTGATAATGTGATGCAAAGTCTACCTGGCATTTGCTACCATCCAACATCAGTCAACCTGGCATTTGCTGCAATTGCAAAGCACTTCTGCTTGCTGTTCAGATTGTGGAAACATAAGGCAAGTGACGCACATTTTTATGTGTCATCTTCTCTGATCGTGCAGACTGCGAATGGAAGGCGCAGGCTGGGAACCCATGTGGGGCATCCTTCGACTGGAACTGCTCCGGCGTCTGCAATCCAGCAGAGAGAATGGAGGAGGTGCACCGGCGATGCTGGGAACATCGCGAGGCTGCTCTGCCACAAGCGCAGGAGTCTTGACAATCAAGGGGTGGTGGCATCCTTGTGCTGCTCCATGTAAACTCATGTAAATTATTCGGTAGACGAAGACGCAGCAGCTGTCGTGCCGTTGTCTGGGTTCTTGGAGCTACACATTTTTGCCTTCCGACGCCGTGCATTTGCATGAATTGGAGGGGAAATTTGAACAGAGCTACGGCATAGTGAAGGTTTTGCATCGTGTATGTAAGATATCCGATATGTGAAAATGAATGCAGGAAAGCTCTGCAAATTGTGTCGTCATGATTAAATGGTCACAATATCCTTGAAACGGAACACCTTTTTCCTGAATTCTCAATGTGGCTGTTTTTTCCTTTGCTATTTTGCAGGGCGCATTTTGGAAATGTAAAATATTTATAGTTTGATTAAGGTAATTGCAAAGTCGTACTGTACATCAATTTGCAAAATGCAACCATATTGTCCAGGAAGAGTACATGGCTTGGCAAAGGACACATGTGACATGGCTTGTACAAGAGCGGATCTGGCTCTGTTGCACGTAATTTTTTTTTACGGGAATACTTCCAATCTATTTATCTTCAATCATGGCAGTATAACGAAAACCAGAAATAAAAATTACATCCAGATCCGTAGACCACCTAACGACGACTACAAGCACTAAAGCGAGCCGAAGGCGCGCCGCCGCCATCGCCCCTCCATCGCCGGAGTCGGGCACAACTTGTTGTAGTAGACAGTCGGGAAGTCGTCGTGCTAAGGCCCCATAGGACCAACACCCCAGAACAGCAACCGCCGCCGATGAAAAATAATGTAGATTGGAAGGATCCAAACCGAAGACACACGAACGTAGACGAACAACGACAAGATTCGAGCAAATCCACCAAAGATAGATCTGCCGGAGACACACCTCCACAAGCCCACCAACGATGCTAGACGCACCTCTGGAACAGGGGCTAGGCGGCGAGACCTTTATTCCATCTTCGAGGAGCTGCCGCCGTCTCGCCTTCCTGAACAGAACACAAACCCTAGCAAGATTAAAAAAACGAGTAAAAACGGAGCCCTCCCACCGGCCCTTGACAGGATCAACCGCGCGTCCATGGCCCTAGGGCCATCGGAGATGAGGCGGACCTGCGCCGGCGCCGGCAGAAGGCACGAATCCTAACTTTCTTTTTTGGAGGAGGAGGAGGCGGCTGCTTGTTGGTCACCTAATAGGTTCATGATGCGGGTCTGGCTTGGACACATTTTTTTGCCAATAGGTTCCTGAATTCTGCGAAGATAGAGTATGAAAAGAGTCACCATATTGGCAATCACCATATGGGATATGGAGGCAGCGGCAGTGGTGCGAAAACACATAGTCGTCATAATGTGTCCTCCATATTTATCCTGCATGTAGGACCCATCTGCCATTGAGTCATCCATTCTTTCTAGCATATTTATAACAATTTAGATCAAACAATGAGCATAATTCAACAAATATTATTATAAACCATTTATCCAAATACAAAAGATAATCTAAATGCAACAAATTATCCGATCAAATAATTTGTTAAAGAGAACAATGAATGAAATTTAAAGCAATTTAAGCATCCCTTCTTCCAGCTAGCCATGAATGATGGTCAATGAGATCCTCCTTCAACAATGATAAGAGGCCCGGTCTTCAATCTTCCGGTACGCCTCAAGAAATGCTTGAATGCGGTTTGGGTTCCTCTGAGGCCCAACTGGTTGCCATTATGTTCATAGTCAATGGGGCCTAGCATATCCTTCTCATCCTCTATGATCATGTTGTGTAAGATAACACAACATGGCATGGTATTTACCAAGATAACCTTGTTTCAGAAACGAGCAGGCCCCGGGTAATTGCAAACCTTGATTGCAACACTCCAAATGCCCTCTTGATGTCTTTCCTCTGAGTTGCTCTCAGGCTTAGAAATTGTTTTCACAAACGCAAACCAAGATGGATAGATGCCATCAGCTAGGTAGTAGCCTTGATCATACTAATGGTCATTCATCATGAAGTTGCAAGGTGGAGAAGTACCAGCAGCTAGCCTTTTGAAACTGATGAGATCTTTGCAAGACATTGATGTCATTGTAAGATCTAGTCAACCCAAAGTAGTAATGGCAGGTCCACAGATCTTCGAAGGCAACAAGTTCCAAAGTTATTGTTGGATCCTTCCCAAATCCTGCCACTTCCAGTGCATACAGTCAACACTCTGTAGCATCCCATGCCAGCTTTTTGCTTCATGCATCTCTAGAAGTATGGTTGTGTCGACATCGAGTGCTCGTAGAAATTGCTCTCCATAAATCTTCATTACAATTTTTGGTGACCCGACACAAAGTAGTATTGCATCAGTCATTTTGTGGCCTCTGATTTTGTCCCGACAAAATATCGCACGACCAATCTGCGATCCCGCATGCTTCCTATTCTTTCCGGTGGATACTATACACTCAACGACCATCAACATGACTATGTCTTCTTCCGCGTCCAACATTTCTCTCTCGGAATCAGAGCTTAAATTCAAGGACGAGTCATCAAAGAACATAAGCTCCGCCATCGGATCCATCTACACATGGGCCGCTAAACTAAGTCTATGAGAAAAGGTCGGGGAAGTTTACCTACGGGCGACGGCGGAATGGGTGACAATGGGAAGAAGGCCCGATGGCGAAGGTCCGGGAACGCGGCTCGGGCGGAGGCGACTGTGGCCATATCGCCCTGGCCAACCTCCAAATATGGCGTCTCGTGGGCTCGCTTTGCAGCGTCTTCCATAATTTATGGCTATGGGGGCGTATAGCGACTCTGGTAGAGTGACATTTAGGCCCAAAATCGCAAATTATTATGGTGATCGGGGCGGATATGGTGACTTTGATATAGTTGCTAAGTGGGAGGGATATGTAGCGAGGTTTTCGCCCAAATATTTATATGTCTTGATAATTTATGGTGCACTTCAAATCAACCCAAATTGATCAAATCACATATTTTTGACAACTGTCATCCTAATTAAATGATCACAATGTCTCCAAACGGTATAACTTTTTTCGGGATTCCCGACATAGTTGATGCTATTTTCATGGAAAATGTTATACATTTATAGTTTGATATTTTGCTCTTGGCTTTCTATGGTACTAAAAAAATGTTTTATCTATATTGCAAAACAAATTTTACACATTTTATCTTGCATACTAAAAAACAGGAGCGGGACCAACTCAATCATAGAGCCTGTTTGGGCAACATACAAGGCTCCTGACCAGCAACCGTTTTCCAATGGAAAAGCTTGATTAGTTATTCATGCCTCCATTATTTCAAGGAAGAAACCATGGGTACGGCTTGGACACTTGTGCATGGTATCTGGGCGGTGGCTACGCCATTGCCAAAAACAATGTCACAAACTCGCGATCATTTGTTTTTTTAATATATTTCAGGAGTGAGGATTGGACTACATCGACAGGGATTTGGAAAAGAAACTACAATGCTCAAGAAACCAACCAATGATCAGATAGTTAAGAGGGTGGTGGTACCTCCAACTCATGAGGGATCAAACTGAAGGAAATATGCCCTACAGGCAATAATAAATTTGTTATTTATATTTCCTTATATCATGATAAATGTTTATTATTCATGCTAGAATTGTATTAACCGGAAACTAGATACATGTGTGAATACATAGACAAATAGAGTGTCCCTATCATGCCTCTACTTGACTAGCTCGTTAATCAAAGATGGTTAAGTTTCCTAACCATAGACATGTGTTGTCATTTGATGAACGGGATCACATCATTAGAGAATGATGTGATGGACAAGACCCATCCGTTAGCTTAGCATAATGATCGTTAAGTTTTATTGCTATTGCTTTCTTCATGACTTATACATATTCCTCTGACTATGAGATTATTCAACTCCCGAATACTGGAGGAACACCTTGTGTGCTATCAAACGTCACAACATAACTGGGTGATTATAAAGATGCTCTACATGTGTCTCCGAAGGTGTTTGTTGGGTTGTCATAGATCGAGATTAGGATTTGTCACTCCAAGTATCGGAGAGGTATCTCTGGGCCCTCTCGGTAATGCACATCACTATAAGCCTTGCAAGCAATGCGACTAATGAGTTAGTTGCGGGATGATGCATTACGGAATGAGTAAAGAGACTTGCTGGTAACGAGATTGAACTAGGTATGATGATACAAACGATCGAATCTCGGGCAAGTAACATACCGATGACAAAAGGAATAACGTATGTTGTTATGTGCTACCTCTTGAGTATGCGTTGGTTTTCCTTTGAAGAGGAAAGGGTGATGCAGCAAAGTAGCGTAAGTATTTCCCTCAGTTTTTGAGAACCAAGGTATCAATCCAGTAGGAGACAACGCTCAAGTCACCTAGTACCCGCACAAACAATCAAGAACCTTGGAACCAATGCGATAAAGGGGTTGTCAATCCCTTCACGGCCACTCGCAAAAGTGAGATCTAATAAAGATAGTAAAGTAAATATTTTTGGTATTTTTGTTGTATAGATTGGAAAGTAAAGATTGCAAAATAAAAAGAACGGCAACCGAAATTGGCAAGTTGATGGGAAACAAATATGATGTAAAATAGACCCGAGGGCCATAGGTTTCACTAGTGGCTTCTCTCAAGATAGCATGTATTACAGTGGTGAACAAATTACTGCCGAGCAATTGATAGAAAAGCGCATAGTTATGAGAATATCTAGGCAATGATCATGAATATAGGCATCACGTTCGTGTAAAGTAGATCGAAACGATTCTGCATCTACTACTATTACTTCACACATCGACCGCTATCCAGCATGCATCTAGAGTATTAAGTTCATAAGAACAGAGTAACGCATTAAGCAAGATGACATGATGTAGAGGGATAAACTCAAGCAATATGATATAAACCCCATCTTTTTATCCTCGATGGCAACAATACAATACGTGCCTTGCTGCCCCTACTGTCACTGGGAAAGGACACCGCAAGATTGAACCCAAAGCTAAGCACTTCTCCCATTGCAAGAAAGATCAATCTAGTAGGCCAAACTAAACAGATAATTCGAAGAGACTTGCAAAGATATCAAATCATGCATATAAGAATTCAGAGAAGAACCAAATAATATTCATAGATAATCTTGTTCATAAACCCACAATTCATCGGATCTCGGCAAACACACCGCAAAAGGTATTACATCGAATAGATCTCCAAGAACATCGAGGAGAACTTTGTAAAGAGAGAGAAGAAGCCATCTAGCTAATAACTATGGACCCGAAGGTCTGTGGTAAACTACTCACGCTTCATCGGAGAGGCTATGGTGTTGATGTAGAAGCCCTCCGTGATCGATTCCCCCTTCGGCAGATCGCCGGAAAAAGCCCCAAGATGGGATCTCATGGGTACAGAAGGTTGCGGCGGTGGAAAAGTGGTTTCGTGGCTCCCCCTGATGTCTTTAGGGTATAAGAGTATATATAGGCGGAAGAAGTACATCGGTGGAGCCACGAGGGGCCCACGAGGGTGGGGTGCGCGCCTACCCCCCCTGGGCGTGCCCTCCTGCCTCGTGGCCGCCTCGTTGCGTCTCCGACTTCATCTCCAAGTCTTCTGGTTTGCTTTTGGTCCAAGAGAGATCATCGCGAAGGTTTCATTCCGTTTGGATTCCGTTTGATATTCCTTTTCTGCGAAACACTAAAATAGGCAAAAAAAAACAGAAACTGGCACTGGGCCTCCGGTTAATAGGTTAGTCCCAAAAATAATAATAATAAGCATATTAAAGCCCATTAAACATCCAAAACAGATAATATAATAGCATGGAACAATCACAAATTATAGATACGTTGGAGACGTATCATTATGCGGTTTGACCGATAAAGATCTTCGTAGAATATGTAGGAGCCAATATGAGCATCTAGGTTCCGCTATTGGTTATTGACCAGAGATGTGTCTCGGTCATGTCTACATAGTTCTCGAACCCGTAGGGTCTGCACGCTTAACGTTCGATGACGATTTGTATTATGAGTTATGTGATTTGATGACCGAAGTTTGTTCAGAGTTCAGGATGAGATCACATACATGACGAGGAGTCTCAAAATGGTCGAGAGGTAAAGATTCATATAGTGAAAGGTTACATTCGGACACCAGATGAGTTCTGGGAGGTACCGGATAAATATCAAAGTGTCGGAGGGTTACCGAAACCCCCCGGGGGAACTAATGGGCCTACATGGGCCTTAGTGAGAAGAGAGAAGGGCCACAAGGGGCTGCCCCCCCCTTGGGTCCGAATTGGACTTGGGGAAGGGGCTGCGCCCCCCTTTCCTTCCCTTCCCCCTCTCCCTTTCTTCTTCCCCCTTCCTCCAGGTGGAATCCTACTAGGACTTGGAGTGCTAGTAGGACTCCTCTCTCCTGGCGCGCCCTACGGGGGGCCGGCCGGCCTCCCCTCCCCTCCTTTATATACGGGGGCAGGGGGCACCCTAGAACACACAAGATTAATTGTCTTAGCCGTGTGCGGTGCCCCCCTCCATAGTTACACACCTCGGTCATATCGTCGTAGTGCTTAGGCGAAGCCCTGCGCCGGTAACTTCATCATCACCGTCGCCACGCCGTCGTGCTGACGGAACTCTCCCTCGTCCTCAACTGGATCAAGAGATCGATGGACGTCATCGAGCTGAACGTGTGCTGAACGCGGAGGTGCCGTACGTTCGGTACTTGGATCGGTTGGACCGCGAAGACGTTAGACTACATCAACCGCGTTACTAAACGCTTCCGCTTTCGGTCTACGAGGGTACGTGGATAGACTCTCCCCGCTCGTTGTTGTGCATCTCCTAGATAGATCTTGCGTGATCGTAGGTAATTTTTTTGAAATACTGCGTTCCCCAACAGTGGCATCCGAGCCAAGTCTATGCGTAGATGTTATATGCACGAGTAGAACACAAAGAGTTGTGGGCGATAATAGTCATACTGCTTACCAGCAAGGTTTTACTTTGATTCGGCGGTATTGTTGGATGAAGCGGCCCGGACCGACATTATATGACCGCGTTCATGAGACTAGTTCTACCGACGTGCTTCGCGCACAGGTGGCTGGCGGGTGTCTGTTTCTCCAACTTTATTTGAATCGAGTTTGACTACGCCCGGTCCTTGTTGAAGGTTAAAACAGCACACTTGACGAAAAATCATTGTGGTTTTGATGCGTAGGTAAGAACGGTTCTTGCTAGAAGCCCGTAGCAACCACGTAAAACTTGCAACAACAAAGTAGAGGACGTCTAACTTGTTTTTGCAGGGCATGTTGTGATGTGATATCGTCAAGACGTGATGTGATATAAATTGTTGTATGAGATGATCATGTTTTGTAACCGTTATCGGCAACTGGCAGGAGCCTTATGGTTGTCGCTTTATTGTATGAAATGCAATCGCCATGTAATTGCTTTACTTTATCACTAAGCGGTAGCAATAGTCGTAGAAGCAATAGTTGGCGAGACGACAACGATGCTACAATGGAGATCATGGTGTCAAGCCGGTGATGATGGAGATCATGACAGTGCTTTGGAGATGGAGATCAAAGGCACAAGATGATGATGGCCATATCATGTCACGTATTTTGATTGCATGTGATGTTTATCTTCTATGCATCTTATTTTGCTTAGTACGGCGGTAGCATTTTAAGATGATCTCTCACTAAATTTCAAGGTATAAGTGTTCTCCCTGAGTATGCACCATTGCTACAGTTCGTCGTGCCGAGACACCACGTGATGATCGGGTGTGATAAGCTCTACATTCACATACAACGGGTGCAAGCCAGTTTTGCGCGTGCAGAATACTCAGGTTAAACTTGACGAGCCTAGCATATGCAGATATGGCCTCGGAACATTGAGACCGAAAGGTCGAGCGTGAATCATATAGTAGATATGATCAACATAGTGATGTTCACCATTGAAAACTACTCCATCTCACGTGATGATCGGACATGGTTTAGTTGATATGAATCACGTGATCATTTAGATGACTAGAGGGATGTCTATCTAAGTGGGAGTTCTTAAGTAATATGATTAATTGAACTTAAATTTATCATAAACTTAGTCCTGATAGTATTTGCATATCTATGTTGTAGATCAATAGCTCGCGTATAGCTTCCCCGTTTTATTTATGATATGTTCCTAGAGAAAGCTAAGTTGAAAGATGATGGTAGCAACTACACGGACTGGGTCCATAACTTGAGGATTATCCTCATTGCTGCATAGAAGAATTACGTCCTGGAAGCACTGCTAGGTGTACCACCCGCGCCAACAACTGCAAACATTGTGAATCCTGGCAGTCGCGTGTTGATGACTACTCGATAGTTCAGTGTGCCATGCTTTACGGCTTAGAATCGGGACTTCAACGACGTTTTGAACGTCATGGAGCATATGAGATGTTCCAGGAGTTGAAGTTAATATTTCAAGCAAATGCCCGAGTTGAGAGATATGAAGTCTCCAATAAGTTCTACAGCTACAAGATGGAGGAGAATAGTTATGTCAGTGAACATATACTCAGAATGTCTGGGTACCACAACCATTTGACTCAACTGAGAGTTAATCTTCCTGTTGATAGTGTCATTGACAGAGTTCTTCAATCACTGCCACCAAGCTACAAAAGCTTCATGATGAACTATAATATGCAAGGGATGGATAAGACAATACCCGACCTCTTCGCGATGCTAAAGGCTGCGGAGGTAGAAATCAAGAAGGAGCATCAAGTGTTGATGGTTAACAAGACCACTAGTTTCAATAAAAAGGGCAAAGGGAAGAAGGGGAACTTCAAGAAGAACGGCAAGCAAGTTGCTGCTCAAGTGAAGAAGCACAAGTCTGGACCTAAGCCTGAGACTGAGTGCTTCTACTGCAAAGGGACTGGTCATTGGAAGCGGAACTGCCCCAAGTATTTGGCGGATAAGAAGGATGGCAAAGTGAAAGGTATATTTGATATACATGTTATTGATGTTTACCTTACTAATGCTCGTAGTAGTGCCTGGGTATTTGATACTGGTTCTGTTGCTCATATTTGCAACTCGAAATAGGGGCTATGGATTAAACGAAGATTGGCTAAGGACGAGGTGATGATGCGCGTGGGAAATGGTTCCAAAGTCGATGTGATCGCTGTCGGCACGTTACATCTACATCTACCTTTGGGATTAGTTTTAGACCTGAATAATTGTTATTTGGTGCCAGCGTTAAGCATGAACAATATATCTGGATCTTGTTTGATGCGAGACGGTTATTCATTTAAATCAGAGAATAATGGTTGTTCTATTTATATGAGTAATATCTTTTGTGGTCATGCATCCTTGATGAGTGGTCTATTTTTGTTGAATCTCGATTGTAGTGATACACATATTCATAATATTGAAGCCAAAAGATGCAAGGTTAATAATGATAGTGCAACTTATTTGTGGCACTGCCGTTTAGGTCATATTGGTGTAAAGCGCATGAAGAAACTCCATGCTGATTGGCTTTTGGAATCACTTGGTTATGAATCACTTGATGCTTGCGAACCATGCCTCAAGGGCAAGATGACTAAGACTCCATTCTCCGGAACAATGGAGCGAGCAACAGACTTGTTGGAAATAATACATACTGATGTATGCGGTTGCTACCTCTTGAGCATGCGTTGGTTTTCCCTTGAAGAGGAAAGGGTGATGCAACAAAGTAGCATAAGTATTTCCCTCAGTTTTTGAGAACCAAGGTATCAATCCAGTAGGAGATTACACGCAAGTCGCCTAGTACCCGCACAAACAATCAAGAACCTTGCAACCAACGCGATAAAGGGGTTGTCAATCCCTTCACGGCCACTTGCAAAAGTGGAATCTGATAAAGATAGTAAGATAAATATTTTTGGTAATTTTGTTGTATAGATTGGAAAGTAAAGATTGTAAAATAAAATAAATAGTAAACTAGAATTATAGATCAGAAACTTATATGATGTAGAGTAGACCCGGGGGCCATAGGTTTCACTAGTGGCTTCTCTCATGATAGCATATATTACGGTGGGTGAACAAATTATTGCCGAGCAATTGATAGAAAAGCGCATAGTTATGAGAATATCTAGGCATGATCATGAATATAGGCATCACGTCTGTGTCAAGTAGACCGAAACGATTCTGCATCTACTACTATTACTCCACACATCGACCGCTATCCAGCATGCATCTAGAGTATTATGTTCATAAGAACAGAGTAACACATTAGGCAAGATGACATGATGTAGAGGGATAAACTCAAGCAATATGATATAAACCCCATCTTTTTATCCTCGATGGCAACAATACAATACGTGCCTTGCTGCCCCTACTATCACTGGGAAAGGACACCACAAGATTGAACCCAAAGCTAAGCACTTCTCCCATTGCAAGAAAGATCAATCTAGTAGGCCAAACTAAACCGATAATTCGAAGAGACTTGCAAAGATAACAAATCATGCATATAAGAATTCAGAGAAGAACCAAATATTGTTCATAGATAAACTTGATCATAAATCCACAATTCATCAGATCTTGGCAAACACACCGCAAAAGAATATTACATCAAATAGATCTCCAAGAACATCGAGGAGAACTTTGTATTGAGAACCAAAGCAAGAGAAGAAGCCATCTAGCTAATAACTATGGACCCGAAGGTCTGTGGTAAACTACTCACGCATCATCGGAGAGGCTATGGTGTTGATGTAGAAGCCCTCCGTGATCGATTCCCCCTCCGGCGGAGCGCCGGAAAAGGCCCCAAGATGGGATCTCATGAGTACAGAAGGTTGCGGCTGTGAAAAAGTGGTTTCATGGCTCCCCTGGATGTTTTTAGGGTACAAGGGTATATATAGGCGAAAGAAGTACGTCGCTGGAGCTACGAGGGGCCCACGAGGGTGGGGGGCGCGCCTACCCCCCCTTGGCGCGCCCTCCTGCCGCGTGGCCGACTCGTTGTGTCTCTGACTTCCACTCCAAGTCTCCTGGATTGCGTTTGTTCCAAGAAAGATCCTCACGAATGTTTCGTTCCGTTTGATATTCCTTTTCTGCGAAATACTGAAATAGGCAAAAAACAGAAACTGGCACTGGGCCTCCGCTTAATAGGTTAGTCCCAAAAATAATATAAAAGAGCATATTAAAGCCCATTAAACATCCAAAACAGATAATATAATAGCATGGAACAATCAAAAATTATAAATACGTTGGAGACGTATCAGCATCCCCAAGCTTAATTCCTGCTCGTCCTTAAGTAGGTAAATGTTAAAAACAGAATTTTTTATGTGGAATGCTACCTAACATAATTTTCAATGTAATTTTCTTTATTGTGGCATGAATGTTCAGATGCGAAAGATTCAAGACAAAGGTTTAATATTGACATAAAAATAATAATACTTCAAGCATACTAACGAAGTAATCATGTCTTCTCAAAATAACATGGCCAAAGAAAGTTCATCCCTACAAAATCATATAGTTTGGTTATGTTCCATCTTCGTTACACAAAATGCTCAAATCATGCACAACCCCGATGACAAGGCAAGCAATTGTTTCATACTTTAGTATTCTCAAACTTTTTCAACTTTCACGCAATACATGAGCGCGAGCCATGGACATAGCACTATAGGTGGAACAGAATATGATGATAGAGGTTATGTGGAGAAAAAAAGGAGAAAGTCTCACATCGACGCGGCTAATCAACGGGCAATGGAGATGCCTGTCAATTGATGTCAATGAGAGGAGTAGGGATTGCCATGCAATGGATGCACTAGAGCTATAAATGTACGAAAGCTCAACAAAAGAAACTAGTGGGTGTGCATCCAACTTGCTTGCTCACGAAGACCATGGGCATTTTGAGGAAGCCCATTGTTGGAATATACAAACCAAGTTCTATAATGAAAATTTCCAACTAGTAAATGAAAGTGACAAAATAAGAGACTCTCTATCATGAAGATCATGGTGCTACTTTGAAGCAGAAGTGTGGAAAAAGGATAGTAACATTGTCCCTTCTCTCTTTTTCTCTCATTTTTTTGGGCCTTCTCTTTTTTTGGTCTTTCTCTCTCTTTTTTTGGTCCTTTTTTTATTTGGCCTTTCTCTCTCTTTTTTTTATTTCCTCACACGGGACAATGCTCTAATAATGATGATCATCACACCTCTACTTATTTACAACTCAAAGATTACAACAAAATATGACTCTATATGACTGCCTTCGGCGGTGTACCGGGATGGGCAATGACTCAAGAGTGACATGCATGAAAAATTATGGATGGTGGCTTTGCCACAAATACGATGTCAACTACATGATCATGCAAGGCAATATGACAATGATGAAGCGTGTCATAATAAACGGAACGGTGGAAAGTTGCATGGCAATATATCTCGGAATGGCTATGGAAATGCCATAATACACTACAAAAAAAATACACTTCCGTGATGATACGTGTTTGTCACAGCAGGTCGCGTTTTTTGTCATGCATGTACATCCATGAAGATTTTATGACAGAATCAAGATAGACATACCTGTGCTGTCGTAGAAGTGTTCCATGACATTACCAAAATTATCATCATGGAAGTGTCCACTTCCATGACGATAAATCGCGCGTCACAGAAGTGCTTTCGTCAAGGGTGACCGACACGTGGCATCCACCGTAACAGAACGTCGTTAAGCTATCGGGTCCGGTTT
This sequence comes from Aegilops tauschii subsp. strangulata, assembly GCF_002575655.3. NCBI lineage: Eukaryota > Viridiplantae > Streptophyta > Magnoliopsida > Poales > Poaceae > Aegilops > Aegilops tauschii. The sequence goes on from NC_053041.3 coordinate 403,916,956, forward strand.
TGGATCCGATAACCCGCTAACAGCCCCGACCAATGGGGATTTTCCACGTGTAAAATCATCATTGGCTCGAGGAAACACGTGTCGGCTCACCGTTGGGACAGATGTCATCCACTCATTGGACCGAAGGCGCCTATGATACGTCGACACGTGGCACGGCCGAACAGAGGCCCATTCTTGTGAAAAGGCCGGCCCGTTTGACTTGGTCAAAAGGTGGCGGGCCGGCCCACGGAAATCCTGTTAACGGCCTATTCGCATATAGCCCATTTACAGCCCGCTAACCCAGGGCCTGTTACGACCTATCCGAATTAGGCCCAGTAGCGTCATCTGGGCCGTCCAATATGATTCCAACCCATTTTAAGTTCCGACCCATGTATGGCCCATGACGTCTTTCGGCCCATATGAGGCCCTTTGTAACTCTTGGCCCATTAATGGCCCGTGGTGAAACTGGCCCGTAATGAACAGTGTATCACTTTATACCCATTAACGGCCCATTAATCAATTGGGCCGTTTGTAGCCCATGTTATCTTTCGGCCTTCTCAGGGCCCATTTATTCTTGGGCTCATTTCCAGCATTCGGTTACTTACGACCCGTTGCTGCCATTTTCTGCTTGTGGGCCAAATTCAGCCCGTGGCTACAGTCGGCCCGTTTGTGGCCCGTTAATACGTTGGGCCGTTTTCATAGCGTCATCAAATACGTCCTATTAACGACGGCCCGTTATGTCGGCCCATGAACGGACGACTCCAACTCTAGCCCGTTTACGGCCATAATGCGGTCTGTTTTTGGCCCATGTTTGGCCAATCGATCATACGGCCCATATAAGGCCCATTGATGATACGACCTGTAGAAGGCCCATTGTTTCTACGGCCCGTAGAAGGCCCATTGTTTCTATGGACCGTAGAAGGCCCATTGTTTCTACGGCCCGTAGGAGGCTCAGTGTCACTACAGTAAATATGTAGCCCATGGCCTGTTAAAGGCGGGAAACTACTATAGGTTTAGACCTGCTAATGTCCCAAGATGATTATAGGCCCACGTTTTGGCCCATATGAGTAACGGGCCGGCCTAAAGACCGACAACACTAAGATCCACTGAACCTTCTGGCCTAAATTACAGCATACCGACCAAAGAATAAACCTAGACTATACAATAAAGAAATTACGTCATATTACATCCACTGGAAATCAAAGTTCGCTACCGGTGATAATAAAGCGCAACATGACCGTGGATTACATACACTGGGCATTGATGTCTACTACACAACCTTCTTCTTGTAGACGTTGTTGGGCCTCCAAGTGCAGAGGTTTGTAGGACAGTAGCAAATTTCCCTCAAGTGGATGACCTAAGGTTTATCAATCCGTGAGAGGCGTAGGATGAAGATGGTCTCTCTCAAACAACCCTGCAACCAAATAACAAAGAGTCTCTTGTGTCCCCAACACACCCAATACAATGGTAAATTGTATAGGTGCACTAGTTCGGCGAAGAGATGGTGATACAACTGCAATATGGATGGTAGATATAGGTTTTTGTAATCTGAAAATATAAAAAGAGCACGGCAACTAATGATAAAAGTGAGCGTAAACGGTATTGCAGTGCGTTGAAACAAGGCCTAGGGTTCATACTTTCACTAGTGCAAGTTCTCTCAACAATAATAACATAATTGGATCATATAACTATCCCTCAACATGCAACAAAGAGTCACTCCAAAGTCACTAATAGCAGAGAACAAACGAAGAGATTATGGTAGGGTACGAAACCACCTCAAAGTTATTCTTTCCGATCAATCCATTGGGCTATTCCTATAAGTGTCACAAACAGCCCTAGAGTTCGTAGTAAAATAACACCTTAAGACACACATCAACCAAAACCCTAATGTCACCTAGATACTCCAATGTCACCTCAAGTATCCGTGGGTATGATTATACGATATGCATCACACAATCTCAGATTCATCTATTCAACAAACACAAAAGTACTTCAAAGAGTGCCCCAAAGTTTCTGCCGGAGAGTCAAGACGAAAACGTGTGCCAACCCCTATGCATAGGTTCATGGGCGGAACTCGCAAGTTGATCACCAAAACATACATCAAGTGAATCAATAGAATAACCCATTGTCACCACGGTTATCCCACGCAAGACATACATCAAGTGTTCTCAAATCATTGAAGACTCAATCCGATAAGATAACTTCAAAGGGAAAACTCAATCCATTACAAGAGAGTAGAGGGGGAGAAACATCATAAGATCCAACTACAATAGCAAAGCTCGCGATACATCAAGATCGTATCACCTCAAGAACACGAGAGAGAGAGATCAAACACATAGCTACTGGTACATACCCTCAGCCCCGAGGGTGAACTACTCCCTCCTCGTCATGGAGAGCGTCGGGATGACGAAGATGGCCACCGGTGAGGGATCCCCCCTCCGGTAGGGTGCCGGAACAGAGTCCCGATTGGTTTTTGGTGGCTACAGAGGCTTGCAGCGGCGGAACTCCCGATCTCTTCTGTTCCCCGATGGTTTTAGGGTATATTGGTATATATAGGAGGAAGAAATACGTCAGGGGAGCCACGAGGGTCCCACGAGGGTGGAGGGCGCGCCCCCTGCCTCGTGCCTTCCTCGTTGATTCCCTGACGTGCACTCCAAGTCCCCTGGATTGCTTCCGTTCCAAAAATAACTTTCCCGAAGGTTTCATTCCGTTTGGACTCCGTTTGATATTCCTTTTCTGCGAAACACTGAAACAAGGGAAAAACAGAAACTGGCACTGGGCTCTGGGTTAATAGGTTAGTCCCAAAAATAATATAAAAGTGCATAATAAAGCCCATAAACATCCAAGACGGATAATATAATAGCATGAATACTTCATAAATTATAGATACGTTGGAGACGTATCAGCATCCCCAAGCTTAATTCCTGCTCGTCCTCGAGTAGGTAAATGATAAAAGAAAGAATTTATGAAGTGTGAATGCTAGCAGGTGCATAAGTTTGATAAATGATAATTTCAATCACCTTTTCTAGCATCATTATATGTCATAACAGTAGCTCAACTCATAGAACTTCTCTTGATCAAGTAACAAGTTATTCACATGTTAAAGTACAGATCATAAACTTTCTTGAAAACTAACAAACCGTGTTATTAGTCATCAAACAATTACAATTCATCTTATTTTCAGGAAGAGTCTATGTCAGAGCTTTGATTTAGCAAACTCCACATACTCAACTATCTTTTAGTCTTCCATGATTGCTACCACTCAAAGCATTTTTTTAGAACAAATAGCATCCATCGAACACAAAGAAAGATATGGGCTTAATGCTTCGCCTCCCAACTCATTTATCATATAGATAATTGTCAACAATAATAATTCATGATCAAATATATTTGAATGGCCATATATGCTCAGATCTTTCCATCACATGATGCTTGCCAACTAAAGAGTAGGTTGGAATGAGAAGGAATACTACTGACTCTTGCATAAAAGTAAAAGATAGGCCCTTCGCAGAGGGAAGCAGGGATTTGCAGAGGTGCCAGAGCTCGAAGCAAAAACAGAGATGAAAATAATTTTGAGAGGTATGCTTTCATTGTCAACATAACGACCAAGAGTTCCCAATATCTTCCATACTACATACATTATAGGCGGTTCCCAAACAGAAAGGTAAAGAATTTTACTCCCCCTCCACCAACAATCATCAATCCATGGCTTGCCTGAAACCACGGGTGCCTCCAACTAACATCAATCCTGGGGGAGTTTTGTTTGCAATTATTTTTGATTTGATTTCGATCTTTTGATCATGGGACTGGGCATTCTAGTTACCAGCCATTTTCTCGTGAATGATGAGCGGAGTCCACTCATCGTGAGAATAACCCACCTAGCATGGAAGACACTGCTAGCCCCTAGTCGCTACATGAGCGATTCGGGCATACAAAACAGATTATTATTTGAAGGTTTAGAGTTTGGCACATGCAAATTTACTTGGAACGGCAGGTAAATACCGCATATAGGTAGATATGGTGGACACTCATGGAAGAAACTTGGTTCAAGGAGTTTGGATGCACAAGCAGTATTCCCGCTTAGTACAGATATTTTGGCTAGCAAAGGGTTCTAAATAGCAAGCACCACATGTTAGAGGATCCATAACAATATAACTTCTATACAAATATACCCAAGCATAACTCATTATGTTGTCTTCCTTGTCCAACTTCAACTAATTTGCTCAGGTTTGAAAATAATTAATGGGGCTCACAATCATAGAAGATGTCCAAGATAGTATATTTATATGTGAAACCTCTCTTCCTTCAATATTCTTTCATGAATTGTTCAAGTGACCAATACAATCTTTGTTAACCTTCAATAAATTTACCACCTCTACTTCTTATCTGTGAAGGCATTACTCCCCATGGGAAAGGCATATGAAACATATATAAATTTAGATTTATGACATTCAAATCATCCAACCATTTACTCATAGGATATAAGTGAAGCACATGAGTAAATGAAAAACTACTCCAAAAAGATATGAGTGAAGATCAATGAGTACTTAAATAATTATGTAGCTATGTCAAGACTCTCTCTCATTTAAGAATTTCAGATCTTGGTATTTTATTCATACAGCAAGCAAAGCTAAATAAAATGACATGACGCTCCAAGCAAAACACATATCATGTGGTGAATAAAAATATAGCTCCAAGTAAAGTTACCGATGAACGAAGACGAAAGAGGGGATGCCTTCCGGGGCATCCCCAAGCTTAGGCTCTTGGTTGTCCTTGAATATTACCTTGGGGTGCCTTGGGCATCCCCAATGTTAGGCTCTTGCCACTCCTTATTCCGTAGTCCATAGAATCTTTACCCAAAACTTTAAAACTTCACAACACAAAACTTAACAGAAAATCTCGTGAGCACCGTTAGCGAAAGAAAACAAAACACCACTTCAAGGTACTGTAATGAACTCATTCTTTTTTTATATTGGTGTTAAACCTACTGTATTCCAACTTCTCTATGGTTTATAAACTATTTTACTAGCCATATATTCATCAAAATAAGCAAGCAACACAATGAAAACAGAATCTGTCAAAAACAAAACAGTCTGTAGTAATCTGTATCAAACGTATACTTCTGGAACTCCAAAAATTCTAAAATAAATTGGTGGACCTGAGGAATTTATCTAGTAATCATCTGCAAAAAGAATAAACTAAATAGCACTCTCCATGTAACGCCCACGATGCGGCTATATCTCCCACGTGTCGAGGCACGACTTAGAGGCATAACCGCATAGTGGTTTTGTCGCAAGAAGGGTCATCTTCACAAAATCCCATGTAATTAACAAAAATGGGATAAAGAGTTGGCTTACAATCGCCACTTCACACAATACATAAATATAATTCATACATCATCCAAAATACAAACATATAGACCGACTACGGTCAAGATCCAGATGAAAATAAGACAACCCCAAATGCTAGATTCCCGATCGTCCCAACTGGGCTCCACTATTAATCATCAGGAAAAGACACATAGTAACGACCACGTTCCTCATCGAACTCCCACTTGAGATCGATCCCATCATCTGCACTGGCATCATCGGCACCTGCAACTGTTTTGGCAGAATCTGTGAGTCACGAGGACTCAGCAATCTCACACCCGCGGGATCAAGACTATTTAAGCTTATAGGAAAGGATGGTGTAATGAGGTGGAGCTGCAGCGGCAATAAGCATATATGGTGGCTAACTTGCGCAAATGAGAGCGAGAAGAGAAGCAACGGAACGGTCGTCATCTAGCAATGACCAAGAAGTGATCCTGAACTCCTACTTATGTCATACATAACTCAAACCGTGTTCACTTCCCGGACTCCGCCGAGAAGAGACCATCACGGCTACACACGCAGTTGATGTATTTTAATTGGGTCAAGTGACAAGTTCTCTACAACCGGACATTAACAAAACCCATCTGCCTCATAACCGCGGGCACGGGTTTCGAAAGATAATACCCTGCAGGGGTGTCCCAACTTAGCCCATCATAAGCTCTCACGGTCAACGAAGGATAAACCTTCTCCCGGAAAGGCCCGATCAGTCTCGGAATCCCGGTTTACAAGACATCTCGACAATGGTAAAACAAGACCAGCAAAGCCGCCCGAATGTGCCGACAAATCCCGATAGGAGCTGCACATATCTCGTTCTCAGGGCACACCGGATAAGTCAAGCTACGAGTAAAACCAGACCTCGAGTTTCCCCGAGGTGGCCCCGCAGGCTGCTCGGTTCGGACCAACACTCGAAGGAGCACTGGCCAGGGGGGGGGGGGTTAAAATAAAGATGACCCTCGGGCTCGCGAAAACCCGGGGGAAAAAAGGCTTAGGCGGCAAATGGTAAAACCAAAGTTGGGCCTTGCTGGAGGAGTTTTATTCAAGGCGAACTGTCGAGGGGGTCCCATAAATCACCCGACCGCGTAAGGAACGCAAACTCAAGGAACATAATACCGGTATAACAGAAACTAGGGCGGCAAGAGTGGAACAAAACACCAGGCATAAGGCCGAGCCTTCCACCCTTTACCAAATATATATAGATGCATTAATTAAATAAGAGATATTGTGATATCCCAACATGTCCATGTTCCGACATGGAACAAACTTCAACTTCACCTGCAACTAGCAACGCTATAAGAGGGGCTGAGCAAAAGCGGCAACTTAGCCAAACAACGGTTTGCTAGGAAAGGATGGTTAGAGGCTGACATGGCAAAATGGGAGACATGCTATAGCAAGTGATAAGTAGCGTAGCATGGCAATAGAGCGAACAACTAGCAAAGCAAAGATAGAAGTGATTTCGAGGGGTGGTCATCTTGCCTGCAAGGTTCTCAGAGTTGTCGAAAGCTTGATCCTCGTAAGCGTACTCAACAGGTTCCTCGTTCACGAACTCGTCTCCCGGCTCTACCCAAGACAAGAACACAAACAAACGGAACCACAATCAACCACGAGAAATGCACAAGCAACATGATGCAAAACATGTATGATATGCAAGAAATGATATGCGATGCATATGCGTGCTCCGGGAGGGAAAATGATGAACAAGGCAGTAACTTGGCAAACCAAGCATGCCACTGGAAAGATGAGATGATTTCGGTCGAAATCGATATAAAGATCACCGGAAACGGATGCACGGTTTGCAAATGGCAAGCAAAACAAGAATGACACGAATCTGCGATTAACAGCATGATAGCACTTAAAATGCAACAAGCAACAATGCTACAGCACTCCAACATAGCAAAAACGCATATGGAAGTAATCTACAGGAGATGCTTGACAAAAGATGAACACTGAGTTACGGCTAGATCACAACATATCAAGCCCAAACAAGCATGGCAAAAGTGCAAAAGATAACAGGATCACAGACTTGGTGAAAAACTGGACATGGCAGAAAACAGCATCAGGTAGCAATGTTCAGAGCACGAAATCAACATACTACAGGAACTTAACATAGCAAACAAAGGCATGAAAGTATTCTACTAATGCATATGACAAAAGTCCCTTACTGACCATAAGCCAAAAAGGAACAGAAGATATGATGGCAAGCATGTAAACATAGCAAGTTCCGTTATCAGGTTTCAGACTTGGCAGAAAACAGAGCATGGCAGAAACAATAATATGAAGGCATGTTGGTGAGCTTGATGCACTCACCACAGAACAATGCATGACCAAAAAAGCATACCTACAGCAAGATGGAATGTTTATGAAGCTATCCATGGCAAGAGCAAATACATAACATGTATGGATCAACTACAATAAGCTTGGCAAAAATGAATATCATGTTAAGAATCTGCCAGAAATATTTTATAGCAAAAGTAGAGCAAGATTGAGTCATGCTATGGCACTCCATAATTTCAAAAAAGGGAAGGAATGGATCCATTACAATAATAGATACAAAACATCCTTAGTGAACATCTCCAAAATATGCATGGATCTCTCTGTAGCATCAAGTTCACATGGCAACAAAATAACAGCAGACAAGGACTTGCAGAAATTACTAAGTCCCTGAAATCAGAAACATTACGGGGCCTAGTTTGCATGCTTGTGCTAGTCACCACAGAGATCACAAAAATACATGGCATACACCACTGGAAAGATGGCATGGCATACAACAAAACACATGTAGAGCTCATGCCCATAAGATGCACAGATTAAATGATACAAAAATGACAAATCTTCATGTTCTGATAAGAACCAGAGGATAACAGCAACTAGCCCTCTTGCAACAGAGATTTGGGCATCAAGATGACCTCTAATGAGCATGGTGCAACTGAACAAAATGTAGAGCATCACGAGACGAACAATTTGACATATTACACGCGCGAAACGGAGCTATGCACGGTGAGTTATGATGCAGAGAACAGGGGCATGTATTGTGAAAAATTGCAGACTTGGAAGATTTCGGGGTTCGAGAGAGTCAACCTCGGTCAACGGATCTGGATCGGGGAGAGCTCGGGCTCGGGCTGCCGAGCAGCGGCTCGCCGGAGCGGCAGCGGGGACGGCGAGGGAAGGAGGCGGCTGGAGGGAGGGGACGCGGCGGCGGGGAACGGCGCGCCGGTGGCGGAGGATGGCCGCGGCGTCGGAAGGCGGCGGCGGGCGGCGGGTGCCCGCGGGCGGCGGCGGCGCACCCCAACGCGGTGGCGGCGGCGCGGGTGGCCGGGGCCGGCGGACGGGAGGGCGCGGGCGCGAGGGCGGCCGGGCCCCGCGGGCCAGGCGCGGGCCGACGGCGCTGGAGCGGCGGCGGGACAGGTGGCGGCCCCCGATTCGTCGGGCGGAGGCGGCGGACACGTCCGGCGGCGGGGAAAATTGTCCGAGCGCGAGGTGGAAGAGGGCTAGGGTTTCATGTGCATGCGTTTTTCGGGGAAGAAGCATATTTATAGGTAGAGGGAGCTAGGAGAGTCCAAATGAGGTGCGGTTTTCGCCCACATGATCGTGATCGAACGACCTAGAGCATGGAAGAGAGTTTGATGGGTTTGGGCTGGTTTTAGGGGTTTTTTTCTGCACACACAAATGGACTTTGCGGATGCCCGGTTAACCGTTGGAGTACCAAACGACCTCCAAATGGAACGAAACTTGACCGGTGGTCTCCGGGTGGTATAATAAGGCCACTTGACACGCCTCGGTCCATTCCGAGAAAGTTTGACACCCGCTCACGAAAGCAAACAAGAGGGGTGCGTCGGAGGAGATAGGAGCGCCTGATTGCAAAACGGACAACGAGGAAAATGTTCGGATGCAAGAGACGAACACGTATGCAAATGCAATGCACATGATGACATGATATGGAATGCATGACATGAACAAAATGCAAAACGAAAAACAAAACCCGACCACGGAGGGAATATCATAACACATAGCCGAAAATGGCAAGAGTCGGAGTTACAAATAAGGAAAGTTACATGCGGGGTGTTACAACACTCCAGCACTACGAGAGGATCTCGTCCCGAGATCTAGGACTGAAAGAACTCCGGATATTCGGAACGGAGATGATCCTCGCGTTCCCAAGTGGCTTCCCGGTCGGAATGGTGCGACCACTTCACTTTCAGGAATTTGATTGACTTGTTGCGAGTCTTGTGCTCAGTTTCTTCAAGAATAGCAACGGGGTGCTCATGATAAGACAAATCTTCTTGGAGGTCAATCTCTTCGAAGTTGATAGTGCGCTCAGGCGTCTTGAAGCACTTGCGGAGCTGTGACACGTGGAACACATCGTGCACGTTCGCGAAGTTGGAAGGAAGCTCAAGTTGATAGGCGAGGTCGCCTCTTTTGCCAACGATCTTGAAAGGACCCATGTATCTAGGTGCAAGCTTCCCTTTGATACCGAAGCGACGAGTGCCTTTCATTGGAGAGACGCGGAGGTAGACATGGTCTCCGATCTCGAAAGCCAAATCACGGTGCTTACTATCATAGTAACTCTTCTAGCGCGATTGCGCGGCTTTGAGATTATCACGGATGACTTTACACATTTCTTCAGCTTCAGTGATTAAGTCATTGCCAAGAAGTTGGCGTTCACCAGTCTCTGACCAATTGAGAGGAGTACGACACTTTCTGCCATAGAGAATCTCGAATGGGGCCTTGCCCGAACTCGCTTGGAAGCTGTTGTTGTAGGAGAATTCAGCATATGGAAGACAATCTTCCCATTTCATGCCAAAGGAAATGACACAAGCCCTGAGCATATCTTCAAGAATTTGATTGACTCGCTCGACTTGGCCACTAGTTTGAGGATGGAAAGCTGTGCTGAAGCGAATGTTTGTGCCCATGGCCTTCTGGAAGGAGTCCCAGAACTTAGAGGTGAAGATGCTTCCACGATCTGAAGAAATCAATTGTGGAATGCCGTGCAAGGAGACAATTCTGGAGGTGTAAAGCTCTGCCAACTGAGCTGCTGTGATGGATTCTTTGATTGGAAGGAAATGAGCCACTTTAGAGAGCTTGTCGATGACAACGAAGATAGCATCATTTCCGCGCTTGGACTTTGGAAAACCAGTCACGAAGTCCATTTCGATATGATCAAACTTCCATTCTGGGATAGCAAGAGGTTGGAGGAGACCAGCTGGTCGTTGGTGTTCTGCTTTCACCCTTCGACAGACATCACATTCATTCACGAATTGAGCAATTTCTCGCTTCATTCGAGTCCACCAATACGACTGCTTGAGGTCATGGTACATCTTCATACTTCCAGGATGAATGAAAAGGAGAGAATTGTGCGCCTAGTTCATTATGACTTTCCTTAGATCACCTTTAGGAACCACAATCAGGTCCTCGAAGAACAAAGTGTCTCTGTCATCAATGCGATAACACTTGTATTTGGAAAGACCCTTGTTGATACCACGTTTCACCTTCTTCACCATGACATCAAGGAGTTGTGCCTCACGAATTTGATCTTTCAAAGTAGGAGAGACTATGAGGTTGGCAAGAAAGCCTTGAGGAACAACTTGGAGATTCAGCTTGCGAAAAGCTTCACAAAGATCCGGTTGGAAAGGCTTGAGAATTAAGCTGTTGCAATAAGCCTTCCTGCTTAAAGCATCTGCAATGACATTTGCTTTGCCTGGAGTATATTCAATACTCGGATTGTACTCTTGAATCATTTTGACCCATCGAGTCTTCCTGAGGTTGAGGTTGGGCTGAGTGAAGATATACTTGAGACTCTTGTGATCGGTGAAAATGTCCACTTGTCTTCCCAACAAGAGATGTCTCCACGTTATCAATGCATGGACAACTGCCGCCAACTCAAGATCGTGAGTGGGGTAGTTCTTCTCGTTGGGCTTCAACTGACGAGAGGTATAGGCCACAACTTTCTTCTCTTGCATTAACACATCACCGAGACCTTGGAGAGAAGCATCACAGAAAACTTCAAACGGCTTGAATTCATCAGGAGGAGTTAAGACAGGAGCTGTCGTGGAATTGTCACGGCAGATGTCCTCGAGTTAGGACTTAGTCGTGGAGCCATCGCAACTAGGAAGCTTGAAGGGGTTAATGCGGGATAAGGAACACGAGGGTTTATACTGGTTCGGCCCCTTACGGTGAAGGTAAAAGCCTACGTCCAGTTGAGGTGGTATTGATTAGGGTTACGATCACCAGGGAGCTACACTGCTATGCCCGGCTTTCGATGAGATTGTTCTTGTCTCTAAACCGCTGCCGGGTCGTCCCTTTATATAGGGAGGCTGACGCCCAGCAGCCCTCAGAGTCCCGGCCGGCTCATAAGAGTGTCCGGCTCGGACTCTCAACTATACTTGCCTTACACTACAAGCTCTACCATAATAATGATTGTAACTCTGGGCCATAAGCCATATCCGGGTCTTAAGCCCATCTCTGGCCCATCGTCTTCAGGCTTGGCCCCGGGCTTCTGGTAATGACCATTAGATTAACCCGGCCCCTCCTGGCGGGTGACTCTAAGGTCTATATCCTCAACATTAGGCCCCAGATTGATTTGAGCCGGCTCATGTCAATCTTCAATTCTTTCGACAGAAAAAATCTCCGGCTTACCATTTATGTGAAGGCCATAACCCGGCGTGACGTCATCCTCTGGACTCCGGATAATCCGCCGTGACGTCATCTTCCATTAAGCCCGTTTTTTACTCCACCAGATCCGCAACGGATTTTTGCTTTTACTGTCATCCCGAAAATCGAGGCGTTGTGGGGGGAGATAACCACGCCACGGTCTCCTTGATTCTCGCGCCCGCTTTACGAGCTCGCCTTATAAATAGGCCGGCCCGACGGGCTTCTCTGCCACCCTTCTTCCTCCTCGCGCCACTGCCTCTCTGCCTGAGCTCGCACTCCGCCGCCGTCACCTCGCCTCCGGTCTTCTTCAACCTTGGCCGCTGCATCACCCTGACTCGGACCAGACAAACGGCAGCGACCCCCGCACCTTTTCAGCTCCGGTAAGTCCTGCTTGACCTGTAGAGTAGATCTGCCGTAGGATTTGCCCACGTTCTTCGTGTTCGTCGCCATTGTCCGCAAGCTTCGGTAGTTCTCATAGTTACTGCCCTTGTTTGATCTTAGATCTGCATAGAATTAGTGCGGCGGGTGTTTGGCACTTATTTCAAATGCCAGTAGGTCTCTTTCCACTGCATAACGGCTTCGTTCGAGCTCAAGAACATCCGCTCGTCTGTTTCTAGGTCTAGAAATTTTTCATTTCACCCGACCATTTTGATCCAAAAGTTTTACTGCGATGTGTGAAACCTGTTTTACCGTACTTAGTAAAAAAAACTGCAATCCTTGAGCCTCGGCGGTTTACATTCCCGGTTTAAAGAAACCACGCGCCATAGACCCTTCCGGCTTAAAGAAAACCATGCTTCGTAGAATCCTCCGGCTTAGCTGTGATAAGGCCGCAGATAATCAATTTATTCTGAATGCCCCTGCGGCTTAAATAACCCACTGTACCTGAGTATATACCATTAGTCCCCTTCATAAGCCGCCACCTTAGTTTTGAACTGTAGATCTCTTCCGGCTTATAATTAACCCGGACATTTTTCCTTTTTGTCATAGACTGCCGACTTTCACCATGCCTCCCAAAGCTCCCATTACTTGCAACTGGATGAGGTCCAATGTGACCAACGAGACCCTAGCTGATTTTGTTAAGTCAGGATATCTTCCCAAGAAAGACATCATGTCCTACCGTGCCCCTGACCCGTCAGAAGAGAGGCCACAGCCAAAGGATGGGGAGGTAGTGATTTTTGCGGATCACATGAGCCGGGGCTTCGCACCGCCCGGCTCAAAGTTTTTTAGGGACGTGCTCAACTTCTTCGACTTGCGGCCTCAAGATTAGGACCCAACTCAGTGTCCAACATCTGCAATTTTCAAGTCTTCTGCGAGGTTTACCTTGGAGAAGAACCTAGTTTGCTGCTCTTCAGAGAGCTTTTTTATTTAAACCGTCAGAATGAGTGCGCCAATGGGCCAAGTCTGGAATTAGGTGGCATCTCCATCCAGCGGCGTAGGGACCGCCTTTTCCCTTACGCAGAGCCGCCGAGCCACCCAAAGGACTGGAACATGACTTGGTTCTACTGCCAAGATATGTCCCCGGCTGATGAAAGCCCGCTGCCCGGCTTTCGCCCAACACGTCTGGAGCCGACTCACCCACTGTCGGACAAGCTGACTCAAGCGGAGCGCCAGCCTCTGCTCCCCACTATCAACAAGATCAAGGCTCTCCTGGGCAATGGTCTGAACGGAATCGACCTGGTCCGGGTCTGGATCTCATGGCGGGTGATCCCATTGAGCCGCCGCCCCGGCTTAATGTGTGAGTACACAGGACGAAAGGATGACCCTCAGAGACATAGCCGCAATGATCTTCCAGAATACGTTGCAGAGGAGATGACCAAGGCTCTGTTAAACGAGAGCCTGGCAGACTGCGGAAGGACCGGGTTAGCTCCCTTCTGCAAGACCAATCCAGCCCCAGCGGTAAGCCGCCGACTTTAACTTTTTATCTACTTCTGCATGTAACCTTCATCTGAACCGTTTGAAGAATTCATCATTGTATTTTTCAGGCTGATGATAAGTTCTGGCGGGTCAAATATGACCATGAGGCGGCCAAGAAGGCCAGGAAGGCGAAGAAAGCCGCCAAGAAAACCGCCCCTCGCAAGAAAGGGAGCAGGCCTACTGCCTCCGAGCTGATGCAATTAAGCGACAGCTCCGAGTCAGAGGTAACCCCTGAGTCTTTTAAGTCCTTGCTATATTCACTGTTTGTTTGCTGTCCGCCTTATCAATACTTGCTCATTGACAGGATGACACCGACGCCAGTAACTCGGTGGTTGAAGAGGTAATGTCACTTTCGTCCGACTCGGAGCCCTTGCCACAGCTGAAAGTCCGAAGGGTAACCCGGAAAGTAAGCTTTTCACATCCTTTAGCTTATCAAGACCCTCAATTTATTTTGAAGCGACAGGTTCATGAAAGCCGGCGTCATACCCGGACCAACAAGGACACCGACCTCTCCGCCGGGTTACCCGACGCAACAAGGAAGCGCCGAACTGAGGTTATTTCCCACTTGTACCCTTTTCATCCGTTGGCGGGTGTTATCCGTCAGCCACTCAATTCCTGTGACTCCAATTATCAGGAGACCTCCCCCTCTTCGGGCGACTCTATGCAGTCGAGTCTTCCGACTTTCAAGACCGCGCCCGGGTAACCATCTCATATTATATTTGTCTGTACTTACTCTTTTTGCGCTTAACGTTTCTGTCCTTTCAGCGCCCAGGCAAAGCTCACCAAAAGAGCGAAGAAGACCAAGTCAGCCGGAGTGCCGGATTTGCCTGAACCGGAGGTGACGGCTCAAGAACCGTCAGCTGCCTCCGCCCCCGAAGCCACCACTCCAATGGACATGGCACCTGAGGCCACTGCCCCGACTACCAAGGCAACGACCGAAGCTTCTATTAACCCGGAGGCCTCCGGCTCGGCTCCACCAGCAGACGACCCAGACGTGGTAATCACCCGGACGGAGTTCGTTGAGCCGGGGAGACCTACCGTGCTGGCCAAGTGCTCCGCTAAGGGGGAGTTGCTGCCGCCCCACCGGGTGAACCTGGACCTCTCCGACTACACCAACTTGAGCATTGGAGAGCTCGTCTCTGGCTACATCAGCCAAGTGCACAAGAGCCGGGACGCAGAGGTCGCCATGGTGAACCAGATCCAGCAAAAATCTGAGGTATCATTCTGCTGTCCTCTTACTTACTGCATAGTTACCTTTGCCATGATAGCCCCCAAGTCGACGACTTATGAGTGAATATGTTGTAGACTTAGGTTCCGGCTTACTCAATTGAGCCGGCAGTATGTAGATAGATACGTTCAATATGCATTAGCCCCCAAGTGCCA
Source organism: Aegilops tauschii subsp. strangulata (assembly GCF_002575655.3). Lineage (NCBI taxonomy): Eukaryota > Viridiplantae > Streptophyta > Magnoliopsida > Poales > Poaceae > Aegilops > Aegilops tauschii. Next base: position 403,932,246 of record NC_053041.3, read on the forward strand.
AGTGTCTTTGCTTGGAAAACGCTTGGGACTTATATAATGAATGTTAATGACCCGGAAATGTATGCACGCTGTTGGCAAGAAGCTAGAGGCGGACCTTGCGGATCTCAAGAGCCGGCTGAAGACGCAGGAGATGGAGATCCGGAAGGCAAACGCCAAGTTTGTATCCAGCATCGCCGCTCAAGAGAAACTGAAGACAGAATTTGATGCTGAGCGGAAAGCCTGGGCCGAAGAGAAGGCCGCACTGGTGACCCGGGCGGAACAGGCGGAGAAGGCTCTCTCTGAGAAGACCGCCGAGCTCTCCGGCCTAAAGCGCCAGGTTTCCCAAATGGTGGCCGCCATCTTCGGTAAGTCGCCTCACCGGCTTTCATCAAGTTTAGAATGTTTATATCTCATGATGCATCCTTGTCGCCGGCTTATCTGCTGCTGTTAAACAGGTCCTAGAAGTGCCAACCTCAACCAGAGCGTGGTCACCAAGCTAAAGGCCGTGTATACCCTGGTGGAGCAGCTCTACACCGGGTCACAGCATGCCTTAGCTGTGGTGGCCCTATCCAATGAGGTGCCGACTCACCTGGCAGAAGTCCTGCGCCGGCTCGCCGTTCTGCATCAGCGGATCCAAGAGTTGCGACGGGCCTCTGCGAGGGCCGGAGCGATCGCCGCGCTGAGCCGGGCCAAGGCATTCCTACCGGAGTTAGACCCGGCGGACATCGCCCTTGGCTATCCAAGCCTGAAGGAAGACGGCTCAGCTTTCGATTAGAAGGACTTCGCGGCTTGCGTGAAGGCGGTACGCCCGGTGGCCACCCTTATCGGGAATGACACAGATTTGACCAAGTACCAGCCGGGTTATGATGCGGAGAATCAGAGGATTCCAACCCCTCGCTATGAAGCCCTCAACTTGATCCCGCCGGCTCGTCAGCACACTTTCGCCCCAGAGATTGACCCGGCCGGGTTAATTGATGAGGAAGCCCAATTCGAAGCTCTCAGCGGCATCGACTGGAAGTCATCAACCTTCCAGGTCTTGGGATCAGCCGGAGGAGAGGATAGGAACGAGCCGGAGACTTCAACTCAGCGGGCATCGTAACTCGGCTGGCGGTTTACCAAACGATGCTCCACCCTTTTTAGACTTGATGAGTTTTGTAATAGAGTAGGTGCAACAGTTTATCTCTGCCGTGCCATCGTGCACCTATTGAATGCCAAGGTCTTTTGAAGTTGTCTCTTTGATGTTTCTCCGGGTCATAATCATCCCTTTGTTTTTCTCAACCTCAAAGAGGTGACTTTAGGTAACCTGCATAGAAAGGCAAATCACAAGTCTCGAGGCGGCTTACCGCCCTGAGAATCAGGTGTTTTGGATAGATAACCCGGAATATGAATCAAAAAAGACTGGTCCTCAATTATATCCTTAACACAGCCGTAATAACACACTTAGCGGCCTGTAAGCATACTTTCGGTTTAGATAACCCGGGTAACAAGGTTGGTATCTTAACTCTGATTTACTTGTCTTAATAACACCGACGGTGTTCAACTAACACTGTAAACCAAAGTTAAGCCGGCAAAGTGAGACCCGGCCGTACACATCTTGACATAATCAGAGTAAACTTGTGATAAAGCAGAAGAACTTAGGGGCTTCCGGTTCGAATACGACCAGAGACCCGGCCCAAAGGGGTTAAGCTAAGATTCAGATACGATCATATAGCCCCCAGTGGGTGTGGCGATGCCAATCAAGAGGGTACCGACAACTATGTTCTCTTTGGTTCGAATACGACCCATGTTTGAACAGGAAGCCCCCAAGTGATTTTAAGAATTGTTTAACGACGCTGATTCGAATACGATCCACGTCGGTTCTCAGAGGGGTTAAACTATGATTCAAATATGACCAAAGGTAACCTCCCAATGAGCTCGGCGCTTTGCCAATCAAATGGGTATCGACAGCTATGTTCTCTTTGGTTCGAATACGACCCATGTTTGAACAGGAAGCCCCCAAGTGACTTTACTGCTTACGGCTAGATTCGAATACGATCATAAACCGGATCCTCCTTTAAGTCACCATGTAACTTTGCAATAAGAACAACACGTGCATATTTGGAGGAGAAAAAAGGACAAAGGTCCTGCTTTATTGCTTATCATAATATATACATAGCTGAGAGAAATATGTACACCACGAGAGCCGGTGGCTCAAGTGTAGTAAGGCCGAAGCTGAGCTATGTTCCACGGCTGACGGGTCTCCTCCTCTGACTTACGTGAATCTTTGTGCTCCCGAATGTCAATGAGGTAATATGACCCGTTGTGCAAGTTCTTGCTGACCACAAAGGGCCCTTCCCAAGGCGGGGATAACTTGTGTGCATCTGTTTGATCCTGGATGAGCTGGAGCACGAGATCGCCTTCCTGGAAGACCCGGGATTTAACCCGGCGGCTATGGTAACGGTGCAGGTCTTGCTGGTAAATCGCTGATCGAGCTGCCGCCACATCACGCTGTTCGTCCAATAGGTCAAGAGCATCTTGTCGCGCCAGTTCATTATCCGCCTCAACATAAGCCGCCACTCGAGGTGAGTCATGACGGATGTCACTGGGAAGGACTGCTTCTGCTCCATAAACCATGAAGAAAGGCGTGAAGCCTGTAGACCTGTTAGGAGTAGTGTTGATGCTCCATAACACGGAGGGCAACTCCTCCACCCAACAACCCGGCGTCCGTTGCAAAGGGACCAAAAGCCAGGGCTTGATACCTTTCAGAATCTCCTGATTAGCTCTCTCAGCTTGACCGTTGGATTGAGGATGAGCCACTGAGGAAACATCAAGTCGGATATGCTCGCGTTGACAAAACTCTTCCATAGCGCCTTTGGAGAGATTGGTGCCATTGTCAGTTATAATGCTGTGCGGAAAGCCAAAGCGGAAAATCACCTTTTTGATAAATTGAACCGCCGTGGCTGCATTGCACTTGCTAACTGGCTCAGCTTCCACCCACTTTGTGAATTTATCAACTGCCACCAAGAGGTGGGTCTTCTTATCCTTGGACCTTTTAAAAGGCCCAACCATATCAAGCCCCCAGACCGCAAAGGGCCAAGTGATTGGGATCATCCTCAGCTCCTGAGCCGGCACATGAGCCCGTCGTGAGAACCTCTGGCAACCATCACATTTACTGACCAAGTCCTCTGCATCAGCATGAGCCGTCAACCAATAAAAACCATGACGAAAAAGCCTTGGCCACAAGGGACTTTGAGCCGGCGTGATGGCCACAATCCCCTTCATGGATCTCACGCAAGATCTCTTGACCTTTCTCAGGGGAGACACAACGCTGAAATGCTCCTGTAACACTGCGATGATGCAACTCGCCATCGATAACAATCATTGACTTAGCCCGCCGGGTTATTTGCCTCGCCAAAGTTTCATCCTCAGGCAACTCGTCCCGGGTCATGTAAGCCAGATATGGCATTGTCCAGTATGGTATAATATGGAGAGCCGCCACCAGTCGTGCCTCCGGGTCAGGGATAGCCAAGTCTTCCTCCGTAGGTAACGTAACCGAAGGGCTATACAGGACGTACAGGAAAGTGTTAGGCGGCACCGGCTTTCGCTGAGAGCCTAGCCGGCTTAGAGCATCAGCCGCCTCGTTCTTCCTGCGATCAATGTGCTCTACTTGGTAGCCCTGAAAGTGCCCAGCAATCGCATCAACTTCGCGGCGATAAGCCGCCATGAGAGGGTCCTTAGAACCCCATTTGCCTGATACTTGTTGAGCCACCAAGTCTGAGTCACCGAAGCACCTTACCCGGCTCAAGCTCATCTCCTTAGCCATCCGAAGACCGTGGAGCAAGGCCTCGTACTCAGCCGCATTGTTAGTGCAAGGAAACATCAACTGTAACACATAATGGAACTTGTCACCTTTAGGGGAAGCCAATACGACGCCAGCCCCCGAGCCCTCCAACTGTCTGGACCCATCGAAGTGAATAGTCTAATACGTGTTATCCAGCTTTTGCTCGGGCACTTGTGACTCTGTCCAATGATTGATGAAATCCACCAAGGCCTGAGACTTAACAGCAGTGCGTGGTACATATTTGAGACCATGAGGTCCAAGTTCTATAGCCCACTTAGCAATTCTCCCTGTGGCCTCTCTGTTTTGAATGATATCACCAAGAGGGGCAGAACTGACCACAGTGATGGGGTGACCCTGAAAATAATGCTTAAGTTTCCGGCTCGCCATGAACACACCATACACAAGCTTCTGCCAATGCGGGTACCGCTGCTTGGACTCAATGAGCACTTCGCTGACATAATAAACCGGCCGTTGAACCGGATGTTCCTTACCCTCCTCCTTGCGCTCCACCACAATAGCCACACTGACGGCTCGTGCGTTTGCCGCCACATACAGTAATAAGGGCTCCTTATCAACCGGAGCAGCAAGGACTGGGGGCTCTGCCAGCTGCTTCTTCAAATCCTCAAAAGCGGTATTAGCTGCATCATTCCAGACAAAGTTATCAGTTTTCTTCATCAACTGATATAATGGCATGGCCTTCTCACCCAAACGGCTTATAAACTGGCTTAAAGCAGCGATGCGACCCGCCAAACGCTGAACGTCATTTATACACGCCGGCTTAGCCAGGGCGGTGATGGCCTTGATCTTCTCCGGGTTAGCTTCAATGCCTCTGTCAGAAACCAAAAAACCCAAGAGTTTGCCTGCAGGAACACCAAAGACACACTTGGCTGGGTTAAGCATCATCGTGTAGACCCGGAGATTATCAAAGGTTTCCCTTAAATCATCTATCAGGGTTTCCTCTTTTATGGACTTAACCACAATATCGTCCACATAAGCGTGAACATTGCGCCCAATCTGTTTATGAAGACAGTTCTGTACACAACGCTGGTAAGTCGCCTATGCACACTTGAGTCCAAAAGGCATAGACACATAGCAGAAGGCTCCAAAGGGAGTGATGAACGCCGTCTTCTCCTGGTCCTTAACTGCCATCTTAATCTGATGATATCCGGAATAAGCATCCAAGAAACTTAAGCGTGCACAACCTGCCGTAGCATCAATGATTTGATCAATACGGGGGAGGGCAAAAGGATCAGCTGGACACGCCTTGTTTAAGTCCGTGTAGTCCACACACATCCGCCAAGTGCCGTTCTTCTTGAGTACGAGCACCAGGTTAGCTAACCACTCTGGGTGAAAGACTTCAACGATAAACCCGGCCGCCAAGAGCCGGGCCACCTCTTCACCAATAGCTTTCCGCCTCTCTTCATTAAACCGCCGAAGAAACTGCCTGACCGGCTTAAATTTCGGATCAACATTGAGAGTATGCTCAGCGAGTTCTCTAGGTACACCTGGCATGTTAGAAGGTTTCCATGCGAAGATGTCCCTATTCTCACGGATGAACTCGATGAGCGCGCTTTCCTATTTTGGATCCAGATTTGCACTGATGCTAAACTGCTGAGATGAGTCACCTGGAACAAAATCAACAAGTTTAGTTTCATCAGCCAATTTAAATTTCATTGCCGGCTCTTGTTCTGTAGTTGGCTTTTTTAGAGGGGTCATATCTGTTGGGTCAACATTGTCTTTGTAAAACTTCAACTCCTCTGTAGCACACACAGATTCTGCATAAGCCGCATCGCCTTCCTCACACTCCAGAGCCACTTTCCGACTGCCGTGAATCGTAATGGTCCCATTGTGACCCGGCATCTTGAGCTGCAAGTACACATAACACGGCCGTGCCATGAACTTGGCGTAAGCCGGCCGTCCAAATATAGCATGGTATGGACTTCTTATCTTGACCACCTCAAAGGTCAATTTCTCGACCCTGTAGTTGTTCTCATCACCAAAGGCCACTTCCAATTCGATCTTGCCGACTGGATAAGCCGATTTACCAGGTACCACACCATGGAAGATAGTGTTTGACTGGCTAAGGTTCTTATCAACCAACCCCATACGGCGAAAAGTCTCATAATGGAGGATGTTGATGCTGCTGCCTCCATCCATGAGCACCTTTGTGAACTTATATCCTCCCACTTGAGGAGCCACCACTAAGGCCAAGTGGCCCGGGTTATCCACCCGGGGAGGGTGATCCTCCCTACTCCACACTATAGGCTGCTCAGACCACCGCAAGTAGCGTGGGGTCGCCGGCTCAACAGCATTCACTGCCCTCTTATGAAGCTTCTGATCTCGCTTACACAGGCTGGTGGTAAACACATGATACTGTCCACCGCTGAGCTGCTTTGGATTGGTCTGATAACCCCCCTGCTGCTGCTGATGACCCTGGCCAGACTACTGATTAAAGCCCCCTTGACCATTCTGAGGACCGGAATTTGAGCCGCCGCCTGGGCCATGAAAGCCGCCGGCGCCTGAGCCGCCGCCCGGGCCATTGTAATTCTTAAAGGCCTTCATGATCGCACAATCCTTCCACAGGTGAGTCGCTGGCTTCTCTCTAGAGCCATGCCTTGGACAAGGTTCATTCAACAGCTGCTCCAGCGTCGGACCTGACCCGCCGCCTCGGGGAGGGGGCCTCCCCTTGCGTCGCTGGTTATTACCTTGTGAGCTGGCGTTGGCTACAAACTCTAGGCTGCCATCGGCCTTGCGCTTGCCTCCTCCTTGGTTCCCCGGGCTAAACTGAGGACCCTTGCCATTGCCGTTCTTCTTTCCCTTCCCTGTCCTTTCATCATCTGAAGGGGGATCCTTGGTACCATCAGAATGGGCGTACTTGACAAGAGCTGCCATTAGTGTACCCATATCACTGCAGTCGCGTTTAAGCCGCCCGAGTTTCATCTTCAGGGGCACAAAACGACAATTCTGCTCCAGCATTAAAACCGCTGAGCCGGCATCCATCTTGTCTGACGAGTGTATGATCTCCTTAACCCGGCGAACCCAATGTGTCGTAGACTCACCCTCCTGCTGCTTACAGTTAGTCAAATCCACGATTGACATAGACTGCCTACAGGTATCTTTGAAGTTTTGGATGAACCGGGCTTTCAGCTCAGCCCAAGACCCAATGGAATTCGGTGGTAGCCCTTTCAACCAAGTGCGGGCAGTCCTATCTAACATCATGGTGAAATACTTGGCCATGGCCGCCTCACTGACCTCCAGCAGTTCCATAGCCATCTCATAACTCTCGATCCAGGCTGCGGGTTGTAAGTCAGCTGTGTAATTAGGCACCTTCCTAGGGCCCTTGAAGTCCTTAGGTAGACGTTCATTACGGATAGCTGGCACTAAACAAGGGACACCCCCGGTCCTGGTAGGGACACCCACGTCGACGGAAGTCGTCGGATAAGCCGGGGGGGTCTGGTAAGCCGTCAATTGAGGCACTTGCTCCGCCTCTTGCCGCGCTTTGTCCTGGTCTGCTGCGTAAAAGGCTCCATTGTGAGCCGGTCCATGGCCAGGGGGCGGGTCATGGCGTCGGACGTTACTTGAGCCGGTTGCTGAGACCATGTGCCGGCTGTAACTCGGGCTCTGGCCTGGACGAGGGGTCGAGTGGATCATGTCCCGGCTGTAGGAGTACGCCTCTTGCTGCGCCAGTGCTGTCTGAAGGAGTTCCCTGACCCGGCGGGTTTCAATAGCCGTCGGAGAGTCGCCGTCAACTGGGAGAGCCGCCAGCCGTGCTGCCGCAGCGACCATGTTCTCCAGCGGGTTATTATAATGACCCGGGGGTATTGGCACGTACTGAGGCGGGGCAGGGGGCACCTGGGGAGGCCCCATCACTCATGGCTGAATAAGGGGTCCAGACCCGGGCGCTATGACCCCTGGCGGGTTACTAGACCCTGCACCTGGCGTGTTGAAGAGATTGCGTGGATCGTAAACCGGAGGGAGTCGAGATTGGGGTCTTTTGTTGCCTCCTTCTCATGACCTCATTGGCCGCGTTCTGATCCATCGTGAGTTGGAAGGACTGCGCCTGGATCAGCTGAGTTTGGGCATCGAGAGCCGCCCTCTCCGCAGTCAGCCTGATCCCTTCCGCTGCAAGATCCTCTTTAGCTTTCATTAGATCCAATTTTAATTGTGCCACCTCTGCATTGTGCTGAGCTTGATCTGCCGGGTCAACCGTGGCGGTTAGCAGGGCCGTCATCTTGTCCGTGAGATCCATCAGCACCTGAGCCGGAGAAGGCACCGGGTTTCCCGCTCCAGCAGCGGGGTTCTGAACAGGCTGCGCACCAGCCATAAAAACTCCAACCTGACTTGGCGGCTCAAATAGGTCCGGAATACTGTCACCCTCGGAACAACCCATGAGCTTGCCATCTTGAAGTTGGTATAACGAGTTTGACTCATCGGTGGCCGACTCGCCGTCAGAGCCGGCGGCCGTCTCATCACCAGATCCAGATCGATCAGAGAGTCCTCCATGGATACACCCCACAAAAGCATGCCTTAAGGCAGGCCGGGCCCGGGCGGGTCGCGCACGCTGAGCCGTCTCGATGAGATCGGCGCAGAGACCCGGCTCAGGGCCCGGCTCACCAATCTTGCCAATGAAAACATGAATTCCGCCAAAGGGGACCCGATACCCGTACTCAATTGAGCCGGCGTCGGGGCCCCAGTTTGCATCGTCGATGTAGAGCTTGCCGCGACGACTCTTGGTCATCCGGCCCACAGCGTATCCCTTGAGCCCTTCGAAGCTGCCCCTCAAGAACTCAAATCCACCGTGCGCTGGCCCCACGGTGGGCGCCAACTGTCGTGGAATTGTCACGGCAGATGTCCTCGAGTTAGGACTTAGTCGTGGAGCCATCGCAACTAGGAAGCTTGAAGGGGTTAATGCGGGACAAGGAACACGAGGGTTTATACTGGTTCGGCCCCTTACGGTGAAGGTAAAAGCCTACGTCCAGTTGAGGTGGTATTGATTAGGGTTACGATCACCAGGGAGCTAAACTGCTATGCCCGGCTTTCGATGAGATTGTTCTTGTCTCTAAACCGCTGCCGGGTCGTCCCTTTATATAGGGAGGCTGACGCCCAGCAGCCCTCAGAGTCCCGGCCGGCTCATAAGAGTGTCCGGCTCGGACTCTCAACTATACTTGCCTTACACTACAAGCTCTACCATAATAATGATTGTAACTCTGGGCCTTAAGCCATATCCGGGTCTTAAACCCATCTCTGGCCCATCGTCTTCAGGCTTGGCCCCGGGCTTCTGGTAATGACCATTAGAGTAACCCGGCCCCTCCTGACGGGTGACTCTAAGGTCTATATCCTCAACAGGAGCTGTGACTAGTTTCTCTTTGAGAGTGTTGAAAGCAACGTCACACTCAGGAGACCAGACATACTTCACATGCTTTTGGAGGAGGTTGGAAAGAGGCTTTGCAATCTTAGAGAAATTCTCAACGAATCTTCGGCAATAGCTTGCAAGACCAAGAAAACTTCGAAGCTGCTTGACATTCTGAGGAGGTTCCCAATTCACAATTGCGGACACCTTCTTGGGGTTAACAGCGATGCCCTTGGCAGAGATGATGTGACCAAGAAAAAGAACTTCATCAAGCCAAAACTCACATTTGGAGAACTTCGCATAGAATTGATACTCTCTGAGCTTGTCGAGCACCAATCGCAAATGTTTGGCATGATCCTTCTTATTCTTGGAGAAGACCAAGATATCATCGAGATACACCAGAACAAATTCATTGGTATAGGGGTTGAAGATGAAATTCATCATCCGAGAGAAAACTGGAGGAGCATTGACAAGGCCAAAAGGCACGACAGTATATTCATAAGAACCAAAGCTTGTTCTGAAAGCTGTCTTGGGAATATCTTCTTCACGAATGCGAATCTGATGATAACCCATACGAAGGTCAAGCTTGGAGAATACTTTAGCACCTTTGAGTTGCTCGAATAGCTCATTGATGTTGGGAAGTGGATACTTGTTCTTGATAGTCTTCTTGTTCAATGGACGGTGGTCGACACAAAGTCGGTCCGTGCCATCCTTCTTCTTGACAAAAAGAACACCACAACCCCATGGAGAAGAACTCGGTCTGATCAAACCCAGACGCTCTTGTTCATCGAGCTGTTTCTTCAATTCCTTCAGCTCGTTAGGTCCAAGCTTGTATGGACGCTTGCAAACGGGTTCAGTGCCTGGCTCTAGTTCGATAACGAACTCAACTGGCCGATGAGGAGGCATACCCGGAAGCTCTTCTGGAAAGACATCTTGATACTCACAAATGACTGGAATCTGAGAGATGGCATTCAATTCGCCCTTCTCATTGAGAGAGAAAAACCGAATGGTTTCATCACGAGCGGCATAAATAATCACATCCTCAGAAGAGTGTGTCAATTGAATTTCCCTGGCAGCACAATCAAGTTGAGCCTTGTGCTTAGAAAGCCAGTCCATCCCGAGAATAAGATCAATATCCGAGTCACCAAGAACAACTGGAGAAGACTAAAATTCATAGTCGCCCATCTTGATGGAAACATCCGGAACCATCATACTAGAACTCAAACGTTTACCCGGAGAAACGACATCCATGGGTTTACTCAGATGAGAACAAGTGAATTCATGCTTGGCAAAAAACGGTCTTGACATGAAACAAAGCGATGCACCAGTATCAAAAAGAACTTTTGCAGGAATATCATTAACAGGAAGATTACCCATTATCACATCAGTAGATTCCTCCGCTTGAGCTGCATTCATCATGTTCACCTTTGCAGACTTTGGATTATGCTTGACCACTGCATTGCTGGAAGATCTGACAGGAGGAGGAGGAGGCAGGCGCCTTTGGTTGAAGCACTTGTTAGCATAGTGACCTTTCTGCTGACATTTGTTGCAAGTCACCTCTGAGAGTGGACGGTGATAAGGAGCATTGGACTTTGGAGCTTGATTCTGAGACTTGTTCTGATAGCCAGAGTTGGAAGAGTTGGAAGAACCATGGCCACCTTTGTTCTTCTGCTAATAAGGCTGACGAAACGGAGGAGGAGGAGGCAACCAGAACTTCTGTTGCTTAGCTGTCACAAGTGAGGAAGAAGAAGACTGAACTGCGTCTCTGACTCTCTTCTTAGAAGCCTCACACTTGAGCTGAGCAGCCTCTTGCTTCAGTGCCATATTGTAGAATTGATCAAACTGAGTAGGCTCAACAAGAACGAGAGCTAACTGCAGATCCTCTCTAAGGCCACCTCTGAAGTGATAGATCATGCTCTTTTCATCAGGAACGTCTTGTTTAGCGAAGCGAGCAAGTTTCTGAAACTGGATGTTGTATTGATACACAGACAAGTTGCCTTGCTTGAGATTGCGGAACTCCTCACGCTTGCTCTCAACAACACTTTGTGGAATGTGGTGCGCTTTGAAGTCCCGACAGAAGTCAGTCCAAGTGATCACACGACCTCCTCTGGAATCTTTGTATTGTTGATACCAATCAGCAGCTTGGTCCTTGAGCTGAAAAGAAGCGAACTTGACATAGTCCTCAGGCCTGACATTGCTACATTCAAAATGCTTGTTGATGTCCACGAGCCAATCATCGGCATCCGTGGCCTCGGCACAGTAGCTGAAAGACTTGGGCTGATTTGCGAGAAACTGGTTGAGTGTAGCGAAGTTAGGCTGATTGTTGCCTTGACCTTTATTGCCTTGATTGCCTTGCCCTTGAGTACGTTCTTGCAAGAGTTGCAGAATCATTTGAGCATTGGCGTTGGTGGCTGCCATGATAGCCTGCCATGCCTCCGGAGGCGGAGGTGGTGGCGGAGGGTTCGCTTGACTCCCTTCATTGCGATCCGGATTCTGACGCGTTGGTGGAGCCATCCTGAAGAGGGTGACATCCGTTAGCATCTTGATAGACAAATAGATAAGTAGAATCAACGGATAGAAATTGCAACATATAGTCTTCACAATAAACATTCGAACGAAGATGAACGAATGAATTCCGTAGTAAATCATCACACTTCCATAAGTTGAGAAGCCACTTGAAAAAGATATGGGATCAACATATGACTTCGAAGTAACTCGAATACCACAAATGAAAACAAAACAAAGTATTGGCTTGCAGAATAAGCCGGAACAAACATATGATAGAGATTTCGTCCGAAGTTTTCGTGGTGGGGCCCACACGGGCTCAATCGTACAGCACCATCATGTACAAGGTTGTGCACATGACATACGAAGCGTCCCCGAGTCGGCATAGCCAAGGACTCTTTAAGACACTACGAGACCACTGTAAAATCAACCGTGTACAGGCGGACCACTAGACGTCGAACCCCAATCTCATATCATGCGTCTGTCGGAAAGATATCCTAAGGCTACTAGAATTCCCACTTATAAACTCCCGAAACTTTCTGGTTATGCAATCTGGTGTTGGGGATACAGGGGACACAAAATATATCACCCAAACTAGCAATCCCTAGATCCAGCTGTATCCATCCGTCAACACATAACCAAGAAACCTTCGGAAATCGTTTACCTCAACCTTTGAAAAACATCCGTTATACAAGTTATGGAAATACTCCCGAACTCCCGCCCCAGTACTGGGTGGCGTCGAGGTGATCTCACCAACAACTGCATAAAAGAGATTTCGATGTCGGCGAAACTCAGGTATTCCAGAACTGCAACGATAAAATTGTGATGACAACACCTCGGAGCTCAACTCCCGGGACACTGCCACAACCCCTAAATGTCAGGAGGCACCAAGAACAATGTTCTCGTCACAAAACCATCGGAACGATTCCAAGATACCCGCGTGATCCTAAAAAAAATTTAGTGATATTTGAGGAGAGAATAATCAAAACTTCTATGTCAGGAGACCTCACAAGAGCGACGAAGGGACTGAGGAGTAAAAAGAATCCTACTCTCTGATATATATAATCCTAAGACTCAAACATTTTTGTTCTAGACTCAACAACGCTAGCGATTCGATCAAGCAGGGGGCTCCTAAGTCGGGGATGGCTCTGATTACCAACTTGTAACGCCCACGATGCGGCTATATCTCCCACGTGTCGAGGCACGACTTAAAGGCATAACCGCAAAGTGGTTTTGTCGCAAGAAGGGTCATCTTCACAAAATCCCATGTAATGAACAAGAATGGGATAAAGAGTTGGCTTACAATCGCCACTTCACACAATACATAAATATAATTCATACATCATCCAAAATACAAACATATAGACCGACTACGGTCAAGATCCAGATGAAAATAAGACAACCCCAAATGCTAGATTCCCGATCGTCCCAACTGGGCTCCACTACTAATCATCAGGAAAAGACACATAGTAACGACCACGTTCCTCATCGAACTCCCACTTGAGATCGATCCCATCATCTGCACTGGCATCGTCGGCACCTGCAACTGTTTTGGCAGAATCTGTGAGTCACAAGGACTCAGCAATCTCACACCCGCGAGATCAAGACTATTTAAGCTTATAGGAAAGGATGGTGTAATGAGGTGGAGCTGCAGTGGCAATAAGCATATATGGTGGCTAACTTGCGCAAATGAGAGCGAGAAGAGAAGCAACGGAACGGTCGTCATCTAGCAATGACCAAGAAGTGATCCTGAACTCCTACTTATGTCATACATAAATCAAACCGTGTTCACTTCCCGGACTCCGCCGAGAAGAGACCATCACGGCTACACACGCAGTTGATGTATTTTAATTGGGTCAAGTGACAAGTTCTCTACAACCGGACATTAACAAAACCTATCTGCCTCATAACCGCGGGCACGGCTTTCGAAAGATAATACCCTGCAGGGGTGTCCCAACTTAGCCCATCATAAGCTCTCATGGTCAACGAAGGATAAACCTTCTCCCGGAAAGGCCCGATCAGTCTCGGAATCCCGGTTTACAAGACATCTCGACAATGGTAAAACAAGACCAGCAAAGCCGCCCGAATGTGCCGACAAATCCCGATAGGAGCTGCACATATCTCGTTCTCAGGGCACACCGGATAAGTCAAGCTACGAGTAAAACCAGACCTCGAGTTTCCCCGAGGTGGCCCCGCAGGCTGCTCGGTTCGGACCAACACTCGAAGGAGCACTGGCCCGGGGGGGGGGTTAAAATAAAGATGACCCTCGGGCTCGTGAAAACCCGGGGGGAAAAGGCTTAGGCGGCAAATGGTAAAGCCAAAGTTGGGCCTTGCTGAAGGAGTTTTATTCAAGGCGAACTGTCGAGGGGGTCCCATAAATCACCCGACCGCGTAAGGAACGCAAACTCAAGGAACATAATACCGGTATAACAGAAACTAGGGCGGCAAGAGTGGAACAAAACACCAGGCATAAGGCCGAGCCTTCCACCCTTTACCAAATATATATAGATGCATTAATTAAATAAGAGATATTGTGATATCCCAACATGTCCATGTTCCGACATGGAACAAACTTCAACTTCACCTGCAACTAGCAACGCTATAAGAGGGGCTGAGCAAAAGCGGCAACTTAGCCAAACAACGGTTTGCTAGGAAAGGATGGTTAGAGGCTGACATGGCAAAATGGGAGACATGCTATAGCAAGTGATAAGTAGCGTAGCATGGCAATAGAGCGAACAACTAGCAAAGCAAAGATAGAAGTGATTTCGAGGGGTGGTCATCTTGCCTGCAAGGTTCTCAGAGTTGTCGAAAGCTTGATCCTCGTAAGCGTACTCAACAGGTTCCTCGTTCACGAACTCGTCTCCCGGCTCTACCCAAGACAAGAACACAAACAAACGGAACCACAATCAACCACGAGAAATGCACAAGCAACATGATGCAAAACATGTATGATATGCAAGAAATGATATGCGATGCATATGCGTGCTCCGGGAGGGAAAATGATGAACAAGGCAGTAACTTGGCAAACCAAGCATGCCACTGGAAAGATGAGATGATTTCGGTCGAAATCGATATAAAGATCACCGGAAACGGATGCACGGTTTGCAAATGGCAAGCAAAACAAGAATGACACGAATCTGCGATTAACAGCATGATAGCACTTAAAATGCAACAAGCAACAATGCTACAGCACTCCAACATAGCAAAAACGCATATGGAAGTAATCTACAGGAGATGCTTGACAAAATATGAACACTGAGATACGGCTAGATCACAACATATCAAGCCCAAACAAGCATGGCAAAAGTGCAAAAGATAACAGGATCACAGACTTGGTGAAAAACTGGACATGGCAGAAAACAGCATCAGGTAGCAATGTTCAGAGCACGAAATCAACATACTACAGGAACTTAACATAGCAAAACAAGGCATGACAGTATTCTCCTAAATGCATATGACAAAAGTCCCTTACTGACCATAAGCCAAAACTGAACAGAAGATATGATGGCAAGCATGTAAACATAGCAAGTTCCGTTATCAGGTTTCAGACTTGGCAGAAAACAGAGCATCGCAGAAATAATAATATGAAGGCATGTTGGTGAGCTTGATGCACTCACCACAGAGCAATGCATGACAAAAAAAGCATACCTACAGCAACATGGAATGTTATGAAGCTATCCATGGCAAGAGCAAATAAATAGCATGTATGGATCAACTACAATAAGCTTGGCAAAAATGAATATCATGTTAAGAATCTGCCAGAAATATTTTATAGCAAAAGTAGAGCAAGATTGAGTCATGCTATGGCACTCCATAATTTCAAACAAGGGACGTAATGGATCCATTACAACAATAGCTACAAAACATCCTCAGTGAACATCTCCAAAATATGCATGGATCTCTCTGTAGCATCAAGTTCACATGGCAACAAAATAACAGCAGACAAGGACTTACAGAAATTACTGTCCCTGAAATCAGAAACATTACGGGGCCTAGTTTGCATGCTTGTGCTAGTCACCACAGAGATCACAAAAATACATGGCATACACCACTGGAAAGATGGCATGGCATACAACAAAACACATGTAGATCTCATGCCCATAAGATGCACAGATTAAATGATACAAAAATGACAAATCTCCATGTTCTGATAAGAACCAGAGGATAACAGCAACTAGCCCTCTTGCAACAGAGATTTGGGCGTCAAGATGACCTCTAATGAACATGGTGCAACTGAACAAAATGTAGAGCATCACGAGACGAACAATTTGACATATTACACGCGCGAAACGGAGCTATGCACGGTGAGTTATGATGCAGAGAACAGGGGCATGTATTGTGAAAAATTGCAGACTTAGAAGATTTCGGGGTTCGAGAGAGTCAACCTCGGTCAACGGATCTGGATCGGGGAGAGCTCGGGCTCGGGCTGCCGAGCGGCGGCTCGCCGGAGCGGCAGCGGGGACGGCGAGGGAAGGAGGCGGCTGGAGGGAGGGGACGCGGCGGCGGGGCACGGCGCGCCGGTGGCGGAGGATGGCCGCGGCGGCGGAAGGCGGCGGCGGGCGGCGGGTGCCCGCGGGAGGCGGCGGCGCACCCCGACGCGGTGGCGGCGGCGCGGGTGGCCGGGGCCGGCGGACGGGAGGGCGCGGGCGCGAGGGCGGCCGGGCCCCGCGGGCCAGGCGCGGGCCGGCGGCGCTGGAGTGGCGGCGGGACAGGTGGCGGCCCCCGATTCGTCGGGCGAAGGCGGCGGACACGTCCGGCGGCGGGGAAAATTGTCCGGGCGCGAGGTGGAAGAGGGCTAGGGTTTCATGTGCGTGCGTTTTTCGGGGAAGAAGCATATTTATAGGTAGAGGGAGCTTGGAGAGTCCAAATGAGGTGCGGTTTTCGCCCACACGATCGTGATCGAACGACCTAGAGCATGGAAGAGAGTTTGGTGGGTTTTGGGCTGGTTTTTAGGGGGTTTTTGCTGCACACACAAATGGACTTTGCGGATGCCCGGTTAACCGTTGGAGTACCAAACGACCTCCAAATGGAACGAAACTTGACCGGTGGTCTCCGGGTGGTATAATAAGGCCACTTGACAAGCCTCGGTTCATTCCGAGAAAGTTTGACACCCGCTCACGAAAGAAAACAAGAGGGGTGCATCGGAGGAGATAGGAGCGCCGGATTGCAAAACGGACAACGGGGAAAATGTTCGGATGCAAGAGACGAACACGTATGCAAATGCAATGCACATGATGACATGATATGGAATGCATGACATGAACAAAATGCAAAACGAAAAAAAACCCGACCACGGAGGGAATATCATAACACATAGCCAAAAATGGCAAGAGTCGGAGTTACAAATAAGGAAAGTTACATGCGGGGTGTTACACTCCAATAAAAAGTTTTAGCTAATCTCATGAGCGCTAAAGTTTCTTTTTTTATAGCATGATCATAAAGACTTCACCCAAGTCTTCCCAAAGGTTCTACTTGGCACAAACACTAATTAAAACATAAAACCACATCTAAACAAAAGCTAGAAGGATTATTTATTACTAAACAGAACCAAAAAGCAAGAAACTAAAATAAAATTGGGTTGCCTCCCAACAAGCGCTAACGTTTAATGCCCCTAGCTAGGCATGATGATTTCAATGATGCTCGCACAAGACATAAGAATTGAAACATAAAGAGAGCATCATGAAGAATATGACTAACACATTTAAGTCTAACCCACTTCCTATGCATAGGGATTTTGTGAGCAAACAACTTATGGGAACAATAATCAACTAGCATAGGAAGGCAAAACAAGCATAACTTTAAAACTTTAAGCACATAGAGAGGAAACTTGATATTATTGCAATTCCTACAAGCATATGTTCCTCCCTCATAATAATTTTCAGTAGCATCATGAATGAATTCAACAATATAACCAACACCTAAAGCATTCTTTTCATGATCTACTTGCATAGAAATTTTACTACTCTCCACATAAGCAAAATTCTTCTCATTCGGAATAGTGGAAGTATCATAAGAGACTTGAATACTATAAATTGTTTCCTAATTAAAAGAGTAATATTCAGAAAAAGGGTAATCATAATCATGACAAGTTTTATAAATATAATCATCACTACTTTTTATATCATAAGTTTCATCACAATAATCATCATAAGTAGCAACTTTGTTCTCATCATAATCAATTGAAACCTCTTCCAAAATAGTGGATACATCACTAAATAAAGTCATGACCTCTCCAAATCCACCTTCATAAATATTATAAGATTGAACATCCTCCAAAATAGTGGGATCATTACTTCCTGAAGTTGACACTCTTCCAAACCCACTTTCATCAATATAATCATCATAAGTAGAAGGCATGCTATCATCATAACAACTTTGCATATCAAAACTTGGGAGGCTAAAAATATCATCTTCATTAAACGTAGCATCCCCAAGCTTGGGACAAACATTAATTGAAGCAAATATATTCTCAAAAACATCATCTTCTTCAAACATAGCATCCCCAAGCTTGGGCCTTTTCATATCATAAGCATAATCACTCTCATCATTAATAGTATGGATAGCACCAATAGTATAGCAATTATCATCATCACAATGAGTAATAGGAGCAACATCATTTGGGAGAGATACCTTTCTACCTTTGCTTCTCCGTTTTTTCTTTTTCTTCTTCTTCATCACATCATGTGTGGATTTATCCCTCCTTTTTGAGATCCTTATTGATGAGATTGGTTGAATAGAAAGCTCCTCCTCGTTACCTGATTCATCATAAGAAATAATAGGAGGATATTGGGAAGTATCTTCCCTTTCATTAGTGTTCTATTCATCTTCTATTTGTTTTCTTTTCTTTATATAATTGGCAATATAAGGATTTTCAATGCAATTCACCGCACAATACATATAAATTTCCTCTAGATCAAATTCAAGAAGTTTATCACGGGCAAATACTGGAAGATAGTTAGTTATATGTTTCATTTCTTCGTAACCCATAAGCAAACTAAGTTCATTATAATGTGCAAGGGAAATCAAGTCATCAAAAATTTTGGACACGATTAGGTCATGAAACAATTTGCATCGGATAGTTAAATGACCCCGTTCATTGCAAAGTTCACAAGTACGGCCAAGAAAATTTAAATTTTCAGCACAAACATCTAGCCTTTCTTGCAACAATTTAGTTTCTAAATGCTTATGCCTCTTGCAATATCTATCTTCCCTATTTGGTGTGTACTTGCAAACCCAATGCACTCCACAAAAATTGACATGTTTATAGGAGACATTTTCATCATAACTAGTGCAATCATCATTAGTACTATGTGTCGTGGAATTAACACGTCAGATGTCCTAGGTGTAAGGACTTAGTCGTGAGGCCAACGCATCTATGTAGTAGCTTGAGAGGGGTTGATTGGGATGAGAGACGCAGGGCGGATCAATGCACAAGACAAGGGTTTAGACAGCTTCGGGCCCCAGGAAACATCATCCGGTAACAACCCTACATGCTGTTTGAGGCTAGGTCTCATTATGCTTATGAGAGAGTCGCCGGTAAGCCGGCTCTTTGGGTCTAGCCCTAGAGATTGTTTCTTGTTGCCCGTCTCTTGGGGTGCCCTGCCCCTCCTTATATAAGTTAGAGGGGCGGGTTACATGTGGAGTCCCAGTAGGACTACGACTAGTCTATCTTCTCTTACAAGTTGATTACAAGTCCGGGTCTTGCTTCCTCGTAAAGGAAATATTCGTCATCCCTTTCCTCTTAATCCGGCCCATCATAACGTGAGCCGACCTTCTGGGCTTTGGGCCTTGTTGTCCATCTGACCCGCCCGCCGGGTTACTAATGAGTCGCCAAGATCAGGCAGGTTAACTGTGAATCGCCAAGCTCCGGGCAGGTCACCAGTGAGTCGCCCATACCGGCCGGGTCATACCGCGGGGTATATCCCCGACATTAGCCCCCAGTTTGATTTGGATTCATCCATGTTAAACTGATCCTGTAAAATAAACACAAGAACAAACTTGATAGGTTGTGCTCCGGGTTAAATTTTTGTAAGCCGGCACCTGATCATCTTTAAATCCTTGTCATTTCCTTCTTGATACATGCCCATGAACTCATCGCAAATCTCCTTTAGTAGATATGTTCAAACTTTGTGAATGCACAAAATCCAGATACTTCTTTTAAGACCTCTGGGTCAATAGGCCACCTTCAGAGTCAATTTGCTGGCATTGGTCTCTTGTAGAGAAATATTGTAAGAAATAATCCACTTGAATCGGCTTCCAAAGCGCCGGCTTAAAATATATTGGTCTTGAAATACTCATCTGACTTTCAGTCGGCTTGAAGAGGTGGAACTTACCGGTTTATCATAACCAAAATTGCCGGCTTGTAAATATTGATAGCACCGGGTCATAACTGTTGCCGACGCCGGGTCATAATTATTGGTGACACCGGATCATGATTGTTGCAAACACCGGGTTAATCTGATCTACTCAAAACTGAGAATTTGAAGATTTTCCCCCCTTATATGTATATCGCCTGTAGCCCCCAAGTGCCGGGTTGTGATGCTTGCAGCAACCTGGGACTTGTAATTGCCTTATGCTCATAAAACTTCAACCAGTGTAACCCCCAAGGGCTGGGTCATTATGCAATAATGAGCAGGGACTTTGTAAATATGATCATGTAAACTGGAGCAGCAACGTGTAGCCCCCAAGGGCCGGGTTAGTAAGATATTACTGAGCTGGGACTTTGTATATAATTCATTGATAATAACATCATATGATGTAATCTCCACCATGGGGCTTGAACCCACGTCCATAAGGTTAAGAGCTTTGTACTCTACCAATTGAGTAGTGGATCTTTCAATGTAATGGACTGAGGTTTGTGTACCTTGAATTTTTGACAGGAGCAATTGGTATTACCCCCAAGGGCCGGCTCATTTAAAATGTGATGAGTCGGGTCTTCAATAAGTTAAGCAAAAAATGACTTTGCATTAGCCCCCAAGTGCCATGGTGCATGCTGGCAGTGACAAGGGACTTTGCATATTCGATGTAATCTCAATTTGAATAATGTAGCCCCCAAGTGCCGGGTCGTAAGCCTGCAGCGACTCAGGACTATTTCCTCCATTTTAAAATAAATCATGCCCATTGATAAAAATAATAGCCGTTGCGCTAAAGCGACTTTGAAAACCTCAATCATAACACTGGTTATTGATAATCACAATAGAAATCCAGCCATGATGGCTATTCAAGATTTGAATACCTCATCGGTTGACAAGTAAATCCGGAGTTTAAATACCTGGCGGCTCTTGGCCGATGACGACTTAATGCGCATTCATTGTAAGCCGGAATTTTTGTAATCCGGTGGCCTATATCCCTTGAGAAAATCAATAATTGATAACACTAATTTCAGTGATGAGCTTGGACTGAGGCATTTATATAAGTGATAGTTCTGCAAATCCTGCACAGAGTTTAAATAACATATGCCCTGGCGACTTAACGTCAAGAGCCAGGGAGGGTAACCACCCAAATGTAGTCTTACCCTGCACACAAGTAGATCACAAGAACCCTTGGCGGTTTGAAAAAACCCGAAAAGAATCATAAATAGACAAGCCGGTTATCAATCATGATGTTAAGACACAATTGATGTTATCATACTTATGATCCTTTGGATGATACCACCGGTTTACGTGACCCGGAGAGTGAAGTTGATAACGTAACCCTGTAAAAGCCGGCACATATGATATTTGTGACGACTCAAATACTTGTGATATTGAATTTGCATTTGTCGGTTTATATGACCTGCACAATAAGGGTGATAACCTAATCTTTGATACGCGCATGATTCCAATGGCGCAATTCAAAACATACCGGTGGCTTAAAGTCCATAGCCAGGGCTAGTTTAAACATAATTATGTATAAACAATATCATACCTGTGATATTGAACTGTACCGCCGGCTTATGATACCTGTGCAGCAAGTGTGATAACCCAATCCTTAGAAGCCAATGCTTCCACATAGATCATGATTGTCATAAGCCGGCGACTTATCATCGAAAATCAAGCCGGGTTTAAATAGAAACCACTCATATACACTTTAGATGTGTTCAAAAGAACTTCAAATAAAATCCCAAAAATTATTTGCAAAAAAGAAACTTCAAAAAATCTTGAGGCTTCTGATTCGAATACAATCAGAAAACCATCCCAAAGGGGTTAAGCTAAGATTCGAATACGATCATATAGCCCCTAGTGGCTTTGGCGTTGCCGATCAAGAGGGTACCGACAGCTATGTTCTCTTTGGTTCGAATACGACCTATGTTTGAACAGGAAGCCCCCAAATGACCTTGAGAGTTGTTTAACGACGCTGATTCGAATACGATCCACGTCGGTTCCCAAAGGGGGTTGAGCTATGGTTCAAATATGACCAAGAAACTCCCCAATGAGCTCGGCAGTGTGCCGATCAAAAGGGTATCGATAGCTATGTTCTCTTTGGTTCGAATACGACCTATGTTTGAACAGGAAGCCCCCTAGTGATCATGAGAATATTTAACGACTCTGATTCGAATACGATCAGGGTCACACCAAAAGGGTTAAGCTAAATTCAAATACGATCAGCTCCCAATGGTCATTAAAGCAGGGTACCTATATTTGAGTTGTGCTTTGTAACAGACTCTCTTTGGTCCCTTTAATTTTTCCTGAGAACTCGAACTTTGCGAGAGATAACCTCTTTTTGAACCAGAAATCTGTAAACCGGATATTAAGAGCTTCAAAGCTTTATAAGATATAAATTTACCTTGAGCCGGACGTTTGAACCGGATTTGAGAGCTTCTAAACTTTGGGGGAGAAAAAATATCTCTTGAACCGGATTTAAAACCGAAATCTTTATTTGAACCGGCAATTTTCTGACGGCCTTTAAAGTTTCATCAATATGGTAGCAGCCTCCGGAACCGGGTTATCATTCCCTCCAACGACCCGGGGTTCCCGAGTCATGTCACTGTAGCCCCCGAGTCTCAAGATGACTCGAGGAGTCGGCTTGAGATTCTCCATATTTAACCGTGATATAAACTGGCATAACTTGTATATCATTGGTGTTGATAACACGATGTGAACCCACAGAAGGTTGAAGCGACTGCGGCGGGTTATAAATGATCCCATATGAGTCGTGTCAACAACTCGGCCAATGGCTCCTTCCAACTGGTTGTTCGAAGTTAACCAAACTGTAGTGGCGGCGACTCGTGCGCCTGCTCATTGAACCATCCAGTGCAGACGACGGCTGATAATATATGATAATTTGCCTCCAGTTTGTTGGAAGAAAACCGGGCTTCCCAAGTAGTGACTTGCTCATAATCAATAAACAACTCATCCAGACAAGTGCGGCCTGGTGTGTTGATGTAGATCAGGCCGCGAGAGACGGACGGTAAGGACGACCGTAACATCAGAGGCGGCACAGACAGATGAGTCGGCCGTGGCATTGTAAACCGGTGCGGATGGGTGAGTTGTCCTCCTTGTTGTAAGCCGGCGTGGTCGGGAGAGACGGCCACGGCGTGGTAAGCCGGCGCAGTCGCGAGAGACGGCCACGGCGTTGTAAGCCGGCGCGGTCGCGAGAGACGGTCATGGTGTTGTAAGCCGGTGCGAGGGTCCGTTGAATAACGAAGACCACCTGTGCCAAAAGATGTTGGCGTGCCTCCATCTCCGTAGTATAATATCACTTTTTGTCATAAATAATTGCCCTGTATAAGCAATATTGCAGACCAAGGCAAAGATAAACTATTCTTTGACAAAAATAATATGTGCTAAAAATATATTTTAGATGGATATCACCTGATGTGTTTAGGCCGAAAATAATCCGCCATGAAGTTGATGATCACTAGGTGAAACTGGAATCCTTCACGGGTGAATCGGCCGCGGGAGCAGACAGATAAACCGGCCACGGTGTTTGTGAGCCGGTGCGGACGAGCAAGCTGTCCTCCACGTTGTAAGCCGGCGCGGACGCGTGAACCGGCCGCGAGGGCGGACGGGCAAGTCGTCCGTGGCGTTGTAAGGCGGTGCGGACGGGCGAGTCGGCCGGCGCGTTGATGTAAACCGGACCGCGGCACGCCTGTCCGTGAAGCCGCGCGGCACAGCCGAACGTGCATCCGTGGTATAACACCACCCCTTTTTCTTTTAATAGTCGCCCTGCGTAAAAATATTACAGGCCAGAGTAATTGTTGTCGGATGAATTAATATGTACTGATAAAATACATAGGAAAAATAACACCTGGTATTTTTTGGACGGACGAGTTGGCCGCGGCGTTGTAAACCGGTGCAGACGGGGAGAGTCAGCATCAGTATTGTAAACCAGCTCGGACGGCTGAGTCAGCAGTATGTTGATGTAGACCGGACTGATGATTTGTTGGATGGATCGTGGATGCTGATTTTGGATAATGCTAGACACAGGCACGACGTGAAAACAGCATACGTACACGCCAATTTGATGGGACGTGAGAAGCACATTTGCTTGACATCACATGGCTAGCCTGGCCGCTTCTTCTCTGTATTTCTTCTGATCAGTTTCTGTTTTCATGGAGCTCTCGTATCGCCATCTTCTCTATTTTCCATGCATGCGCCTGACCGGAACGTCCCCATCCACGGATACACACCCGGGAGCTGAATCAGAGTGGCTGCGGCCAGAGGCGCACGAGTCATGTCGAGCGCGGCGAGCAGCAAACATCAGGCGGCGGCGGCGGCTCAGATACAGAAGCATTGGAGGCTGACTCGTATACTGAGGAGGGCACAGACTGAGGCCGGAGCACAGCCGAACGGCATGTTGCAGGAGCGACTTGGCACAGGGACTCGCGCCAAGGCAGTGGTGACGCAGCAGCAGGCGATCTGGCAGCTCGAGGCGCTGCAGCGGCCGAGGAAGGTTGGGAGACGAGGGCGGCTCGGAGTGAGGCGGCAAAGTCAAGGACGACTCTGAACCGGACCGCGACGACGGCAGCGTTTTGCCATGCAAGGAAGTGGCAGGTCAAACGTAGGAGTCCGTATCCATGGATAACTTGCTCTCGGGTCGTGACTGTTTCCAGGTCGACTCCAATTGAACAAATCGGGGTGTGGCCTTTCTTTTGATGATTGAAAAATTGAATCAATATTACCTGTAGCTTCACGTACTAGTACTAGTTGCTGACCTTGACCAAAGCAAAGATTAAAAACGAATCTGAACCTTTCAAGCCCCTTATACGAACAGCCGCCGAGGAGTATCATTGCAGTAGTGTCGCCTTCATGAGAACAGTAGCATAATCAAAGTAATACTACTCTGAACCGTAACAACAGATCTCTTTATGAAACCACCTCGGGGTTGGATCCTTGCTTGCACACACGTTTGTTGATTGATCTGACATAGCGCACAGCGGATGCAGCATAATTCCTGCCAACCTCGGCGATAAGTGATTGTAGAAAAATTGATCTTAACTTTGGACTTCGACGGATCACATTGCATCGGTGGCACACAACAGAAACTCCAAACCATGGGATTCGCCGGCTTGTGCCGAAGATTATCTCCTGTCAAATTTTCTTCATTCGGCCAATTGCGACCTTCTCGATCCCTGTGAGAGATCCCTCCAAGAACTCATCACCACCGTGTGCGGGAGCCCCACGGTGGGCGCCAACTGTCGTGGAATTAACACGCAGATGTCCTAGGTGTAAGGACTTAGTCGTGAGGCCAACGCATCTATGTAGTAGCTTGAGAGGGGTTGATTGGGATGAGAGACGCAGGGCAGATCAATGCACAAGACAAGGGTTTAGACAGCTTCGGGCCCCGGGAAACATCATCCGGTAACAACCCTACATGCTGTTTGAGGCTAGGTCTCATTATGCTTATGAGAGAGTCGCCGGTAAGCCGGCTCTTTGGGTCTAGCCCTAGAGATTGTTTCTTGTTGCCCGTCTCTTGGGGTGCCCTGCCCCTCCTTATATAAGTTAGAGGGGCGGGTTACATGTGGAGTCCCAGTAGGACTACGACTAGTCTATCTTCTCTTACAAGTTGATTACAAGTCCGGGTCTTGCTTCCTCGTAAAGGAAATATTCGTCATCCCTTTCCTCTTAATCCGGCCCATCATAACGTGAGCCGGCCTTCTGGGCTTTGGGCTTTGGGCCTTGTTGTCCATCTGACCCGCCCGCTGGGTTACTAATGAGTCGCCAAGATCAGGCAGGTTAACTGTGAATCGCCAAGCTCCGGGCAGGTCACCAGTGAGTCGCCCATACCGGCCGGGTCATACCGCGGGGTATATCCCCGACACTATGGATATTCAAAGAGTTCATACTAACAACATTGCAATCATGCTCATCATTCAAAGATTTAGTGCCAAACATTTTAATGCATTCTTATTCTAACACTTTGGCACAATTTTCCTTTCCATCATACTCACGGAAGATATTAAAAAGACGAAGCATATGAGGCAACCTTAATTCCATTTTTTTGTAGTTTTCTTTTATAAACCAAACTAGTGATAAAACAAGAAACAAAAAGATTCGATTGCAAGATCTAAAGATATACCTTCAAGCACTCACCTCCCCGGCAACGGCGCCAGAAAAGAGCTTAGTTGACGGGGTGTGAGTGCCACTTACCTAGCCTCCCCGGCAACGGCGCCAGAAACTGCTTGATGTCTACTACACAACCTTCTTCTTGTAGACGTTGTTGGGCCTCCAAGTGCAGAGGTTTGTAGGACAGTAGCAAATTTCCCTCAAGTGGATGACCTAAGGTTTATCAATCCGTGGGAGGCGTAGGATGAAGATGGTCTCTCTCAAACAACCCTGCAACCAAATAACAAAGAGTCTCTTGTGTCCCCAACACACCCAATACAATGGTAAATTGTATAGGTGCACTAGTTCGGCAAAGAGATGGTGATACAAGTGCAATACGGATGGTAGATGTAGGTTTTTGTAATCTGAAAATATAAAAACAGCAAGGTAACTAATGATAAAAGTGAGCGTAAACGGTACTGCAATGCGTTGAAACAAGGCCTGGGGTTCATACTTTCACTAGTGCAAGTTCTCTCAACAATAATAACATGATTGGATCAAATAAATATCCCTCAACATGCAACAAAGAGTCACTCCAAAGTCACTAATAGCGGAGAACAAACGAAGAGATTATGGTAGGGTACGAAACCACCTCAAAGTTATTCTTTCCGATCAATCCATTGGGCTATTCCTATAAGTGTCACAAACAGCCCTAGAGTTCATAGTAAAATAACACCTTAAGACACACATCAACCAAAACCCTAATGTCACCTAGATACTCCAATGTCACCTCAAGTATCCGTGGGTATGATTATACGATATGCATCACACCATCTCAGATTCATCTATTCAACCAACACAAAAGTACTTCAAAGAGTGCCCCAAAGTTTCTACCGGAGAGTCAAGATGAAAATGTGTGCCAACCCCTATGCATAGGTTCATGGGTGGAACCCGCAAGTTGATCACCAAAACATACATCAAGTGAATCAATAGAATAACCCATTGTCACCACGGTTATCCCACGCAAGACATACATCAAGTGTTCTCAAATCATTAAAGACTCAATCCGATAAGATAACTTCAAAGGGAAAACTCAATCCATTACAAGAGAGTAGAGGGGGAGAAACATCATAAGATCCAACTACAATAGCAAAGCTCGCGATACATCAAGATCGTATCACCTCAAGAACACGAGAGAGAGAGAGAGAGAGAGAGAGAGAGAGAGATCAAACACATAGCTACTGGTACATACCCTCAGCCTCGAGGGTGAACTACTCCCTCCTCGTCATGGAGAGCGCCGGGATGATGAAGATGGCCACCGGTGAGGGATCCCCCCTCCAGCAGGGTGCCGGAACAGAGTCTCGATTGGTTTTTGGTGGCTACAGAGGCTTGAGGCGGTGGAACTCCCGATCTCTTCTGTTCCCCGATGGTTTTAGGGTATATTGGTATATATAGGAGGAAGAAATACGTCAGGGGAGCCACGAGGGGCCCATGAGGGTGGAGGGCGCACCCAGGGGGGTGGACGCGCCCCCCTGCCTCGTGCCTTCCTCATTGATTCCCTGACGTGCACTCCAAGTCCCCTGGATTGCTTCCGTTCCAAAAGTACCTTTCCCGAAGGTTTCATTCCGTTTGGACTCCGTTTGATATTCCTTTTCTGCGGAACACTGAAACAAGGGAAAAACAGAAACTGGAACTGGGCTCTGTGTTAATAGGTTAGTCCCAAAAATAATATAAAAGTGCATAATAAAGCCCATAAACATCCAAGACGGATAATATAATAGCATGAATACTTCATAAATTATAGATACGTTGGAGACGTATCAGGCATCAAAGGTCGCCACCAGTGCATATAAACGCGCCGACAAAAGAATATACAAAACTGAGAGCACTTCAGAAGGCACTAGACCTGGCAAGGTCGGGCCCGGCAAGCAGCCTAACAAGCTGATGAGACCTTAGTTGTGTCAACGATAGATGCTTCATCCCTAGCTGTATTGCACCATAGTGCGCAAGGCAGTCCCCTGACATCTTCATTACATCTTTGACTTCAAGTCGGAGTTGAGCTGAAGCAAGCCTTTCCGCTTTAAGTTAAGACTGAAGAAATCGAACTGATTGAGGCAGCGACTGCACAGAGGTTGTCTCACACCTGCTGGTGAGTAGCTTCAACTCACTGTCTTCATCAAGACAGGACCTTGGGGTCATCTCGCTGTCCTCAAGATGGTTTGGCTCACTATCTTTCCTAAAGTTCTGCCTGGCATAAGAGATACGACTCTGAAAGAGAAACAAGGAGACACATAACAGGTTTCACAATTATATAAGCAAATAAATGGATCTGTTCTGCATAAGGAACATGTTTTTACAACTACAATTTAAAACTGGTAGTTGTTGCAAACATCCAATCAGATGTAAACAGCAGTGGAGGAAATGATGCCTATCCAAATCTATACTAGAACAAAGTTTGAAGGCTTGAGAAGGATGAACTTACATTACATGTTAACACGGGCTCGACAAAGCCCTTCTCCATGTTGATGGAAGGATAATTCAAAAAATTCCCCAAAGAAAATTCTTTATAAGCGTTGCCATTATTCTACATTTTGCAAAGAGTAAATATAGATCAAATAATATTGGAAGACATAGAGGATAATGAAGCTCAGGTTCAGACTGATGATACATAATCAAATAGCAATTAATTAAGTATAGCGTTACAAGGCAAAAGGTACTGACAAGAGGAATGCAGACATCAACATGTGCAGTGGCATTGGCTTTATTCAACATTTTGGTAAGAGTAAATGTAGATATGATAATTTGGAGAAAGTGGAGGGCAGGGCAGATAAGATGCAGAGTAATGCTAGACAATCAAGTATCTCGCGATGCATGTACAGTAATACCACCACTGTCCGTTATTACTTGTCGCTCAAATGGATGTATCTAGCACTATTAAGTTCTAAATACATCCAATTGATCAACAATTAATTCGATACAGAGGGAGTACATGACAACAGGTACTTACATGAGCAATCCAAAACTTCATAACCATTGTGTTAATTCTACATTTATCTAAGAGTAAATATAGATCTTATAATTTCAAGCAAAGGGAGGATAAAGAAGCGAACATTTACAGTGATGCTACATAATCAAACAGCAATGAGTGTAAGTATGCTGACAAAGGGCAAGAGGTACTGACAAGAGCAATGCAGAGCCTAGTATTGTCGTGAGATCCTATGATCCTTTGAGCAAGGAGATTCATCTGAAATTAGTTTCCATACAAGAGAGAAGGTAAGGCACATGCAGAAATTTAGGAGTTCAAATTTTGAATTGATATCATAGATAGTACCTGACGCTGGGCTCTCAGCAGTTCTAATAGGGGTTTGGCCACTGGAGTAGGGGTAAAGTCTGGTACAGTTGGGCCTGTGTTTTCTATGGCTGCTGATCTATCTGATTTAACAGGTATCACTACCTTTTCCAAATACCTAGTTTGTACTCCTTGAGGATCTGCACTCACCCTCTTCCTTTTGGACATCTATTACGAAAGAACAACATTTGACTGGAAAAAATAGTATGACGAGACATGGAATAGGTACAGAAAATGGATAGGTATGGCATATACTCATATATGATGCTTAAACTAAGCAGATGGTGTAACAAAGTAGAAGTAATGCAAGAGGTCAGATGCAAAATATGTGCGACCAATACAACCTTGCCAAGTTAGAGCATGCATGTTGATGGGTGAATAAGATAGGCCATCCTCCACCATGCCAAGTTTGTTAGCCAGTGGATTGTTCCGCAATATTCCTCTCGTGCGCCCATTCTCATATTCATTTTGATAATGTTCAATACCTGACATGCATGAAAACATAAAAACAAGTGAGATTATCTTTGTAATGCAGAAGTGATTCTAATCCAATACTTCCTCCCTGTAAACCCCTTTGTGCTATCTCTGCAATTCTTCTAAGAGGTGCCATGCATGCTGTAATTCGGTGTGTGCATTAATATAATGTGGCCTACTAATCAAAATATGAGAGCTCCAGAAGTGATGATACTTCACAGATGACAGCTTCAACATATAGTAAAGAAGAACAAGTCGACCTGACCTGACAGATTCAAAATATACTAAGGGAGAATAACTCGACCTGACCAGTCGACCGCAAGAGAAGAGGATCATCTTAAAGAAGAGCAAAAGAGCAAGCAGATTGAAGATATTACAAGTCTTTCTATACAATGTCGGTTGGCCACCCATGATGAACCAGAGCGCACAGAGAAATACTATTCCTTCCGGTCTCTCCATATGTGGCTCACATGCATTTCGAAACTAAAGTAGGAACATTTAGCTGACCAATTAAACATCTCTCAGTTTTACTAATATCAGCATAATATTAGATTTGAATTTGTACAACTAAGCTTGTTTAGCTCGATGGGTGGAGCAGTGCTATTACGACACGAACCACGTAGGCTGATCGTGGTCATCATAAAATGGGGAAACCGTAAGCATGATGAGTATAGTGTTGACAGTGGCAGTGGGATGGCAGATCTGAAGCTGCAAACCACGCAAAGGGTAGTTAGCAACCGATGTTTGCTTTGAAATAACAACTAAGATTTGGTATGGACAAGAAAGTACAGTCAACAAGTGACAAAGAAATGCAATTCTGCTGTCTCTCTATATGTCGCAACATCATTTGGAAACTCAAGTGGGACCTTTAGCTAACCAATTAAATGTGTCTGTTAACTAATATCAGTATCATATCACAATCATATTTGAACAACTAAGCTTTGGAATTTTTAGTGTTGTGTTGTTTAGCTTGAAGGGTGGAGTAATGCTAGTACGACAGAAAGCACCTACGCAGATCATAGTAGAGTAGATAAAAGGGGAAAACCCTAAGCGTCAAGAGTAAAATCAAGAAAGTGGAACTAGCTGGACCAGTGGGTGGCGCACATGCTTTTAGAAATGAATATAGGAACATTAGGTGACCAATTAAACATTCTCTATTTTAGTAATATGAGCATCATATCAGATTCGTATTTCAACACGTAAGCTTTGGAATTATGAGTGGCATGTTGTTTCGCTTGATGGGTTGAGGTCTTGAGGAGCAGTGCTACCACGACACGAAGCAGTGAAGCACCTATGATGATGGTAGTGAATATAAAGGGGGAAACCATAAGCTTTACGAGTATAGTGACCGTGACATGGCGGATCTGAAGGTGCAAACCGGACAAAGCTACTTCGCAACCAATGTTTGCATTCAACTAGCCACTACGATTTGGTACGAACAAGAAAAGTACAGTAAACAATTTGAGATCTATTTTCCGGGTGAGATCAATAACTTAAGCACATATGGAAGAGTGCCACCTCTCTTGCGACGCCGTGTAGGCCCCTGCTGATACGTTGAGGGTGCTGCAAGTGCGATGGTTGTCGGCGGCGGGGAAGAAGACTTTAGATGGCAGACGGCCGGGTCGGGGGATAAATCCTGTTGCCGTGGACGAGGCGGTCGTAGGAGCGGCAACGGCAAGGTGGACGACGGCGCCGATGAAGCGAGACGACGCGATGAAAGGATCCTGGTTCGGCGCCGTGGATGAGAGACGTCCATCTCTTGCAGTGGACGAAGGGGTAGGGGTAGCGGCTCCGGCAAGGTGGAGGATGGGGTGGCGGACAGAGGAGGCTGGCCGCAGTGGGGAGGTTGTCGTGGCGCCGACGTTGTATGAATGGGGAAATGGAGGGGGGGATCTCAAACTTTGGGATGCGCTTGTCCGAAATGTGGGAAAGTTAAGAACTTATCCCCCGTTTAAAATTTCGGACATCACGTTGGTTGGGGATAGGACGGTAATCTCGCATCTCCTAAATATTTGCCGGTAACGATTTCGGGCGAGGAGAGGGTGTTTTGCCGCCCACGGTTGGCGCCCACGGTGTATGAACGGGGCTGACAGGTAGGGCGGTTGTGTCACGCCTGAGGGAAGTTACACATCTTCCCCTATTTAAAATATTAGCCTACATCGATTTTGGACGAGGAGAGTTTGTTTTGCCGCCCATCATGGATGAATGGGGAAATGGAGGGAGAGACACATGTCTTTCGGACAAGCTTGAATCAAATGTATTTTGCCGCCCACGTTTGGCGCCCACCGTGTCTGAATGGGCTCAGAGGCCGTCGTGTCACGTCTGATTGAAGTTACTAGTCTACCCCTATCGACAGCAGTGTAAATCCGGTCGATAAGGATGTCAAGTGTTAGGGGTAGACAGTAATTTCCATCTCGCAAACACTTGCTTCGGGCAGCCCACAAATGATAGTGGGTGTTTGATACGTCCATTTTGCATCATGCTTTTATATTGATATTTATTGTATTATGGGTTGTTATCACACATTATGTCACAATACTTATGCCTATTCTCTCTTATTTTACAAGGTTTACATAAGGAGGGAGAATGCCGGCAGCTGGAATTCTGGGCTGGAAAAGGAGCAAATATTAGAGACCTATTCTGCACAACTCCAAAAGTCCTGAAACTCCACGAAAGTTATTTTTGGAAATAATAAAAAATACTGAGCGGGAGAAATACCAGAGGGGGCCCACACCCTGGCCACGAGGGTGGGGGCGCGCCCTACCCCCCGGGCGCGCCCCCTGCCTTGTGGGCCCCTGTTGGCCCTCCGGTGCCCATCTTCTGCTATATGAAGTCTTTCGTCCGAAGAAAAATAATAAGCAAGCTTTCGGGATGAGACTCCGCCGCCACGAGGCGGAACCTTGGCAGAACCAATCTAGGGCTCCGGCAGAGCTATTCTGCCGGGGACACTTCCCTCCAGGAGGGGGAAATCATCGCCATCGTCATCACCAATGCTCCTCTCATCGGGAGAGGGCCAATCTCCATCAACATCTTCACCAGCACCATCTCCTCTCAAACCCTAGTTCATCTCTTGTATCCAATTCTTGTCTCTAAGTCTGGGATTGGTACCTGTAGGTTGCTAGTAGTGTTGATTACTCCTTGTAGTTGATACTAATTGGTTTATTTGGTGGAAGATCATATGTTCAGATCCCTTATGCATATTAATACCCTTCTGATTATGAACATGAATATGCTTTGTGAGTAGTTACGTTTGTTCCTGAGGACATGGGAGAAGTCTTGCTATTAGTAGTCATGTGAATTTGGTATTCGTTCGATATTTTGATGAGATGTATGTTGTCTCTCCTCTAGTGGTGTTATGTGAACGTTGACTACATGACACTTCACCATTATTTGGGCCTAGAGGAAGGCATTGGGAAGTAATAAGTAGATGATGGGTTGCTAGAGTGACAGAAGCTTAAACCCTAGTTTATGCGTTGCTTCGTAAGGGGCTGATTTGGATCCATATGTTTCATGCTATGGTTAGGTTTACCTTAATACTTCTTTTGTAGTTGCGGATGCTTGCAATAGGGGTTAATCATAAGTGGGATGCTTGTCCAAGTAAGGATAGCACCCAAGCACCGGTCCACCCACATATCAAATTATCAAAGTACCGAACGTGAATCATATGAACGTGATGAAAACTAGCTTGACGATAATTCCCATGTGTCCTCGGGAGCGCTTTTCTCTATATAAGAGTTTGTCCAGGCTTGTCCTTTGCTACAAAAAGGATTGGGCCACCTTGCTGCACTTTATTTACTTTTGTTACTTGTTGCTCGTTACAAATTATCTTATCACAAAACTATCTGTTACCTATTATTTCGGTGCTTGCAGAGAATACCTTGCTGAAAACCGCTTATCATTTCCTTCTGCTCCTCGTTGGGTTCGACACTCTTACTTATCGAAAGGACTACGATAGATCCCCTATACTTGTGGGTCATCAGTGTTTAGCCGCTTCGTTCAAAACTTGGGAGAATTAGGATTCACGTTTGCCCTGGGCCCTGGCAACTAAATCCAAATCCAATTTTTATTCGATTATGAATATCCACATATAATTCTATGTTTTTTATTTATTTATTCAAAACCACAACAAAGATTTATTCCACCTTTATATATGATTATGATTTAGAAATGTCGTGATCTTTGAATCCAGTAGGTTGGATACACTTTGAGTCAAACAGTTATTTCATCCAATACAATATGCTCACACGAAAAACAGTTCACCTTATGTCAATCATACAAGTACTGAGGATTACCTCGCCTAAAAAATTCGGATCATTACAACACATGGACAACATAGGGGGTCTTACAACATAATCCATTCAGAGACATGACACAACATGCAAGTACAATAATCTAATGACAATTTCAACTGCTATCTAAAGAAGAACTAGGATTACCCTGGGCTTCAGATAGCAGAAGCAGCAGGACCTCCTCCATTTTCAAATGCAACATTCTTACTTCCTCCAATTCTTGGGTTGCTTGCATAATGCGTGCAGCTAATTGCATAATTTCCAGCTTCAAGATCGAGATTACCTCATTCATGGCAGCCACACCATCTCTTTCTGCCTCTAGTAGAGCCTCAAGAACTATAATATCTGTGCTCAGACTTCTCTCCGGCGGTGTTGCCTCTGAACTGCTACCATCTGGTAACATGGATGGCGCACTGCTTCCACAAATAGATTCTGGGGTTGTACATTGTGTCCTAGTGTGAACGGCATCCTGAAAGGTTTTCACTGGACATAAGTAAGAGATAGTTATCACATGATCCAGGCAGTAAGCTTACATGGTAAACGACATACGAATATTGCCGAGCATGGCAAGCTATATTTAAATGGTTCGAAGTAGCATCAGCCGAAAAGAAATTAAACTGGTAAGATGAAACTAGGGATGTAAGTGGCAAATAAACGACATCCGCCAGTCCCATCTAGTTAGTTTTTGCTAGCTCCCTGGTTCATTTTCCTCAAAAAAAACAAAAACTCTTTTGAACTATCATACCACTAGTGGACTTTAATCGGGATTAAACGGGACCCAGTTGACATCCCTAGTTGAAAGGGAGTGTACCACCACTATATTTAAGTTGCCAAGGCATCTAAGCAGTTGAAATAATCTGAGAAAGCACTTAACAGTGTGGCCTCATATAAACTACGAAGACAGTCTCGTGATGAAGTTCAGAGGAAAAGTTAAGGACTCAAATGAACTAGGCATGCATTTCTTTGCGATAGTACAGCAGGCACTGCTGACATATTGACCAACTCAGGTATAGCGTAACAAGTAACAAACAAGCATTCGAATCAAGCAATACAGCAAAGCAGACAACTGAACTATTTGTTATTCTGTAGGATTACAGATTGAGGGCACAAGCCAAGAAAGCAGCCCACACGCATTACATTTCACATGTACTAAAACACACTGGCTTACCATATGTTGCTGTGAAGCCTCGCTGCTGTTGCAATGTTCTTTGAAGATATCGTCAGCATCCCGTGGTTGCAAATCTACTTGTTGTAGTTTATTCTGCACCCTCTATTTAGGTAAAATTAATTTTAATTGCATGCACTGGTTCGAATTGATCATCAATGGTTCATCTAAACTAATGAAAGAAGGGTGTGTGCATACACGACAATATATCTGCTTCCCTCTATTTTTATGCTTGTTCGAGGTGCCAGCCCCAAAAGAACAAATATTTTGCTTGATGGGGTTGGCAGCTCCAAAATTAATAGAAGCATCAAATTAGTCATGTAACTTGGGAAGATCAAGAACACACGAAAAATTAATGAACAGAGGCTCGGAGCAGTGATGTAATAGCTAGCATCAGAAAATGTAGGGTAAAACGAACAAAAACCAACGGAACCACATGCTAGTTTGCTGATGTGTAATTAAGCATAGAGAACATGAAGCAGTCTGATGGAACCAACAGGTGGCATCAGAACAACACCATTATCATAAATATAGCATGCAAGAAGTAAAATAGTAGGCAGTGATATCTAGGAAGTACAGTAATACTTAGGACAAAACTAAAGCATATTAACTATATGTGCACTGGTTGTAATTTAGCACATGTAACATGTTCACTGCAAGAAGTATGGCCCTACAGGTGCAAGAAGAATAACGCATCTCATGAAAAACTGAATGATGCCCTAAAGAAATTCAAAGGTGCGGTGCTTATGCTAAGAAAGTGAACGTAGGCGCCGGCCGTTGGATAATAGTACCTGATTCTCGGCGACGTATGGGTATTGTTGGCATACTTGATAGCTAAGGATCGTCGATGGTGCTCGTGTTACGGTTGAGTTTGGGCCGGCTGTCGCCTTCGCTGAAGCGGCTCCGGTGCTACGGTTGCGGCGCCTGTCGACATACAAGAAAGCTCATCTGTGGTAAGTGAATAGTTGCACGATAAAGAGAAAAACCGAAGGAGTACAAATCGGAATAACCTGATGAGGATGTGGCGTCGGTAAAGCAGGGCCGGTGGAGTTGAATATGGCGTCCGTGGAGCGGGTCCTGTGCAGTGGACGAAGGCTTCGGCGGGCGCGTTGTACAGTGCTTTCGGTGAGGCGGATCTGTTGCGGCGGATGAGGGCTTGTATGAAGGGCCAGCGAAGGGACGGACGAGGGAATCAGTGAAGGGCCTACACTATTGTGGACGAGGGCGCCGGTTAAGCAGATCCGGTGCGGTGGACCATGATGGCGGTCAAGGAGATCTGGAGCGGTGGACAAGCCAGTCGCTGAAGCGGCTCCGGTGAAGTGGTGAGTTGGTAGTTGGGGGTTCCAAGGTGCGGAAGGTAGATCCGTCGGGGTGTGAGGTCCACCGCTGCGGCGGAGGACTAGATTCGGCGGCTTGCCGTGGTTGGGGGGGTCGGGGAGGGGAAGGGGAGGGGCTCTGGGGAAGAATGTTGGGGGCAAAGAGGGGAAAACAATGGAGTTACCAAAGCAGCCCTTTTCCGTTCATGTGGCAGTGATAAAACAGGAATATCGCAGGGCTAAACTTTCGTGCGTGAGATATTTCGATGTGAGCGGGAAGTTTGAAAGCTTTTGGCGCCTGAAATTATATTCTGCTCTTGTATGGCCGACTATGATATCATGGCCGAGAATTTGTTTGTTTTGCACGCAAAAAAAGTGCAAGTTTTGAAAATCAATGTCTCCAACTCGAAACTTAGATTGTCCATTCAATTCAAATATGGATCATTGAGCTACTACAAGCAAATACCATCATACGGTCCAATTCAAATGAAATTCCAAATGTGTTTATCCTAAATATGATGACAAAAGCAAAAATGTGTATGTGTATGAATAAAGTGGATGATTATAAAGTTTGAACATGCCCGTATGTGTATATCTCTAGGTTTGATATATGAATTTGAAATCACGAAATCCCGGCTTAAAAATGTACCTCCGTTTAAATGAATTACAAAAGCTAATGATGGAGTCGAATTCCAAAATTCCAATCTTAGGTTTGTAATTCTGGTACATCAAGGTATATCACGCATGTTCAAAAGTATCGTTATCTCATAGTCCAAACTGTGAAACAAATTGATCAACCATGAGTGCACACACTATTGACCATGTATATCTCAATTACGCTAAAGTCCCTCAAATATAGACACCTCACACTTTATCTGAAGCCACCCCCCCCCCTCGTCGCCCCCCCCCCCCCCACACACACACACAGAAGTCGTTCTCTCCCCCAAACACCAACACATGAGAACATTAACACCCCTCTCTCTTCTAAAGTCCGGACCCCAATATAGGTCTCTATCACTTTGTCTCTTGGGCATGCACACATCTCTTCCCCCAATCTCTAGCTAGGTCTCCCGGCATCTCTCTTTCCCAAGCACATGCACTATGTAGAGTGTATCTTTCCCATACACACAAAACGTTGCCCCCAAACGTCTATCTCCCTAGTTATGTGGTTCTCGCACACTCACCTCACACACCACCCCCACTGCAAACAAGCACACTTTGTTTCCTTGTGCACCACTCTCCTCTTTCTATCTCTCCCACATGCGGACCCGCCCCAGCTCCTCCCTGTATACATATATGTCGTGACTCTTTCCATAGCTCCCAAATGTATCATCGTTCTCGATCTCGCACATTGTTCTCTACACCATCTATTCTAGATCTCTCATGAAGTCCCTATCACACACACGATGACTCGCTTCCCTTGCGTCTTTGTACATAGGCCAATTTCAAACAACATCAACATTGTCTCCCTATCTATACGCCATTTATGGACACAAACACCCCCTCTCTCGCCCCCTCTCTTCCTCTCTCTCTCTCTCCGTCGCTAGCTCTCTCTCTCTCTCTCTCTCGCTCGCTCTCACACCCCTCTCCCACACACACTCGATGTCTCTTCCAAATAGTCTGCTCCCCCCGCCCGCACCCATGCTATCCCGCTACTACACATGTCACACCATTCCCCCTTCCCTTATACTACGTTTACATCATTAGTGGTCTCTCTACTCCACATACACACACTCCCTCTCACACACAAACGCACGCACAAACACCCATTAATATGGATCCTCATCTCTCCCCATGTCCGCATGTGTATCTCACACACTCACTCTCTAATTATGTATATGTTTCTCCATGTTACACAACACAAAGCCCCATGTACATGTCTCTCTCTATCCTCCACACACATAGACACAAAGAATCTGTTATCATTGGCTCAGTCTCTAGACATATCACACACGCACACTGTCTCTCTCTCTTGCAAACACGCTCAACAAGGGTTTCCCCGTGAATAACTTACCGTCTATTCATCAACAGTCGTGGCAGTACGGCGAACACGAGACGTGAAAAAGAATAAATCTACACGTGCTTAGACCACCTAGTATGACTACTAGGACTAGAGCAAGCCAAGAAGCGCGCCGCTGTCACCCCCTCCTTATCGGCGACGGGAAAACCTTTATTTTACACAGTCTAGAAGTCATTGTGCTAACGCCTCACATGCTGAGGCGTTGAATAGAATGTAGATGCTAGTTTACGGAAACAAGTATCGATAATACGTTTGTATCTCCATACTTATACTTCTTCACTTATAAAAAACCGAGTTGGTGATGATGGTACGCGTGCCATCTTGCAATATAGACCGTCCGATCTATATCTGACAGATGGAAATTAAACTAAAAGATACCCGCACCCCTCTCCACATTTGCAGACAAGGCCTTCCCTCGTTCATCCTTATCTCCAACAACCTCATTGTTGAGCAATTAAGAAAGGAAGCCTCTGGAACAAACTGGCCTGGTGGCCGCTGCCGGCGTCGTCAATCCCCATGCCTCCGCTCAGTCCGACCACCACGCCCCACTCCTCTTCACCTTATCTCCTATTTCTCGAGATATCATTAGTTTTTACACATGGGATTACTCCCGCATGGGTCAATCACAACAAGTGTTTTATAAAAAAATGCATCTTGATGTTCCGTGCAATGCACGGATGTTGCTAGTACTCCTACAGAAGACTAAGTTGGTGATGATGGTGTGTCTGCCATCTGTCGTTTATGACCATTAGATCTACATCTAACGACTGTGAGGTAAGTTGTTGCCTTTTCTCACCAACATCCCACTTGTCTACCAATTTGTAGAAAAACCCATAATTAGTATCTTAAAACCAACCACATCCCTCCCTGACCTCACCAAAACATCCCAAGGAATATATTCTAATTGAAACATAATATATCTCTAGTGATATATGTATATCAAAATTAGAGTGTTTTGTATCAAGT
The DNA here is from genome assembly GCF_002575655.3 of Aegilops tauschii subsp. strangulata. NCBI lineage: Eukaryota > Viridiplantae > Streptophyta > Magnoliopsida > Poales > Poaceae > Aegilops > Aegilops tauschii. The sequence goes on from NC_053041.3 coordinate 403,971,944, forward strand.
TTGTGAATAAGTATTATTCTAATTATGATTCGTTGCAACGCACATGAACATTGCTAGTATTTCCAACCATGCAAAAAATTTCCTAGTATTCCATAGTTTCGAGTTTTCCATCAAGATATTAGTCACTCATGGTTGATATTTACTTTCAATCATGTACACATATGCACTATGTAGCTAGCCTTGCTTATTGGGTTCCAAAGCTTAACTTTCACTCCTACTTACAATATGTAGAGTATTTAACAAAAAACTACCACTTTCAACCAGCCCTAGGAAGAATCTATTGTACAAAAAATAGCAAAAATATACCCAAAATTTCTTAATCCACGCCAAAAACAGCTACCCAGTACTCCCTCCGCCCACAATGTAAGACGTTTTTGCAAGCTAGTTTAGCTTGCAAAAACATCTTATATTATGGGACAGAGGGAGTACCGATTAGGTTAGTTTAAACCCATTTATGACAGGGTTGGCCCACACGTCCGTGCTGACGAGGCGGGTTAAACCAACACATTTTGTTTGACCGTTGCCACGAGGGACCCACATCTGACCTTCTATCCTGTTATTCCCCCTCAAATCATTATTTTTCCTGAACATTACTTCAAACAGTACTGATGTGTATTCGTCGGTGGTGCCGGTGATGAGCGAGTTGGCCGCCGCTCCGCCGGACGGGCCGGACGCCGCGCTGGCCTCCGCACGGGTTGGCAGGCTGGCCCGAGCATGACTCACGAGCGAGCAAGCCGCCGCGCTGGCCTTTGCTCGAGCCAGATGGCTGGCCTTAGCGCGGCGCGCGCGAGCAAGCCGCCGCGCCGCCATGCCAATCTAGCTAGCAAACCTTGCAGACAAGCAGCTGGACGGAAATATCTTGGCTAGCTAGCGGCCGCGAGCGCCGGATGGAGCTGGCATCCGGGCTGCCGCAAGATGGGCTCCGCACCGCCAGCGGTTTTGACCTCACCTTCTATCGGCGGCGGTAGCTCCGTCCCATGGCCGAGGATGACTAGGTGGACGGGCTGGAGGTAGGAGTGTTGGGGAACGTAGTAATTTCAAAAAATTTCCTACGCACACGCAAGATCATGGTGATGCATAGCAACGAGAGGGGAGAGTGTTGTCCACGTACCCTCGTAGACCGACAGCGGAAGCGTTATCACAACGCGGTTGATGTAGTCGTACGTCTTCACGATCCGATCGATCAAGTACCGAACATACGGCACCTCCGAGTTCTACACACGTTCAGCTCGATGACGTCCCTCGAACTCCGATCCAGCCGAGTGTTGAGGGAGAGTTTCGTCAGCACGACGGCGTGGTGACGATGATGATGTTCCACCGACGCAGGGCTTCGCCTAAGCTCCGCAACGGTATTATCGAGGTGTAATATGGTGGAGGGGGGCACCGCACACGGCTAAGAGATCTCAAGGATCAATTGTTGTGTCTCTGGGGTGCCCCCTGCCCCCGTATATAAAGGAGCAAGGGAGGAGGAGGCCGGCCCTAGGATGGGGCGCACCAAGTGTGGAGTCCTACTAGGACTCCCTAGTCCTAGTAGGATTCCACCTCCCATATGGAATAGGAAAAGAGGAAGGGAAAAAGAGAAGGAAGGAAGGGGGCGCCCCCCTTCCCTAGTCCAATTCGGACCAGACCAAGGGGAGGGGTGCGGCCACCCTTGAGGCCCTTTTTCTTCTTTCCCGTATGGCCCAATAAGGCCCAATACGTATTCCCGTAACTCTCCGGTACTCCGAAAAATACCCGAATCACTCGGAACCTTTCCGAAATCCGAATATAGTCGTCCAATATATCGATCTTTACGTCTCGACCATTTCGAGACTCCTCGTCATATCCCCGATCTCATCCGGGACTCCGAACTACTTCGGTACATCAAAACTCAATAAAACTGTCATCATAACGTTAAGCGTGCGGACCCTACGGGTTCGAGAACTATGTAGACATGACCGAGACACGTCTCCGGTCAATAACCAATAGCGGTACCTGGATGCCCATATTGGCTTCCACATATTCTACGAAGATCTTTATCGGTCAGACCGCATAACAACATACGTTGTTCCCTTTGTCACCGGTATGTTACTTGCCCGAGATTTGATCGTCGGTATCTCGATACCTAGTTCAATCTCGTTACCGGCAAGTCTCTTTACTCGTTCCATAACACATCATCCCGCAACTAACTCATTAGTCACAATGCTTGCAAGGCTTATAGTGATGTGCATTACCGAGTGGGCCCAGAGATACCTCTCCGACAATTGGAGTGACAAATCCTAATCTCGAAATACGCCAACCCAACAAGTACCTTTGGAGACACCTGTAGAGTACCTTTATAATCACCCATTTACGTTGTGATGTTTGGTAGCACACAAAGTGTTCCTTCGGTAAACGGGAGTTGCATAATCTCATAGTCATAGGAACATGTATAAGTCATGAAGAAAGCAATAGCAACATACTAAACGATCAGATGCTAAGCTAACGGAATGGGTCAAGTCAATCACGTCATTCTCCTAATGAGGTGATCTCGTTAATCAAATGACAACTTATGTCTATGGCTAGGAAACATAACCATCTTTGATTAACGAGCTAGTCAAGTAGAGGCATACTAGTGACACTCTGTTTGTCTATATATTCACACATGTATTATGTTTCCGGTTAATACAATTCTAGCATGAATAATAAACATTTATCATGATATAAGGAAATAAATAATTACTTTATTATTGCCTCTAGGGCATATTTCCTTCAAGGAGGTCACTCGGGGATTTTTGTGCAGACTGACATGGAGGTCCCACAAGTCATAACGCCCGGTCGAATAGAAGGCGTTGACTTAATGGGCGACATGGGCCCTGTTTGGATACTCTAAGTGAACTAACTCTAACCAAAGTGGTGTTTGGATGGCAGGGTTAGATTGACAACAAATGTATCCAAACAGGGCCATGGGTTGAAACGTGCCTATAACGACACTTTGTAGAGTAGTCGTTTCTTGGTAGGGCTGGTTGGTAAGAGCATGTACAATGGTTGATAAGGTAGTCTTATCTTATGTCTGCCACGTATGCAAGTGGTAGTAGTTTCTTAGCATTATTAGTGGTTTCTTGCATTATTAGGGGTTTCTTGTAAGGAACAATGTACTACTAGCGACAAAAGGCGATTCTAGGTTGCATTGTACTCCAACGAGTACTACTAGTGGTCGCGGGAGTGTATACCTCGTTTTGTGGGTTCAATCCCGGCCGAATGCACGATGGCCTTTTTTTAAATAGTAACCTCGCCGCGAGCCAATATTTTACACGGGTAGTTTGAGTTTTGAAGTCAAATGGACGTGCGGCACCACAATCTGGGTGCACTAGATAGCCTAGCCACGTGAACGGGTTTTCCTTCCCAGCATGTCATGGCTCGCATGCTCGCCCTAGCCGCACCTCGCTTGCAGCTTCCTCATCAGCTAGTAGCATATTTAAACTAGCGCCTCAATTAAGCCCGAGGAGCCGGAAAAGCCTGGCGGGGCATTGAGAACTGTGCAGTATGGCTCTATAAGTAAAGTGCTCTACTACTACTCTGTAGCTTGTGGCGTTGCACGCATGGACTTCACTCCATTATCGGCTCTACTATAAAAGAAATTCCTCTTGACATGTTTTTTTTGAAACAGAGGCAAAAGCTTTGCTTCATCTCATTCATAAAGAAGGAACTACTAACAAAGTTCGACGAGATCCATTACACCTCCACAAATGGAAGCGAAAAGCCTAGTCTCGCTGTATCAAATAACTCAAATGTTCTGCCCCCGCAGTAACCGTTGCTGATAAACAAGCTGCTAGTGTGTGCATGAGAGGAGCGGCTGAGTAGGCCAGCTACGTGAGAGGAGCGGCTGAATAAAGCACCGAGAGTACCCACTAGGCCACTACGTAGGTGTACTTTCCCTGCATTGATAGTACAGCGATGGTTCTAGAGAACAGTAGTACCCTCCACTTCCAACTATAGCTCCTTGGCCCTGAGATTCAAGAGTTCAAAATTGGTGCACTATACTACTCCCTCCATCCCGAATTAATTGACTCAGATTTGTCTAGATACGAATATATCTAGACACATTTTAGTGTTAGATACATCCATACCTAGGTAAATCCAACTCAACTAATTTGGAGCGGAGGGAGTAGAAGTACAGTACATCGCACTACTAGTTGAGAAAGTAGTACTAGTACTGCTACAGTACGAGTGCGTACTCCTCCGTCACATAATGTAAGACGTTTTTTGACACTAGTTGGCGTGTACAAAAAATAGCAAAAACATACCCAAAATTTCTTAATCCACGCCAAAAACTACTAGCTAGTGCCAAAAATTCTTACTAGTGCTATTATTTATAGTATAATGCAATCCCATAATGTCCCATAATGCTAGTACTAGTAGTAAATAATAGCCTCACCCCTTCGCTAAGGAACGATCTACTGTTGGAAGGGACGAGGCCCTGCGGTTACTACGCTCTTATCTCCTCCTCGCCAGTTCCCCTCCCCCCGAAGAGAAGGCAGTTCGTCGCTGCTCCCATGGATTCGTCGGGCGGTTCTCCTCCTCGTCGGGGCTGGGAGACCTTGGACGATGATCCTCTGGGAGAAATCGCACGCCGCTCCAACGTCCTCACCGCCGCAAGACTCGGTGCTTCCTGCACCAACTTTTTCAAGACGCTGCTTAAACAGGCTTGGGAAAAGGCCATGCTTATTGGTCTTCCATGCGTCCTCGAGGAGAAGGTTCTTCTATGGGACAATCCTTCGAACAGTCCACCGCGGTTGCACGTTGACTCCGCTAGAGTTGCCGACGTTGAGAGGTAGTCGGATTTTGTCCGATGAGCAGGTCAGTAATGGAGTTTGATCATGTAGTACTTAGTTATTCCATTTCCATCCCGTAATTTCTCCGCTGCCCACCGTCTTATATATAGGTCCGGGTCGGTGCCAACGAAGATTGGCTTGCATACCTCCGGCCGGGTACCACCATCATTTTGCACAACATCCACAGCAGTGCGGCCGTTTCGGTAGACCCCTTCTCCACCATTGGGATCGGCCTTCCGGACTAGCTGGGCTTGAATACGTATGATGATGCCTACATGAGATTGAAGAAGATAGCAATTGCGGACCCGCCGACAAAGCGACGCGGCTACGACGATTATTATCTCATCGTGGTGTTCGACATAAGGATTGCCATCAATGCAAGAGGCAGTAACGGCAGAGGCTGGCGCATGTTGGTGGCGGCAGATTTGTACCCCTACACCTTCGAAGACGCCGTGCGCCATCTAGGCCGCATCTTCGCGGTGACAAGCCAGGGGACTTGTTTCATCTGGTTGCCATCCTACGGTACGGGAGATTACAAACGGAATGCACAAACCATCATTTGCATCCCTAACGGTACTCCACTATTTTGCAGGGACTGGTCATCCCCGATCAAAATAAGATCGCCGATCCTGGATGTGCATTTGCATCCACGATTCGGTCTAACCTGGAACCTTGGAGCTGACTTTGGCATATTGGGATCAACTATCTTAGCAGTCGTTACCCATGGTACCACTGATGTGCAACATGGTCACACAATCTACCACGATCGGACCGTCACCATCTACCCAGGTATTCCAGTTTTTAACCCTCTCGCCTTCTCGTTCATTGTTGTACTAGTACTCTACTTACGTACTAGTAGGAGTACTTTTTACCTTGGAGGATGCGTATAGCTAGCTAGGCCCTTGAAGACTTGAACCCACTAGCTGCCACCATTTTTGTTTTTCCATGTCTTGCTATCTCATCCATGTAGCCAAGAGTGGCTATATATAATAAGCCAGTTATTTTACTTCCTCTATACCGGAGTAGTACTATTTGCTGCACAGTATTACTGACCGTCATATTTGAGCACAACATTATTATGCATGGACCTTGACTGTGTACATCACCATGTGTCAGGATCTGAGATGCCGCGTGTACCAGATGAACGACGCCGAGTTCGACCCACGTGATGCTACGTGGGTGCCGAGGAACACTCTTGGAGAGTACTCGCTTTTCATTGGGGACAGCTACCCCATTGTGAAGCGGATGCCACCTTTCGTGCACGACACGGAAGGCCTGCCGTTCATGAAGCATGGTTGTGTCTTCAGTGCGCACCGCCGGATGAACGACATGCTGGGACACGCTATCCCTGATTTATGCCGCTTCAGCTTGGATGAGTCTCCATCGTGTGGAACCAGACTAGAAAGCTGCGACAATGATTCCCGTTGCCCGCCGCTATGGATCGTGCCATCCATGAAGAACACCTGGGACTAGAACCTTGAGGAGGACATGTAGCCCATCAATAACGTGTAAGTGGAGTACGGTAAATTGTGAATGGTAGCACTGTGAATATATGTAGACTAGTCGTGCACAAATTTATCACATGAATTGGAGATGAACTTGTGTGGCATACTGGCATTTGTCCTTTAGAATTTATTAATAGTAAATGTGTTATGTGTGCGTGCAACTTGTGTGGTTGTTGCACGGGCTCCAACACGCTCTTTGAGAAAAAAAGAAGGTGGCACAGCTTTGGATATACGTGACGTGGCGGCATCATACAGTAGCATCGTTCGCTATAGTTGTAATACACTCCTACTAGGACGAAAACTCCTATAAAACCTTGCGCTTGGCTCTTTGCCTCTTCGGGAGGTCCAACAGTTCGTACTCGTGTGAACCTTGCACTTGGCTCTTCGCCTCTTCGGAAGGTCCAACAATGATGATACTACAGTACAATATGCTTCTGGCAATCTGACACCGACTGAACTGCTGCACGTCCACCGCGAGAGCGAGGGAGAGGGAGAGGGCGCTGTAGTCAAAGCCCTCTCCTCGTCTTGTGAACCACCGCGCGCGTGGGCGAGGGAGAGGCGTAGTAAGCAAGCTTCTCCTCGTTCGGCGAGTTGACGGGACACATCAAAGCAGTACTAGTACTAGTCCATACTGCGTCCTTTCCGGTTAATATGGCTTAATTTGAAATGAGAAAAATACACTGGCGGTCAACGTATGTAACAATACGCTCTTTACGGTCACTATATATAGTTTTGCGGTGATTATACGATCACTAGCTCATCGTAGAGCACCATATTGCACCCTACTGACCGGCCACATAGTCGACGTGGCACTTTGTTGACTGGTTAAATTGTCACCTGGTTTCTGGGTCCCACCTATCAGTTGGCAGAGCAAAGAAATCAGTTAAACAAAACTTTACGCAGGCGCGACAGGAGTCCAACCCTTGCGCGCGAACCACCCTGGCTGTGTATGTGAGTGCATGCACGTGTACTCCCTCGGTCTTCCAACAAAGAGTGTACATCGGCTAAAAAACAAAGAGTGTAGTACATCTACACTTACAATGCATTTAGCCTTTAATCTAAATCGATGTTGATTAACTAATGCACCAACTTGTGCTCTAGGTATAGGCTACATGTCTATCCTTAATTACAGCATGCAACGACCTTCATTTAATCTTTTTCTCTCAATGGTCACATGCACACATAAGTCTGCTACTTTTGGGCGTTAATTATGCCCTGGTCAATGTGTAAATCTCTAAATGTACAGTCTTTCACGGACGTAGGGAGTAGGTTGAGCACTTGAGCGTGAGCGTGTGTATTGCGTCGTGTGCTGTGTGCCGCATGGGTGCGTGAGTGTTGCGTGCGTCCATGTGTACGTGTGAGTGTTGCGTGTTGCATGCATGCATGCATGGGGCTTACTCCCTCCCATTGACATGTTCATATTTCAAGCTTCCTCTGTTCCCTCCATATGGCGATACTCCCTCTGTTCCCAAATACGGAGTAAAATCCTCCCTCTGTTCCCAAATACGGAGTAAAATCCTCCCTTTGTTCCCAAATACGGAGTATTTGTCTTTCTAGAGATTTCAACAAGTGACTACGTACGGAGCAAAATGAGTGAAGTGAGCGTAGAGGCATAGGGATAATGTAGAAAGGAAGTCTTTGCGATCCATTATTCCCCATCTCGGTCAGAGAGAACTATTCAACTAGTCTTCGCAGTGAAGTGACAATACACGCTGCAGCAGATGGGACACTTAATTAATAAGCTGAACCAGCGTGTTGGTGTTACTAAATCAGCCTTACCCAGTACTGCCATCATGTTTGCCAGTAGAGCACACTTCTGTCCTCCATTAACTGGCATATGGGCCCTCTTGTGGTACCCACATGTCATCGGTGTAACTATTTACACTCCGAAGGACGGTATATCCTGGTAGTAGTAGTAGAATTGAGATTTAATGCACTTTCTTCCCCGTCTTCCACTCTTCTTCCTCCTCTCTTCTTCTTCCTCCCCTCTTCCCCATCATCGGCCGCACACCATTTCCCCCCGCTCACTGCTCGCCCGCCCGTGCTATCTTCCTTGGTAGCTCGCACGTACCATATCCCCCCGCTCACTGCTCGGCCACACGAGGAGAAGCTTCTTCGCTCGCCCGCCCGAATCCACTTCCCCGCTGGCTCGCAGGCACCGAAAACCCCAATGGCAGAACCGACTGACATGCAGAGCCGCGATTGGAATTCCCTCCCCGATGTTCTCTTGGAGCAGATCTATAATCGTATGGACCTACTCAGCACCGTCCGTCTGGCCGCATGCTCGGTGTCTTTGTACCGTCTACTCGTCTGCAACCGGCCAGCTCTTTTCAAGACACCCTGCTTGCTGATGCCCGATCCTCGCAAGTGGCCCAGACACCGACTTGACGATCCTACAGAGGTTGTCGTGGTGCCCCTCGACATGCTACCACTACCCGTCCACCTGTCCTTCATGCGCGGCCACTACTAGGCGGGCATGAAGGCCAACTGGATCGTCCTCATCCACTAATCCGGTAGTCCGTGGCGTCTCGTGGATATCTACACCCAGCAAGAGATCACCCTTCCATCGTTGGATACCGCCACCATCGAGCCTCGCGGCCCGCCGGACACTCCTGCCTACCACGCACGAGACGCGTCAAGCTTTTGGCTCGACCTCTGTTTGCTGAAAGTTGTAATCTGCAAAGTGCCCACACCATCAGAAGACTACATCGATTACAAGCTCATTGCCTTGTTCAACATGGGATTAGTCTATCTGGAATTCGGTCGCCATACATGGTTATGGCTCATCGTCAATCCTGTTGAGGCAACATTTCTGTCTGATGCTATAGTGCACGATGGCATCGTTTACGCGGTCGACGCACAGATTGGCTGCCTATACTGGTGGAATCTATCGTCGTGTAATTGTTCTATCTCATCTCATCTTTACCTTATGAATACGACTGCCTGTTCATTGTTACAAATTAGAATAGATAGTATGTCTATAACCACATCATTGCTATATGTTCCTCTCATTTCCTAGATTTTTATGACCACACATGTTATTGTTAGAGTTGATATGAGAACAATTGGCATCTAATGATTATTAGAATAGATATTATGAGCATAACATCATGATTGCTATATGTTACTCTCATTTCCAAGATTTTTATAACAACGCATGTTATTGCTTAGAGTTGATATGAGAACAGTAGTAGTAAGTGCTATGGTAGAATATGAGTAGGCTCTGTCATAGCTGTTTTCCTCTCATTGTTACATGATGTTTGAACCATGACACATTGCTGGAATATGAAAGGCATTGGCCTATTTTTTTAAACTTGGGGTATGATTATGACCACGGCATTGCAATTCTCTGTCTATGATATGTGTCACTGTTATAATAATCTTAATTCCACACATACTCTGAACATGATTGTTTATTTTTGTCCTTTTGGTCTCCAATTTGAATTGTTGCAGCAGATGCATATGCGCTGGCCTTCATGATTCCAGGACCTGAAATCATACCAGCCGATGGGTGGTGGTTTATCGCTCGTTCAGCTGACGGCGGTCATTTGATGCTCATTCGCACGTACCAAATTGACCAAACCATTACATCAAACCACATGCAGTATAATGCATGGGGCGTTCGTGACATTGATGACTATGGTTGCTTCGTGTTCGAGAAAGATCCTAGCTCCGTTGGGCCAGGCGTATTCAACTGGAGGCGGGTTTACAGCCTCGGCAACCACTCCATGTTCCTCGGGCTCAATTATCCGATCATCCAACCAATCATCGATCATATCACCGGCGATGATTACCATGCTATGCAACTTCCATTCACCAGGGGGGACTATGTTTACACATCATACCATGGGTTTCATGAATCACCATATCCAGAGATTCGTCGACACAGCTTGTTGCTAGATAATATTCAGTGTGTGAAAGGCATCAAGCTTCCATGCGATGGATGGCTTTTGCAAACCCGACATGCGGCGATGTGGTTCATGCCAACAGCAAATATGCACAACTTGATTCGTACTGATATCTAGACTGAGCCATGTATTCTGCTGTTGTAGCACGACCCTCTTTTGTTGGATATTATGTATTGTTGTTAGTTTGAAGCACTCCTTTGGTTTGAAGGATAGATACATTTCTGGGATCAAGTGCATCCTAACTCACCTGCGCAGGATGTACTGATAATGATGATGGAGATGCTATGCAGTATATATATATACATAAACACTATTCTGATCACGGGATCAGAATACTATTCTGATCACAACATAAACTTCCTGAGTTACACGCCTGAACTTCCCTCTGTAGGAACCCGACCTTCGGGCTATCTTCTCAACCGTGTCTTCCCGCGCGAATTTTTTTGGTCAGTCATGTTCTATGTGATGTAAGTGTAATCTACAAACGGTTTTTAGCAACTAAATGCCCGTTTTAAATAGGAATCTCGCTCATTGGCGGATTTGCTCTCGGGTCGTGATGAAACATGTCTCTGTTACAATTTTACTGCCTGAGTTGTTCGACCTGAACTTCTCCCAGTGCTAGGTTGAACTTCCGCAAACATTTTCCAAATGGGGCTTGCAATATACCGTTGGAAAGCTATGGACACCAGTATCATGACCCAAGTTAATTTTTTGGCAAAATGTAAGCGGTTTGAGAGAAGTTTTGAAAACCGTTTTTTCTTCACACAAAAAATGTGAATCGTATTTTCGATTGCATTTCTAAACTGTTTATCGGAATGAGGCAAATAATATGGCGTTGGAAAGCTGCTGCAAAATTGCTCCTTCCATATGTTGAAAGTTTTCTCCAATTCCCTATGGTTAAAGATTAATTTGGAAAATCGTAAAATTTCGCAAATCGAACAGCCGAGTTCGTATTTTCGCTGCTATTTCTAAACCGCAAATCCAATTGAGGCAAATGATATGGCATTGGAAAGCTTATGAAAATGCGCTACTTTTTTATGTTGTAAGATTTTTCTAATTTTGAACAGTTTAATAGTAATTTAGAAAAAGGTACAAGCTCCACCGAGTTCGTATTTCTGATCTAATTTTTTACGGTACGTCTGAATGTAGCAAATGATATGTCGTTGGAAAGCTTGAGGAAATGCGAAACTTTTTGATATATATTGTTTCTCTCAATTCCTTACTGTTATAAGTCAATTTTGAAAATGGCTAAAAACATATTTTCACCATAATGTCTACAAACTTTATCGGAATGAGGCAAATAATATACCATTAAAAAGCTAAGGAAAATGCGAAACTTTTTCATGTTGATGGTTTTCTCTGATTCCTAACCGTTTTGAAGTAATTTTGAAAATGGCGAGATCATTTGTTCTATCGTGAAACAGATTCTTCGAAAATGCACCGCGTGAAGAACCTGAACTTCTCGGCTTGTCTACTTGAACTTCACTCTATTTTTCACATGCTTTTTTTGCCCGTAGCTCTCCATCCAATCACCGGAACACTCACCGGAATTGAGCAAGTAATATACCGGTAGAAAGCTGCTGTAAACACGCAACTTTCCCGTGTTGATCGTCTTTTCATACTCGCGACGATTTTAAGAGTTTTTCATCTAAAATTCATTCACTATAGTAGTTGAACTTCCTGCTGTTTTTACGTTGAACTTCTGTGACGTATTTTCGTTTGTAATTTTCTCATCCATTTCGTCAGTGTTACACAAATGATATTCTTTTTGTACAAACCTCTCTCACAATAATTTTTTTAACTTTCTCCGACGGAGGACTTGAACTTATAACAACAACAAATTTAGTCTTTGTTTTTTTATTCTTTTTTAATACAAAATGCACACCGTGTAGTACGTGAACTTCGGGCAGTTATCAATCTGAACTTCTCTTGGTTACGTGAACATATATGAGTTTTTTTATGTTTATGAAATTTTGAAGAGCTCTATTTTTAAAAGTTGAACTTCTTGTTATTTTATTTTTTTCTTGTTTCCATTCTTTAATAACGAGGAAAATCTGAGTTTTCTATAATCATCGAACTTCTCCATCTTTTTAATATGGACTTCCTGGTATTATTCCTTAATCTTTTTTATGAAATTTTGAAGCGCTCTATTTTCAAAAGTTGAACTGCTTGTTATTTAATTTTTGAACTTCTTGTTTCCATTCTTTAATAACGAGGAAATCTGAGTTTTCTATAATCATCGAACTTCTCCATCTTTTTAATTTGGACATCCTGGTTTTATTTCTTTTATTGACGGAAAAAACCAACTTTTTGATAGACCTCTAACCGCTCCGTTTTTAAATTTGAGCTTCTAGGATTATTTTAACAAAGAAAAACTTTTTTTATAAAATTGTTTGAGATGCTTTTTTTAATGACCTTCTTTTGGATTTGTAACAAGCATTGAACTTCTTCGTCTTTTTAGTTTGAACTTCATATTTTTAGATTTTTTTTAACTTGCATCTTGGTTTTGTACTAAAAATTGAACTTCTCGGTTATTTAAATTCGAACCTCTAGGTTTTTATATAACCCCTTTATTATTAAAATGTTGAACTTATTTGTATTTTTAATTTGACTTTTCTTGGTTCTGTAATAAACATTGAACCTCTATCTTTGTGAAATTTGAACCTCTAATTTCTTTTGGAAACATGGAAAATGCTTTCTTTAAATAATTTTTTGAACAACTAAGTCTTTTAAAACTTTTTTAGTTTTTCCTTATTTTTTAATTTTAACTTCTTCATTTTATTATTTAGTAATGAAAAACATCTAAGTTTTTTTAACCTTCGAACTTCTCTTTTTTTTACTTTGAACTTCTTAGAAAAATATGGTTTTAAATAAGCAAACAATTTTCTAGGTTTTTAAATTTGAACTTTTAGGTTTTTTGACCTTCTCAGTTATTTCAAATTGAACTTCTATGGTTTTCAAATTTGAACTTGTATGTTTTTTTTACCTTGTCGGTTATTTTAATTTGACCTTCTTGGTTTTATTAATTAGAAATAGGGAAAATCTATTTCTTTATATAGACATTGAACTAATGTGCAATTTAATTTGAACTTGTTAGTTTTATATATCATAAAAGGAAAATTGGATTACTATTAAATTTACTTTTTCCCATTGTAAATATTGTTTCCGTATGTCTCAACCAAAAATATGTAAGGTACATGAATTGCTTTGTTATTCCTGCCCATTAACTATTCCCTTTTTTTTCTTAATGTGATGTCTACTATCTAAAACGCGTACTTTCTCCATAGTAATTGAACTTCGAGTACATTTTTTATAAAATACTTTTTATTAAGTTAACTCTCTTTTCATTTAGATGAACTTTTCTTTCGTATTTGTACATGAGCTTTATTTCGTTTGCACTTGAACTATAGGGGCAACTTACAAAATGAAACATATGAAGCGTCTGCCAAATGAAACATACAAAATAGTAATAAAAATTACACTTTTCGCCACAAACCAATTTTTTCTGAACTTGGTCGTTTGCACTTGAACCATCGGCGAAAAAAATCTGTTTTTTATAAATGTCGGACTTCGCCATTTTTTAAGTTTGAACTCCTTAGTTTTTGGTTAGTAACGGAAAACAAATCTTTTTTATATATAAACATGGAACAGGGTCGTTAGTCTAATTTGAACTACTAGTTTTTTTAAGAGTGGAAAATCATTTTTATAAACGTTTTTAACTGTTTCCTTTTTTTTAAAATTTGGAATTGTTTTTGAACTTCTTAAATTCTTGCTTTTGAGCTTCCACATTTGTATTTTTTGAACTACTCTATTTTTTAAAATTAAACTTCTTGGTTTTTGAAATAAACAAGGAACTTATCCATTATTTAAATTACAACCTATAGGTTATTTTAGAAACGGGGAGAATCCATTTGTGGAAGAGGGTCACATGACCATCTTCACCATGCAGGGTATGTAACGACCTGCACGGAGGCGTGCTCACTGGTCGTCGGTAAGGTAATTGGCTCTGGCGCGTGCGCGGGCGCACACACACACACTCATGAGTGTGCGCACGGAGAAATCAATCACAATACAAATATATAAAGCTTCTGTACATACTTTAGCAAACATGCAGAGAGAACACCGGCACTAGTATGTGAGATTTGGGAAAGACTTGAACAAAAGCAGGTTAGTGGACACACACACGCAAATTGTTAGGCGTGAGTGAACGCTTTGTTCGATGCTTCGTCGAAACATTATAAAAACAAATATGAAGACTAGACCGATTGAAAATTCAGGTTTGGGAAGCAAGTTGTGTTGTTGGGCAAGAAGGGATACATAATTCTGAACTGAAAGTGTTCATGTCGCTTCAGGCAGTATTTCTTTCAGATTTAGTATAATGCTTCGGTAAGGATTCTTGGAATTAGCAATATTGTAGCAATAATACTCAGCACAGCTTGTGTAGATTCAGCAAACTAAAACCATACATGTGGGACCATGAATTACCGTAGATGAATGACAATAGTAGAACATATCTGAATTCTTGGCATGGAAGGTCAACTTTGTTCTGCTCTCCGGAGCCTGACGCTAGTCAACATACGTCCATCAAGCCCACAAGGACACACGTCCAGTATCCAGTAGCAGCAAGGCATGCAAACCACCGTGAAGAACAGTGCATAGCTGTAGTAGGACTTGGCGTATAGTTGTTGTAGAACTTCATGGAACGTCTATGAAGATCTCAATGGTTGTAAAAGGGGAAAATGAGAAATTTTACAGTAAATTAGACACACACACACCTGCAGTTCTGTCAAGACTGTTAAATTCAGTTAACACATTTTTCACATGAGCAACACATCTATATGTAGCAGCACGTCAGAGAGACCGGGGCAAATCGGCAGCTAGTTCAAAGAGAAGAAGAAAAATGCTAAATAGAAACAGCCGTAGTAGCTGGATGCCATAGCTTTCCACACATGAGGATTTCAGGGGAGCACTACACACGACTGTTTTGGAGAGGCACTTGGGATGCCACGAAGCACCATGCGCGGCAGCAGAGGAAAGGTGCGGGGAAGGTCAGAGAGAGTTGACGAGGAAGGTCGGAGAGAGCTGACGCCGATGTAGAAGAGGCCGAAGGAAATTGAGGGCGAAACAGCGGTGTTGAGGAGGAGACTGGGGTAGTTCGGTTTTGTGCGAACACCGGCGTGGAGGAGATGCCGCTCTGTATCCTGCTCCCCGCGTGTGCTGCGAGAGGAAGAAGGTCAGTATGCAGAAGGGGAGAAGGTCAACTTTGGAAATGCGATGGAATTCATCCCGTCATTGAAGGACGACGACATGGAGCTTCTCGCAAATCTCGGCGTCATCGCCGCGTTGTGGTCAGCGACGAGCAGCGGAGGTGCGTCCGTCGACGGGAGCAGATGAGCTCGCCGGAGCAAGGGGCGGGGAGTTTCTGAGCTCGCGCCATGCTCCCGAACTGCACTGCTTTTCAGAGCACGGCGGACGGCGACGGGCTACCCTGGTAGAGAGCACGGGGGCAACGGCTGGGGCAACCGGCGGTGCGATAAGATGTCGGGCGTCGCGGCGTCGCGGTTGGTGGCAGGGGCGGCCGACGGCGCGGTTGGTGGCTGGGGCTTCGCTGCCTCCAGCCGCCGCGGGCTCCCTCGCGCCGGCGTCCGCCGTTGCTCGCTCGCCCGCGCCGGCGGTCAGACCTGAGGTGGCGACGGAGGGGAGGAGCTGGATCCGGCGACGGTGGTAGAAGGGATGGGAGAGGAGGAGCTGGATCCGGTCGGCGGCGGCGAGTCGCGGCGGAGACGACGGCCGGCCGGTGGTCGTGGGGACAAGAGGGCAGGGGAGGCAGGATCGGGATCCTGATTGGGGTCGCCGCAAGTCTCGCACCTGGTCGGGCCCGAGAGGTTGGGAAGCTCTGGAAGGCCCTGTCGGGCCCTATATAGGGCTGCTGTGATCCAAATATATATATTAGGTTTCAAGTGTAAACCTATGGTTAAAATGTGACACTAAATACGACTAGTAAGTAGTACAATAGCAGTACTAATATACTGATACGTCTTCAATGTATCTATAATTTTTTATTGCTTCATGCTATATTATATTCTGTTTTGTATGATTAATGGGCTTTGTTATAAACTTTTATATTATTTTTGGAACTAACCTATTAACCGGAGGCCCAACCCAAATTGATGTTTTTTGCCTATTTCAGAGTTTCGCAGAAAAAGAATATCAAACGGAGTCCAAACGGAATGAAACCTTCGGGAACGTGGTTTTCGGAACAAACGTGATTCAGAGGACTTGGAGTCTACGTCAAGAAATCAACCAGGAGAGCACGATGCAGGGGGCGCACCTACCCCCTGGGCGCGCCCTCCACCCTCGTGGGGCCCACGTTGCTCCACCGACGTACTTCTTCCTCCTATATATACCTACGTACCCCCAAACCAACAGAAGCATCCACGAAAACCTAATTTCACCGCCACAACCTTCTGTACCCGTGAGATCCCATCTTGGGCCTTTTCCAGCATCCTGCCAGAGGGGGCATTGATCACGGAGGGCTTCTACATCAACACCATAGCCTCTCCGATGATGTGTGAGTAGTTTACCTCGGACCTTCGGGTCCATAGTTATTAGCTAGATGGCTTCTTCTCTCTCTTTGGATCTCAATACAAAGTTCTCCACGATTCTCGTGGAGATCTATTCGGTATAATCTTCTTTTGCGGTGTGTTTGTTAAGACCGATGAATTGTGGGTTTATGATCAAGTTTATCTATGAACAATATTTGAATCTTCTCTGAATTCTTTTATGTATGATTGGTTATCTTTGCAAGTCTCTTCGAATTATCAGTTTGGTTTGGCCTACTACATTAATCTTTCTTGCAATGGGAGAAGTGCTTAGCTTTGGGTTCAATCTTGCGGTGTCCTTTCCCAGTGACAGCAGGGGAAGCAAGGCATGTATTGTATTGTTGCAATCGAGGATAAAAAGATGGGGTTTATATCATATTGCATGAGTTTATCCCTTTACATCATGTCATCTTACTTAAAGCATTACTCTGTTCTTTTGAACTTAATACTCTAGATCCATGCTGGATAACGGTCGATGTGTGGAGTAATGGTAGTAGATGCAGGCAGGAGTCGGTCTACTTGTCACGGACGTGATGCCTATATACATGATCATACCTAGATATTCTCATAACTATGCTCAATTCTATCAATTGCTCAACAGTAATTTGTTCACCCACCGTAATACTTATGCTCTTGAGAGAAGCCACTAGTGAAACCTATGGCCCCCGGGTCTATTTTCCATCATATTAATCTTCCAACACTTAGCTATTTTTATTGCCTTTTATTTTACTTTGCATCTTTATTATAAAAATACCAAAAATATTATCTTATCATATCTATCAGATCTCACTTTCGTAAGTGACCGTGAAGGGATTGACAACCCCTTTATTGCGTTGGTTGCGAGGTTTTTATTTGTTTGTATAGGTGCGAGGGACTTGAGCGTGGCCTCCCACTGGATTGATACCTTGGTTCTCAAAAACTGAGGGAAATACTTACGCTACTTTACTGCATCACCCTTTCCTCTTCAAGGGAAAACCAACGCAGTGCTCAAGAGGTAGCAAGAAGAATTTCTGGCGCCGTTGCCGGGGAGTCTACGCAAAAGTCAACATACCAAGTACCCATCACAAACTCTTATCCCTCGCATTACATTATTTGCCATTTGCCTCTCGTTTTCCTCTCCCCCACTTCACCCTTGCCATTTTATTCGCCCTCTCTCCGTTCGCCTCTTTTTCGCTTGCTTTGTCGTAATGGCTAGTCCTTTATCTGCTCCTTTGTCCCCTGAGTTTGAAGTTCTTCACTTTAAACAATGACAAGGAGAAAATTTAAAAGATGCTTGGTATAGGATGATGAAATCTTATCGTAGTTGCACCTTAGAGGTGAGTTTTAGAATTTTGCTTCGCAGTTTTTACGTTGGACTAAATATGTCCCATAGACAACTCTTGGATTGTGTTGCCAAAGGAAATTTTATCGAAATTGATCCCAGTGTTGCGCATGAAATCATAGAGGGGGTAGTGGGAACACTACCTCAACAAAAGAGGCCACAACATACCCAGGAAGAGACACAACTTTTTGAAAAGATTTGTGAAGTAACTAAGATCTTACAAAAGTCTCTTGAACTTCTTAAGAGTGTTAGCGGAAATATTCACCGCATGAATATGTTGATTACCCTTTGCAATAAGCGGTTGGATTCTTTAGATCTAAAAATTTCCGAATATGAAGGGAAACGTAAAGAACCTCCCGGATTCGAGCATGATTCCGCTACAAAATTGAAGGCCAAAGATGGCAATACCTAGATCTATCCTTACTTTTATGCCTAGCTAGGGGCGTTAAACGATAGCGCTTGTTGGGAGGCAACCCAATTTTATTTTGTTTTATTTTTATTTTTTGCATATGTTTAGGAATAAATTTTTGATCTAGCCTCTGGTTAGATTTGTTTTTATGTTTTAATTAGTGTTTGTGCCAAGTTAAACCTATAGGACATCTTGGATGATAGTTATTTGATCTTGCTGAAAATTCCAGAAACTTTCTGTTCACAAAAACAATTTTTAAAAATCACCAGAACGTGATAAAATATTGATTCCAATTGCAGCTGATCAATAAACAAATTGTCTGGGTTTTCCTATTTTTGTAGATTTTTTGAAGTTCCATAAGTTTGCCTTAGTTACAGATTACTACAGACTGTTCTGTTTTTGACAGATTCTGTTTTTCGTGTGTTGTTTGCTTATTTTGATGAATCCATGGCTAGTAAAATAGTTTATAAACCATAGAGAAGTTGGAATACAGTAGGTTTAACACCAATATAAATAACTAATGAGTTCATTACAGTACCTTGAAGTGGTGTTTTGTTTTCTTTCGCTAACGGAGCTCACGAGATTTTCTGTTAAGTTTTGTGTTGTGAAGTTTTCAAGTTTTGGGTAAAAGATTTGATGGATTATGGAACAAGGAGTGGCAAGAGACTAAGCTTGGGGATGCCCATGTCACCCCAAGATAATCTAAGGACACCAAAAAGCCAAAGCTTGGGGATGCCCCGGAAGGCATCCCCTCTTTCGTCTATTTCCATCGGTAACTTTACTTGGAGCTATATTTTTATTCACCACATGATATGTGTTTTGCTTGGAGCGTCTTGTATGATTTGAGTCTTTGATTTTTAGTTTACCACAATCATCTTTGTTGTACACACCTTTTGAGAGAGACACACATCATTCGCAATTTATTATAATACTCTATGTGTTTCGCTTATATCTTTTAAGCTATATAGTTTTTGCTCTAGTGCTTCACTTATATCTTTTAGAGCACGGCGGTGGTTTTGTTTTATAGAAACTATTATTCTCTCATGCTTCACTTATATTATTTTGAGAGTCTTAAACAGCATGGTAATTTTCTTAAATAGGGAAATTAATCCTAATATGCTAAGTATTCAAGACTAGTAAAAACTTTCTTATGAGTGTGCTGAATACTAAGAAAAGTTTTATGCTTGATGATTGTTTTGAGATGTGGAGGTAGTGATATTAAAGTTGTGCTAGTTGAGTAGTTGTGAAATTGAGAAATACTTGTGTTGAAGTTTGCAAGTCCCGTAGCATGCACGTATGGTAAACGTTATGTAACAAATATGAAACAATGAGGTGTTCTTTGATTGTCTTCTTTATGAGTGGCGGTCGGGGACGAGCGATGGTCTTTTCCTACCAATCTATCCCCCTAGGAGCATGCGCATAGTGCTTGGTTTTTTATGACTTGTAGATTTTTGCAATAAGTATGTGAGTTCTTTATGACTAGTGTTGAGTCCATGGATTATACGCACTCTTACCCTTCCATCATTGCTAGCCTCTTCGGTATCGTGCATTGCCCTTTCTCACATTGAGAGTTGGTGCAAACTTCGCCGGTGCATCCAAACCCCGTGATATGATACGCTTTGTCACACATAAACCTCCTTATATCTTCCTCAAAACAGCCACCATACCTACCTATTATGGCATTTCCTTAGCCATTCCGAGATATATTGCCATGCAACTTTCCACCGTTCCGTTTATCATGACACGTTCATCATTGTCATATTGCTTTGCATGATCATGTAGTTGACATCGTATTTGTGACAAAGCCACCGTTCATAATTTTTCATACATGTCACTCTTGATTCATTGCCTATCCCGGTATACCGCCGGAGGCATTCATATAGAGTCATACTTTGTTCTAGTATCGAGTTGTAATCATTGAGTTGTAAATAAATAGAAGTGTGATGATCATCATTCATAGAGCATTGTCCCAATAAAAAAGGAGAAAGGCCAAATAAAAAAAGGATGGCCCAAAAAAAAGAGAGAAAATAAAAAGGGACAATGCTACTATCTTTTTTTCCACACTTGTGCTTCAAAGTAGCACCATGATTTTTCATGATAGAGAGTCTCTTATTTTGTCATTTTCATATACTAGTGGGAATTTTTCATTATAGAACTTGGCTTGTATATTCCAACAATGGGCTTCCTCAAATGCCCTAGGTCTTCGTGAGCAAGCAAGTTGGATGCACACCCACTTAGTTTCTTTTGTTAAGCTTTCATGCATTTATAGCTCTAGTCCATCCGTTGCATGGCAATCCCTACTCCTTGCATTAACATCAATCGATGGGCATCTCCATAGCCCATTGATTAGCCGCGTTGATGTGAGACTTTCTCCTTTTTTGTCTTCTCCACATAACTCCCATCATTATATTCTATTCCACCCATAGTGCTTTATCCATGGCTCACGCTCATGTATTGCGTGAAGGTTGGAAAAGTTTGAGATTACTAAAGTATGAAACAATTGCTTGGCTTGTCATCGGGGTTGTGCATGATGAGAGCATTCTTGTGTGACGAAAATGGAGCATGACTAAACTATATGATTTGGTAGGGATGAACTTCTTTGGCCATGTTATTTTGAGAAGACATAATTGCTTAGTTAGTATGCTTGAAGTATTATTGCTTTTATGTCAATATTAAACTTTTATCTTGAATCTTTCGGATCTGAATATTCATACCACAATTAAGAGGGTTACATTAGAAATTATGCCAAGTAGCATTCCGCATCAAAAATTCTGTTTTTATCATTTACCTACTCGAGGACGAGCATAAATTAAGCTTGGGGATGCTTGATACGTGTGACGCCCCCGGTTTGACCGTACACTAATCATGCACGCAAATGTGTACGACCAAGATCAGGGACTCACGGGAAGATATCACAACACAACTCTAAAACATAAATAAGTCATACAAGCATCATAATACAAGCCAGGGGCCTCGAGGGCTCGAATACAACTGCTCGATCATAGACGAGTCAGCGGAAGCAACAATATCTGAGTACAGACATAAGTTAAACAAGTTTGCCTTAAGAAGGCTAGCACAAACAGGGATACAGATCGAACGAGGCGCAGGCCTCCTGCCTGGGATCCTCCTAACTACTCCTGGTCGTCGTCAGCGGCCTGCACGTAGTAGTAGGCACCTCCAGCGTCGTAGGTGTCGTCGTCGAGGGTGGCGTCGGGCTCCTGGACTCCAACATCTGGTTGCGACAACCAGATAGAAAGAGAAGGGGGAAAAGAGGGAGAGAAGCAACCGCGAGTACTCATCCAAAGTACTCGCAAGCAAGGAGCTACACTACATATGCATGGGTATATGTGAAAAGGGGCATATCAGTGGACTGAACTGCAGAATGCCAGAATAAAAGGGGGATAGCTAGTCCTGTCGAAGACTACGCTTCTAGCCATCTCCATCTTGCAGCATGTAGAAGAGAGTAGATTGAAGTCCTCCAAGTAGCATCGCATAGCATAATCCTACCCGGCGATCCCCTCCTCGTCGCCCTGTTAGAGAGCGATCACCGGGTTGTATCTAGCACTTGGAAGGGTGTATTTTATTCAGTATCCAGTTCTAGTTGTCATAAGGTCAAGGTACAACTCCGGGTCGTCCTTTTACCGAGGGACACGGCTATTCGAATAGATAAACTTCCCTGCAGGGGTGCACCACATAACCCAACACGCTCGATCTCATTTGGCCGGACACACTTTTCTGGGTCATGCCCGGCCTCGTAAGATCAACATGTCGCAGCCCCACCTAGGCCCAACAGAGAGGTCAGCACGCCGGTCTAAACCTATGCGCGCAGGGGTCTGGGCCCATCGCCCTATGCACACCTGCATGTTGCGTACGCGGCCGGAAGCAGACCTAGCCTAGTGGCGTTCCAGTCCAATCCGGCGCGCGCCACTCAGTCGCTGACGTCAAGAAGGCTTCGGCTGATACCACGACGCCGGGATACCCATAACTACTCCCGCGTAGATGGTTAGTGCGTATAGACCAAATGGCCAGACTCAGATCAAATACCAAGATCTCGTTAAGCGTGTTAAGTATCCGCGAACGCCGACCAGGGCCAGGCCCACCTCTCACCTAGGCGGTCTCAACCTGCCCTGTCGCTTCGCCATAAAGTAACAGTCGGGGGGCCGTCAGGAACCCAGGCCCACCTCTACCGGGGTGGAGCCACCTGTCCTTTCAGCCCCCTCATCAGAATCACTTGCGGGTACTCCTCGAGCCGACCCGACTTTAGTCACCACATGTGTCATGTATATAATGTATATGGAATATACCCGTGATCACCGTCCAGGTGATCACGGCCCGATAGTATAGCACGGCAGACGGACAAGAATGTAGGGCCACTGATGGAAAACTAGCATCCTATACTAAGCATGTAGGATTGCAGGTAAAGGTAACAACTGTAGCAACAATGACAGGCTATGCATCAGGATAGGATTAACGGAAAGCAGTAACATGCTACACTACTCTAATGAAAGCAGTATAGAGAAGAATAGGCGATATCTGGTGATCAAGGGGGGGGGCTTGCCTGGTTGCTCAGACAAGAGAGAGGGGTCGTCGGTGACGTAGTCGACCACAGGGGCATCAGCATCGTCACGGGGTCTACCGAAGAGAAGAGGGGGGAGAAACAGTAAATACATAGCAAGCAAATGCATAACAGGACAACAGGCAGAGCTAGACGTGTTCTAACGCGGTATGAGGTGATACCGGTGAAGGGGGGAAACATCCGGGAAGGTATTCCCGGGGTTTCGCGTTTTCGGACAGATGAACCGGAGGTGAAATGTTACAGGTTCACTATGCTAGGGACGCGTGGCGGACGAACGGGCTGCGTATCTGGATTCGTCTCGTCGTTCTGAGCAACTTTCATGTAGAAAGTAATTTCATCTGAGCTACGGTTTAAAAGATATGATTTTCTAAAGATTTACTAATTTCTGGAATTTAATTAATCTTTTAATTTAATTCGAAATTGTATTTACCACATCAGCATGATGTCATGCTGACATCAGCAGTCAGCAGGGGTTGACTAAGTCAAACTGACATGTGGGTCCAGTGGGACCCACCTGTCATTCACTGTTTAGGCTAATTAGGGTTTAGCTAAATCATTACTGTTTAATTAAATTAATTGTCTAATTAGATTAATTTAAATAAGATTAATTAACTTAATTAATTTAGTTAATTAATTAATTAATTATTTTTATTTTTATTTTATTTTATTTATTTATTTATTTTTATTAATTAATTTAATATTATTAATATTATTTATTAATATTATTTTATTATTATTTATTTTTTAATTCTTTTTTTATATAAAAATAAACGTTCTGGGGCTGGTGGGCCCCGTTCGTCAGCGACCCGGGGGCTTAACGGGCACAGGGCGCGGGTGTAAAGGGCGCCGGGTGCCCAGCCCATTTGGCGTCTGCCCAGGCCACCAGGGGGGGCGCCGGCGACAGCAGGGCACGGCGAGGCCGGCCGCCGGAGGCGGCAGTGGCGAGGCCACGGCGGGGCGGCGCCGGGGCGCGGCAGCAGCAGCGGAGGGCGGCAAAGGGGCGCAGCGGCGTGGCCTCAACTGGGTGAGCGCGTGTGGGCTCGAGGGGCAGGGCCGTCGCAGGTGCGACGAGCTACGGTCGGACCGAGCGCGACCACGGCAGGGCAATGGACGCAGCCGGTGGGGCGCGAGCATAGGGCGGCCTGAGTGCGGGCTAGCGGGGCGCGGTCATCGCCGGCGAGGACGCCACGGGCGCGGGGTCAGAGAGGGGAGAGAGAGAGGAGGAGGGGGTTTCCTCACCCCACGTTGCAGGGGAACAAGCGGCGAGGCTCGAGGTGGTTGCTCGAGGGGGAGACGAGGGTGCATTCCGGCGAGGCAGATCGAGGACGGGGCGAGCGCGACGCGGACGAGGTGGCGCGGGTCGGGCGGCGCCGGCGAGGCGACGGGTGGACGACGACCCGAGGCAGGGGCACGGCGTCGAGGTGGCGGGGGCGTCCAGCGATGGCGTCGAGCAGCACCGGGCGGCGAGGCGCGGTCGATCCCGATCTAGCTCGGGTCAAGGTGGGGCGGGCGCCATGCGGGGGAAGTCGGGGAGGCAGGCGCCGGTGAGGGGGTGGCCGGAGGCGCCGGGCGGCGGCAGCGTGGCGAAGGGTTCGGGGCCCTCTGCCCCGATCCAGGCGGGGAAAGGGGAGGGAGGCGTGCGGGGAGCGAGTGGGGGAGTGGGGATCAGGAGAGGTTAGGGTTCGGGGAGTGGGGTGGGGTTAGTAGGGGAGGTGGACCGGGGTGGGCCGGCCCGTTCGGGCGGCTGAGGCCAGCTGGGCCACTTGGCCCAGCAGGGGGGCAGTTGTTTTTCTTTTCCTTTTTTTTGTTTGTTTTAGTTTTAGTTCTTTTTCCTTTTCTGTTTTATTTTAGTTACACTTTATTCTTAGTTTAGTAAAATATGACAATAGCTCCAAATTAGTGTTCCAAAACAACCCACTACCCTAAAAAGTTTTTACCTCAAGATAAAATAGTCTATGATTTTATAAAATATCAAAGGCATTTATTTAATAGTTTTACCTACTGTTTTAATCATTTAAGTGCATTTAAACTTTTTATAAAAATGTTGTTTCTTCACCATAACTACCTACGCAATATCTGTCACGATCCGAACATGTTAGTTTTAACATCTGAAAACTTTTGTTGTTTGCTTTTATTTAAATTTTGAATTTGTTTCGGTTCCGAACCATCGAGAGTTTATCAACAGTAACGGGGTGACGTGGCATCGTTAACGAGGGATTACTGTAGCTTAATTATCCGGGCGTCACAATTCTCCTCCACTACAAGAAATCTCGTCCCGAGATTTAGGAGGTGGGGTAAGGGGGAAAGTTCTGGTTACGAAATTATAACGGATCTTCTCGAAGAAGTTAATCCCTTTCATTGATGTCTTCAATTTTTTTATTCCTATGCATCATGATGATGTTGTCGTCTGTTCTTCGGGGAACTCCATCGTACTTACGAATAGGTAAGGGGCAGCTCTCCAACGATAGGATGTTATTAGGGAAAATCATCTGGGGGGTTATCCCAAGAATGAACATATGAGTATCTCTCGAGTTGAACAAATGAAACACATCGAGAGCAGAGTAGGACAGTGCAATAAGAAGTTTCGAGCGGATAGGCAATCGTTCATTGCCTGAAACAGAGTGAAAAGGGGTTCAGAGCAACGGGGATAAGTATTGTGTCCGATACCAGAATTGATCACTTGGGACGGTGGCCCGTGAATTACATACGAGGCCACGCGCGATGAATAAATTTGGGAACAGGGGGTGCACAGGAGAGTCAGGTTTCGATCCTGTGGAACTGTGGGTTATGGGCCCACCATGTGGGTTAAAATAGGAAGGGCGGTGATATCTTGCACGATCATGATAGCAAGGCATGGCAGAGGGTAGCCTGTCAGTTATATGTCAGCAACATCGTCGGTACCAAGGGCGAGGGATGAAGAGAACCATTTTCCTGCTCGTTGAAACGAGGCGGACCATTAGGCAAAGTTCTCGTCCATCGGTGGTTACCGAAATGTCACCAACAATAATAACAGGGTCTTACTGACAGAGTTGTACACCGAGGTGTTTACATAAGCAGGAGAATATTACTGCTTAGATCATATAGTTCACCAGAAAGGTTAAACCACACAATGGAAAGGAAAATATGATTATCAGATTAAACAGAAGAATGGAAAGGAAAATGTGTTTAAACACATATTTCAAGGTTATATCCTTCCCAAGGACAAGCTGAGTATGATATTCGTGACAGGATATAATGTAGAAAACTCTTTAGGTAGGGGAGAGAAATTTCATGGCATTACCCATACAACTGTGTTTGGATAATTGAGCAGGAAACATTTACCATTGGGCTTCAAATGTTCCTGTTGAAAATCGGAGTACCATAGACATGCTTCGAGATAGCATTGACATGGTCAATAGGTGAAGATCAGACTTTGGAAACAAAAGGATCCATCAGGAACAACTTATAGAATAAGTCTTACAATTTCCTCATGGAAGAACAGCTAACCTTGCTAAAAAGGAAATTATAACAAAAGGTCCTCTGGCTAGGGGTGCTAGGCAAAGACACCACCTTACCGGTTTATGTAGAGACCAATGTTATAACTCTTGGAAATATGTTCCAACCATCATATCTGACTGAGATTCAGATCTGATTGGTGTCACGATACCTCAGACTTAGGATGCCTGAGAAGAAAAAGGTGCGACACAAATTGACGATAAGACATCGTAAAATTTCTCGGGAAAGGAACCATGGAAGCTAGTTCTGAAACAAAAGTTCATCATTAATTTAAGGGGAGGGTTAGGAGGTGGCTGATGGACTCAGCGACAATTCATCGAGATTTCCAGAAGATGGATTTCCACAATTATGTGAACAAGGAGATAGCTTTTGTCAGTTCAAATGATATAATGAGGTATGCTCGAGGAAACATACACGATTAAACATTGGTTGACGGTGCACGCGAGATATGGGCTTAGGTAGCAAGAGCAACGTTAGAGTGACGAATCAATAACCAACAGTCTAAGAACGAACTGTCGATCGTTAACTTCAAAGCAATAGGGTTTATAGAAGTACAGAACTCAAACAACATCGTTAGCATATTGGTATCCTGGTTAAAAGCAACACCGGGACCAAGGAAGAATGTTGATGGTGAGAAATATCATCATATAGAGAATTTTTAAGAGGTGGAGCAATGCTCACGACATTCTTGACATCAAAGATGGTAATACTCCACGGTAGAACATAACATAGGTTGGATAGCAGGGAAATCAAGATACAACACAAAATATGA
The DNA here is from genome assembly GCF_002575655.3 of Aegilops tauschii subsp. strangulata. Taxonomy (NCBI): domain Eukaryota; kingdom Viridiplantae; phylum Streptophyta; class Magnoliopsida; order Poales; family Poaceae; genus Aegilops; species Aegilops tauschii. The sequence continues at coordinate 403,999,325 of NC_053041.3, forward strand.
TCAAGTTTGTGTTGGGGGGAGGCAAGAATGTTGTCGATGATAACACAATTCATCGAGGGGCAAGGATGGTATTTCTCATCCAGAATTCGATAGATATCTTGGAAGAGCTCAAAATGTTGATGATGTTCACGACACATTTGTAGCGAGAATTTATGATGAGGTAATCGATCGGCGATGACATTAAGTCAAAGGAATGATGAAGCAAAAAGTTATTGGAACCAGGGGTACGACACAAACTCTAAATCAAGCTTGTTGTTCAAGGCGAAATGATATGACGAGGAAAATCGACGTTAGCTTAGCTCAGCGTCGAAAGTGGTGCTCCGGGAATAATGACCAGGTAGCACGGTTAAAATCAGCACGATAATGACATAGCCGAGCAGGCTAGGGATGACGTGATCGAGTACGAACTCGTAAACAAAGGAGATTACTAAGAGTTGTTTAATCGTGATGCGGACTCGATTCAGTTATCGATGTCCTTGAGTGTTTAATAACTCGGAGCCCGTGAAAAATTGGAGTCAATGAGAATGTAATACTTGATGGAGAACTCATAAGAAGTTATGTCGTTCCGTGATAATCTCGAGATACCAGGGGGGTAATACTCGACGACAAACCAAAGTAGAGGTTGGACTGGGGTATTGCTCTGCAGAAGACAAGTGCCTAACTTGTACGAGAAATGGTGCTTAAAGGAGAACATGGTCGGAACCACGATTGCAAAAGGCCAGATCCCAGATATAAGATGAACTTATACCAAGGGAATAATTAATTTAAGAAAAGCTTTAATGATAAGATCTACATCGTGTCCATGGGCATGAACGCAAAGTTCAAGGTCGACTCCCACTTCTTCAATGCATAACCTTTCATTCACTTCTCGCGTTTGATGAAGTTGCAGTGTTGAAAATTTTTATCTGGCAAAATACTAGAAGAGTATGACTCATGAAAACTTTCGAGTTCACACATATTATGAAAGGCATAGGTTCAACCCATCAAGGCATCTTAGGAACATATACCACAAACTTCGGAGTAAATATTACAAGCTCGAAAGAAGAGCATTGTTCAAAAACAGATGATGCAATTTACCAAAGGCACTATATACCCATGGAAAGGCTCACAGGGCTATTCAATATGAAGGACACTGTCGGATAAAATACGACAAAAGAACCGATGGTCCCCAAGGGATCTGATGTGAGCATCGGTACTCAACCAGAGGAAGAAGAATGCAAGGAGATCTGATTATAGAAACAACTGACTAACTCAAAGTTCAAAAGCACAAGAATTATGATTTCCAAATCAGGGGGTCAGAAGCAACGCTCTGATCAAGGATGGATAAGTTGAGTAGGCTTAGGGGTACAATCGATGGCAATTTGATAGGTCGAGATCCAGCTCACATTTAAATGACGTCTGAGCCGGAAGAATGAATTATAGGATATGATTGAGGATTGCGAGCATTCGCAACAAATTGAATCAACGGACTCAAAATGATAATGACAAGAGATGCCAATAAGATTACGAGACTTATGGGATTAACCATAATGCAAGCAAACAAGAATTTCAAGAGCAATAGGCTCCTGAGGATTTTAGGAAGATCGAATAGTATTTTGAAGACTATTGTGGAATACTTGAATCAACTGGGGATGACCGGATACTCGGTAAGTGCGAGAATTATCCGTAGGGGTATTCAGGTGACAAAGAACAGCAAGGCAGTAAGCTCAAAGGATTCTCGGAACAACAGAGAGAATTTCGGGGTATCTTGTAATAACAAGATCAACTGGGAAACATTGTATGAGTGGCGAGTATACGTGGTTATCCATAGGAGTTTATCGATGAAAGGGAATTGCAAAAGCGATGAACACAAGTTCTCGGGTTATCAGCGGAGAGTATCTTCAGGGTCTTCACGTGCAGCAGACGATCATCAGTAATAAGGGGCTCTCCGGGTGAAAGTGATAACGAGATCCTAATGTTAGATTTAGTAAAATTCACTTAACCCGAATAGAAGAGAGATCAAAGTCCCAGAGTATAGACAAGGAGTAAAAGATCCTAATACCACCCAATGGCGACGTGGGCCCGTAAGACACACAGCCATGATAGTAAAAAATTTGTAATGTCTAGACTCGACTTCGGCCAAGGAGTGCGGAAAGGGGGATTCCTACAGGCAGTTGGCTCTGATACCAACTTGTGACGCCCCCGGTTTGACCATACACTAATCATGCACGCAAATGTGTACGACCAAGATCAGGGACTCACGGGAAGATATCAAAACACAACTCTAAAACATAAATAAGTCATACAAGCATCATAATACAAGCCAGGGGCCTCGAGGGCTCGAATACAACTGCTCGATCATAGACGAGTCAGCGGAAGCAACAATATCTGAGTACAGACATAAGTTAAACAAGTTTGCCTTAAGAAGGCTAGCACAAACAGGGATACAGATCGAACGAGGCGCAGGCCTCCTGCCTGGGATCCTCCTAACTACTCCTGGTCGTCGTCAGCGGCCTGCACGTAGTAGTAGGCACCTCCAGCGTCGTAGGTGTCGTCGTCGAGGGTGGCGTCGGGCTCCTGGACTCCAACATCTGGTTGCGACAACCAGATAGAAAGAGAAGGGGGAAAAGAGGGAGAGAAGCAACCGTGAGTACTCATCCAAAGTACTCGCAAGCAAGGAGCTACACTACATATGCATGGGTATATGTGAAAAGGGGCATATCAGTGGACTGAACTGCAGAATGCCAGAATAAAAGGGGGATAGCTAGTCCTGTCGAAGACTACGCTTCTGGCCATCTCCATCTTGCAGCATGTAGAAGAGAGTAGATTGAAGTCCTCCAAGTAGCATCGCATAGCATAATCCTACCCGGCGATCCCCTCCTCGTCGCCCTGTTAGAGAGCGATCACCGGGTTGTATCTGGCACTTGGAAGGGTGTATTTTATTCAGTATCCAGTTCTAGTTGTCATAAGGTCAAGGTACAACTCCGGGTCGTCCTTTTACCGAGGGACACGGCTATTCGAATAGATAAACTTTCCTGCAGGGGTGCACCACATAACCCAACACGCTCGATCTCATTTGGCCGGACACACTTTTCTGGGTCATGCCCGGCCTCGTAAGATCAACACGTCGCAGCCCCACCTAGACCCAACAGAGAGGTCAGCACGCCGGTCTAAACCTATGCGCGCAGGGGTCTGGGCCCATCGCCCTATGCACACCTGCACGTTGCGTACGCGGCCGGAAGCAGACCTAGCCTAGTGGCGTTCCAGTCCAATCCAGCGCGCGCCACTCAGTCGCTGACGTCAAGAAGGCTTCGGCTGATACCACGACGCCGGGATACCCATAACTACTCCCGCGTAGATGGTTAGTGCGTATAGACCAAATGGCCAGACTCAGATCAAATACCAAGATCTCGTTAAGCGTGTTAAGTATCCGCGAACGCCGACCAGGGCCAGGCCCACCTCTCACCTAGGCGGTCTCAACCTGCCCTGTCGCTTCGCCATAAAGTAACAGTCGGGGGGCCGTCAGGAACCCAGGCCCACCTCTACCAGGGTGGAGCCACCTGTCCTTTCAGCCCCCTCATTAGAATCACTTGCGGGTACTCCTCGAGCCGACCCGACTTTAGTCACCACATGTGTCATGTATATAATGTATATGGAATATACCCGTGATCACCGTCCAGGTGATCACGGCCCGATAGTATAGCACGGCAGACGGACAAGAATGTAGGGCCACTGATGGAAAACTAGCATCCTATACTAAGCATGTAGGATTGCAGGTAAAGGTAACAACTGTAGCAACAATGACAGGCTATGCATCAGGATAGGATTAACGGAAAGCAGTAACATGCTACACTACTCTAATGCAAGCAGTATAGAGAAGAATAGGCGATATCTGGTGATCAAGGGGGGGGCTTGCCTGGTTGCTCAGACAAGAGAGAGGGGTCGTCGGTGACGTAGTCGACCACAGGGGCATCAGCATCGTCACGGGGTCTACCGAAGAGAAGAGGGGGGAGAAACAGTAAATACATAGCAAGCAAATGCATAACAGGACAACAGGCAGAGCTAGACGTGTTCTAACGCGGTATGAGGTGATACCGGTGAAGGGGGGAAACATCCGGGAAGGTATTCCCGGGGTTTCGCGTTTTCGGACAGATGAACCGGAGGTGCAATGTTACAGGTTCACTATGCTAGGGACGCGTGGTGGACGAACGGGCTGCGTATCTGGATTCGTCTCGTCGTTCTGAGCAACTTTCATGTAGAAAGTAATTTCATCTGAGCTACGGTTTAAAAGATATGATTTTCTAAAGATTTACTAATTTCTGGAATTTAATTAATCTTTTAATTTAATTCGAAATTGTATTTACCACATCAGCATGATGTCATGCTGACATCAGCAGTCAGCAGGGGTTGACTAAGTCAAACTGACATGTGGGTCCAGTGGGACCCACCTGTCATTCACTGTTTAGGCTAATTAGGGTTTAGCTAAATAATTACTGTTTAATTAAATTAATTGTCTAATTAGATTAATTTAAATAAGATTAATTAACTTAATTAATTTAGTTAATTAATTAATTAATTAATTTTATTTTATTTTTATTTATTTATTAATTTTTATTAATTAATTTAATATTATTATTATTATTTTTTTTATTTTTATTTTATTTTTATTGTTTTTTTAATTCTTTTTTTATATAAAAATAAACGTTCTGGGGCTGGTGGGCCCCGTTCGTCAGCGACCCGGGGGCTTAACGGGCACAGGGCGCGGGTGTAAAGGGCGCCGGGTGCCCAGCCCATTTGGGCGTCTGCCCAGGCCACCAGGGGGGCGCCGGCGACAGCAAGGCACGGCGAGGCCGGCCGCCGGAGGCGGCAGTGGCGAGGCCACGGCGGGGCGGCGCCGGGGCGCGGCAGCAGCAGCGGAGGGCGGCAAAGGGGCGCAGCGGCGTGGCCTCAACTGGGTGAGCGCGTGCGGGCTCGAGGGGCAGGGCCGTCGCAGGTGCGACGAGCTACGGCCGGACCGAGCACGACCACGACAGGGCAATGGACGCAGCCGGTGGGGCGCGAGCATAGGGCGGCCTGAGTGCGGGCTAGCGGGGCGCGGTCATCGCCGGCGAGGACGCCACGGGCGCGGGGTCAGAGAGGGGAGAGAGAGAGGAGGAGGGGGTTTCCTCACCCCACGTTGCAGGGGAACAAGCGGCGAGGCTCGAGGTGGTTGCTCGAGGGGGAGACGAGGGTGCATTCCGGCGAGGCAGATCGAGGACGGGGCGAGCGCGACGCGGACGAGGTGGCGCGGGTCGGGCGGCGCCGGCGAGGCGACGACGACCCGAGGCAGGGGCACGGCGTCGAGGTGGCGGGGGCGTCCAGCGATGGCGTCGAGCAGCACCGGGCGGCGAGGCGCGGTCGATCCCGATCTAGCTCGGGTCAAGGTGGGGCGGGCGCCATGCGGGGGAAGTCGGGGAGGCAGGCGCCGGTGAGGGGGTGGCCGGAGGCGCCGGGCGGCGGCAGCGTGGCGAAGGGTTCGGGGCCCTCTGCCCCGATCCAGGCGGGGAAAGGGGAGGGAGGCGTGCGGGGAGCGAGTGGGGGAGTGGGGATCAGGAGAGGTTAGGGTTCGGGGAGTGGGGTGGGGTTAGTAGGGGAGGTGGACCGGGGTGGGCCGGCCCGTTCGGGCGGCTGAGGCCAGCTGGGCCACTTGGCCCAGCAGGGGGGCAGTTGTTTTTCTTTTCCTTTTTTTTGTTTGTTTTAGTTTTAGTTCTTTTTCCTTTTCTGTTTTATTTTAGTTACACTTTATTCTTAGTTTAGTAAAATATGACAATAGCTCCAAATTAGTGTTCCAAAACAACCCACTACCCTAAAAAGTTTTTACCTCAAGATAAAATAGTCTATGATTTTATAAAATATCAAAGGCATTTATTTAATAGTTTTACCTACTGTTTTAATCATTTAAGTGCATTTAAACTTTTTATAAAAATGTTGTTTCTTCACCATAACTACCTACGCAATATCTGTCACGATCCGAACATTTTAGTTTTAACATGTGAAAACTTTTGCTGTTTGCTTTTATTTAAATTTTGAATTTGTTTCGGTTCCAAACCATCGAGAGTTTATCAACAGTAACGGGGTGACGTGGCATCGTTAACGAGGGATTACTGTAGCTTAATTATCCGGGCGTCACAATACGTCTCCAACGTATCTATAATTTTTGATTGCTTCATGCTATATTATATTCTGTTTTGGATGATTAATGGGCTTTGTTATAAACTTTTATATTATTTTTGGGACTAACCTATTAACCGGAGGCCCAACCCAAATTGCTGTTTTTTTGCCTATTTCAGAGTTTCGCAGAAAAAGAATATCAAACGGAGTCCAAACGGAATGAAACCTTCGGGAACGTGGTTTTCGGAACAAACGTGATCCAGAGGACTTGGAGTCTACATCAAGAAATCAACCAGGAGAGCACGAGGCAGGGGCGCACCTACCCCGCTGGGCGCGCCCTCCACCCTCGTGGGGCCCACGTTGCTCCACCGACGTACTTCTTCCTCCTATATATACCTACGTACCCCCAAACCAACAGAAGCATCCACGAAAACCTAATTCCACCGCCGGAACCTTCTGTACCCATGAGATCCCATCTTGGGGCCTTTTCCGGCGTCCTGCCGGAGGGGGCATTGATCATGGAGGGCTTCTACATCAATGCCATAGCCTCTCTGATGATGTGTGAGTAGTTTACCTCAGACCTTCGGGTCCATAGTTATTAGCTAGATGGCTTCTTCTCTCTCTTTGGATCTCAATACAAAGTTCTCCACGATTCTCGTGGAGATCTATTCGATGTAATCTTCTTTTGCGGTGTGTTTGTTGAGACCGATGAATTGTGGGTTTATAATCAAGTTTATCTATGAACAATATTTGAATCTTCTCTGAATTCTTTTATGTATGATTGGTTATCTTTGCAAGTCTCTTCGAATTATCAGTTTGGTTTGGCCTACTAGATTGATCTTTCTTGCAATGGGAGAAGTGCTTAGCTTTGGGTTCAATCTTGCGGTGTCCTTTCCCAGTGACAGCAGGGGTAGCAAGGCACGTATTGTATTGTTGCCATCGAGGATAAAAAGATGGGGTTTATATCATATTGCATGAGTTTATCCCTCTACATCATGTCATCTTACTTAAAACATTACTCTGTTCTTTTGAACTTAATACTCTAGATGCATGCTGGATAACGGTCGATGTGTGGAGTAATAGTAGTAGATGCAGGCAGGAGTCGGTCTACTTGTCACGGACGTGATGCCTATATACATGATCATACCTAGATATTCTCATAACTATGCTCAATTCTATCAATTGCTCAACAGTAATTTGTTCACCCACCGTAATACTTATGCTCTTGAGAGAAGCCACTAGTGAATCCTATGGCCCCCGGGTCTATTTTCCATCATATTAATCCAACACTTAGCTATTTTTATTTCCTTTTATTTTACTTTGCATCTTTACTATAAAAATACCAAAAATATTATCTTATCATATCTATCAGATCTCACTTTTCGTAAGTGACCGTGAAGGGATTGACAACCCCTTTATTGCGTTGGTTGCGAGGTTTTTATTTGTTTGTGCAGGTGCGAGGGACTTGAGCGTGGCCTCCTACTGGATTTATACCTTGGTTCTCAAAAACTGAGGGAAATACTTACGCTACTTTACTGCATCACCCTTTCCTCTTCAAGGGAAAACCAACGCAGTGCTCAAGAGGTAGCATATACGTCGGTCAAATTATTCATCATGTCCACACATTGAATTGACGTGACAACACGCTGCGCGTGAGGTGACACAAGAATCCCGGCGGCATGTCCGGGTATTCTGGACTTCAGGTTTGGAGTACCACTTATCTGTCGAAATCTTTCATCATTCACTTAAAACAGTCGATTGATCATACATTGAGTACCATATAACTAGAATTAACCAATGCAAGTCGAAGAAGGATTGGCCGGTGCTGCCAGCTGGCGTCAAGTTCGATCCCATGGATCAGGAGCTGATCGAGCACCTTGAGGCCAAAGTGAGTGCTGACAGCGCGAGATCTCACGCTCTCATCGATTTGTTCATACCAACCATCGACAGCGAGCACAGCATATGCTAACCCATCCTGAGAAACTTCCAGGTAAGACACCGATTGGCCGTCTATTTGCACAAACATATTCCTTTGTTTGTAGCTCTATTTTTCCTTTTAGAGGCAGACCTGGTGAAGCAATTACAATTTGACAGTTAATAAAAAGTGAAACAAGTGACTGCAACATGCCAAAGATGTTATGAAAATGCCAACTACGTACACTAAAACCTGTATTCGACAATACTGCAGGTATCACACTGAGTGGCCTAAGCAAGCATTTCTTCCAGCGCAATTCCAGGGCGTTCAAAAGGGGCACGTGTACGCGTCGCAAGATACAGTCAAAGTGCGGCATGCACGCGATGTGGCACAACATCGGCAATACCATGCCGGTGATGGTCAACGGCCGGCAGATGGGTAGCAAAAAGGTTCTGGTGCTGCACACCAACAAGAACTTCGACCAGCAGAGGACCAACTGGGTGATGCACCAGTACCACCTCGGGGACCTGGAGCAAGAGAAGGAGCGGGAGCTGGTCCTCTGCAAGAGTTTCTACCAGACGAACACTAGGGCCAGGAGTAACAATATTATAAGTTAGTTTGGTGTTGGTACTTGTACTACCTTGTCGTCCGCAAGTTGGTATTGTTGTTAACGATCTTTTGGTATGAACTTGGCATTTGCTTCCAACCATCATGCCGAGGGTCGATGTGGATATAAAGCTGAATCATTTGTTTCGAAATGAATTTTCAGGCACCTGATTTTTATTTGATGGGTAGCATAAGCACCTGCCGTTCGAATTCTCAGTTCTCCAAATTTTTCGAAACAAGTGCATGCACTTATTATCACGATGAAAAAACAATATCCCTGCTGCATCCCAGTTATCAGTCTGTACTTGCAGAATTCTCTCGTTTATTGAGCACGTATATTGTTTTTTCAGGTCGAGCAAGTTTCAACTGGGCTGTAGACTGCCCAGGCTTGGTTTTGTTTTTAACAGGCCCAGCCCATGACGACAACGGGGCACAAAGATCCAACAGGTATCTACTGGCCTCTGGCCCGCCAGCGTTAGTTATATTTTGTCTTACAACATCCGTAGGCAGTTTTTTTATTGAATCAAACACTCATCCCAGTTCTATTTTCCTCTTGAAACGCATGTCCTACATCCGTTTTCTAATCTCTACCTATAGTTTTACTAGTTCATATACACGTATCATTATATTGAAAATACATAAAATTCCCTTTTCATATTTATATCCTTATTTTTGTTGTTGTTTTCCCTCCCAGCGCTGATTTTTTTACCACTGGTTTTTCCTTAAACCAACTCAATTGTCCCACGTCTTATTTGCTTACAAAAACAAAACAATTTTTTTGGCAAATCAATAAGTTCTTAAAAAATGTTTATCATTTCGGGATTACAAAAGTTCGGACTCCGCCGAAATATGCAAAATAAGGTTGAACTTTTTGACCGTGGTCCTGGGCAGAAAATGGGTTGTAATAAATTACTTAAGAATTAGCAAATGGGCTGCAAATTATTAAATAATAGCAAATGGGCTCTATGTTGTCTGCCACAGATTCGGAGGCTGACTTGTGGGCCTACTAATTTCATGCGTACACAAGGTTTCTCAAAAAAGAAACTTAGTCAACAATCGACTCTACCAGCGTCAGACCGTTAGATGTCAATCTAACGGCAATCGTGCTTCTTCAGTCTCTGATCTTCCTGCCCCAGCCACCCAAACCAGCGCCGTCGGAACCGCCTGCTCCTGCCTCCCGTGGCCGGCTGTGCTGCCAGGCAGGCCTCACGGCCCCATCATATACTCGCATCCCTGGCCTGTCTATCCCTCTACTCACCCACACCTCCTGTTATTTTCTGGCGACGGCAGTCGAACCAGTCAACCCTCATACTCTCCACCGCGTGGGCAGCCAGTGCTGTGTCTTCCCCGGCTCCGTGTCGTTCCCTTCGTAGGCTTCGCCGTCGTCCATCGCCCTGGTGCTCTCGGCGCGGTGTGGTCAACGTGGTCAACGAACGACATCCATCGGAAGTGGACTGTACGTGGAGAGGCTGACAGCTGGGTCCACGGCCGCACACAAGGAAATGCCTCCTTATTACGCGCAAAATAATGATTCCTCCACCTGACATCTGGGACCCGCCGGAAGAGCCTCTGTATTTCATGAAAAAAACGTTCCCTCCGCTGACAGGTCGGACCCACCAACTATATCTTCGCACGCAAGGAAGTCCCTCCTTATTGCGCACAAAAAAATGAATACCCCCTGCCAGCTGGGACCCACCACAGTGGGAGGCTGACTTGTGGGCCTACTAAGTTGACGGGGACGGAGGGCTTTGTCAACTTAGTCAATATATGAACGATTCTAGCTCCAGTGACCGTACGATGTCCATCCAACGGCCGTAGTGCTTCTTCAACCTCTGGTCTTCTTGCTCCAGCCGCCCAACCAGCGCCGGTCGTGCCTCGTGCTCCTGTCTCCCATGGCTGGCTGTGATGTCGCGGAGGCCTCACCGCCTCCTACTACTCCCACCGCTCGCCAGGCCATCCCTCTACTCACCCACACCCCTGTTATTCTGCGGCGACGACAGCCTCACACCGCAGCCGAACCAGTGAACCCTCGTACTCCTCTCCGCGTGGGCATCCACTGCTGCGTCTTCCCTGGCTCCATGTCGTCCCCCGCCTTTGTGCTCTCGGCGCGGCGTGGTCAATGTGGTCAACGACCGACTTCCATTGGAAGAGTATTGTACGTGGAGAGGCTGACAGCTGGGTCTACGGCAGCCGCAAGGAAGTGCCTCCTTATTACGCGCAAAATAATTATTCCTGCACCTGACAGCGGGGACCCACCGGACGGGCCACCGTGTTTCGCAAAAAAAACATTTCCCCCCTGACTGCTGGGACCCACCAGCTACATCTTCGCACGCAAGTGCGTCCGGGCAAAAAAATGATTCTCCCCCCTGACTGCTGGGACCCACCAGCTATATCTTCGCATGCAAGGAAGTGCCTGACAGTCGGGACCCACCTGGTCGAAGCGTACGTAGCGTTGTCATTCTGGTCGTGAACGTGTATGTACATACTGGTCGATGTAGAGCGCGCACGTGTCGTAGTAGAGCGCGCATGTAGCATGTACACGTACGTACAACGGCCAGTGTGCAAGAAAGAAAATACGGCCACGTACTTACATACGGGCGGGGTCTCGAACGCCTACTTGCGCATACGTACGGCCAGGGCTCGTGTACATGGCTGGGTCAGAACGGAGAAACTGCGTCATCGTCGTGTTCATGGGGAGCCAACCGGCTGGGTCGGAACGGAATGCGTCGTCATGTTCATCGGGAGGGCTTGGACGGAACAGCCGATGGAAACGAGGCCTGGCGTACCGCAGAACGGAGGAAACGGCCTTGTGTTCGACCGACCATGTTTGAAACAGGATCCTGTTCATCGGGAGGGGTCTGGCGTACCGCAAAACGGAGGAAACGGACCTCCTACGTTCGAAACGGAGTTCTGTTGATCGGGAGGGGTGTGGCGTACCGCAAAACAGAGGAAACGGACCTCCTACGTTCAAAACGGAGTTCTGTTGATCGGGAGGGGTGTGGCGTACCGCAAAATAGAGGAAACGGACTTGTGTTGGAGCACTACGGTCGAAACGGGGGTCCTGTTCATCAGGAGGGGTGTGGCGGACCGCAAAACGGGACTCCACGGGATACTGTTCATCTCCACCGTCGACCCCCTCCAGCCTCCACGGGCTACTGTTCATCCACCGTCGACCTCCTCCAGCCTCCACCTGCGACTGTTCGTCCACGGGCTCCTGTTCATCCAGCCTCCACCGCGCGCTACTCCATCGGCTACTGTTCAACCAGCCCTCTCCACGGGCTCCTGTTCAACCACCCCTCCATGGGCTACTGTTCATCCAGCCCGCCACCGTCCACTGTTCATCCAGCCCTCCACAGGGTGGTCCTGTTCATCCAGCCCTCCACGGGGTCCTGTTCATCCAGCCCCAACCGGCACGATCGATCGGGGTCCTGTTCATCGAGAGGCAACACCACGGGGTCCTGTTCATCCACCCCCACCGGGAACTGTTCATCCAAACCCCCCCAGCAACGCTCACTGTTCATCCAGAGGCAGCATCGACCGGCTTCAGTTAGTAGCAGTAGCGAAGGAATCGCTCGATCGGGTTCAGTTAAAAGCCATCGATCGATCGCTCGGGTTCAGTTAACAGCCATCGATCGATCGCTCGGGTTCAGTAACGCGTAGCCTGCAGTGCAATCGCTCGGGTTCAGTTAGAGCCCAACGCCTCGCTCGGGTTCAGTTAGAGCCCAATGCCTCGCACACACGCGCGTACGTGTACGAGAGAAACGCGCATCGCTCGGCCCCCGACCACCCACCGTAACCGGGAACTCCCCGAAATTTTCCTCGCCCTCGCTTCTACCATGGTTTTTTCCGTCATGGATGGCCCAAAGAATGTCATGCAGCTGCGTCTCCCGCCCGCCCAGGACGAAAAGCCCATTTTCTGTCATGATTTTTTGTCATAGAAGTAGGAGCCCACCACATCTATGATGATACCGGGTTTTGTCACAATTATCGTCATAGAAGGGTCATAAGTATGACAGAAAAAAAATTCGTTCGGCTCAAAATGTCACGGATGTGTCTTTTTTTGTAGTGATAGGTAGGTATGGTGGCTGTTTTGAGGAAGATATAAGGAGGCTTATGTGTGATAGAGCGTATCATATCACGGGGTTTGGATACACCGGCGAAGTTTGCACCAACTCTCGAGGTGAGAAAGGGCAATGCACGGTACCGAAGAGGCTAGCAATGATGGAAGGGTGAGAGTGCGTATAATCAATGGACTCAACATTAGTCATAAAGAACTCACATACTTATTGCAAAAATCTACAAGTCATCAAAACCAAGCACTACGTGCATTGCTCCTAGGGGGATAGATTGGTAGGAAAATACCATCGCTCGTCCCCGACCGCCACTCATAAGGAGGACAATCAAAGAAACACCTCATGCTTCAAATTTGTTACACAACGGTTACCATACGTGCATGCTACAGGACTTGCAAACCTCAACACAAGTATTTCTCAAATTCACAAATACTCAACTAGCATGAATCTAATATCACCATCTTCATATCTCAAAACAATCATCAAGTATCAAACTTCTCATAGTTTTCAATGCACTCTATATGAAAGTTTTTATTATACCCATCTTGGATGCCTATCATATTAGGACTAATTTTATAGCCAAAGAAAATTACCATGCTGTTCTAAAAGACTCTCAAAATAATATAAGTGAAGCATGAGAGATCAATAATTTCTATAAAATAAAACCACCACCGTGCTCTAAAAATATATAAGTGAAGCACTAGGGTAAAATTATCTAGCTCAAAAGATATAAGTGAAGCACATAGAGTATTCTAATAAATTCCAAGTCATGTGTGTCTCTCCCAAAAGGTGTGTACAGCAAGGATGATTGTGGTAAACTAAAAAGCAAAGACTCAAATCATACAAGACGCTCCAAGCAAAACACATATCATGTGGTGAATAAAAATATAGTCTCAAGTAAAGTTATCGATAAACGAAGACCAAAGAGGGGATGCCTTCCGGGGCATCCCCAAGATTAGGCTTTTGGTTGTCCTTGAATTTTACCTTGGGGTGCCTTGGGCATCCCCAAGCTTAGGCTCTTGCCACTCCTTATTCCAAAATCCATCAAATCTTTACCCAAAAACTTGAAAACTTCACAACACAAAACTTAAACAGAAAATCTCATGAGCTCCGTTAGTATAAGAAAACAAACCACCACTTTAAGGTATTGTAATGAACTCATTCATTATTTATATTGGTGTTAAACCTACTGTATTCCAACTTCTCTATGGTTCATACCCCCCGATACTAGCCATAGATTCATCAAAATAAGCAAACAACACACGAAAAACAGAATCTGTCAAAAACAGAACAGTCCGTAGCAATATGTATCAAACAAATACTTCTGGAACTCCAAAAATTCTGAAATAAATTGGTGGACGTGAGTAATTTGTCTATTAATCATCTTCAAAAAGAATCAACCTAAAAGCACTCTCCAGTAAAAAAATGGCATCTAATCTCGTGAGCGCAAAAGTTTCTGTTTTCTACAGCAAGATTGCAAAGACTTCACCCATGTCTTCCCAAAGGTTCTACTTGGGAAAAACACTAATTAAAACATAAAACCATATATAAACAAAGGCTATATGAATTATTTATTACTAAATAGGAACAAAAAGCAAGCAAAAAATTAAAATTGGGTTGCCTCCCAACAAGCGCTATCGTTTAACGCCCCTAGCTAGGCATAACAACAAGAATAGATCTCGGTATTGCCATCTTCAGTATGCAATTCTTCAATAGAACACTCATAACCCTTAGGAGGTTCTTTGGTTTTGTTAATGATCAAACTTCTAGGCAAGAAATCAGGAAATTCATTTGTAGCAAAAGGTTCCTTAATGATATCGAAAAAGTTGGGGTGAACACTTATTGATTTGAGGTCTCCATTTTCCTTACTAGAAGATTCACCCTTATTTTTAGGAACATAGATAAACTTTGAAACTTTGGTAGGAGGAGGATTTGAGGTATTTTTAACGGCGGAAAAAGCGGATCCCAAGTTGGTAACGATATCTTCGAGTTTATCAATTCTAGTAGAATCTTGATCTATCTTCTCATTAACTATGGGTTCCTTTTCCCTAATATTTTCCAGAATAACTCCTACCTTAGATCCATATTGGGTAATTTGGTTGTGGATCTTTTTATCCAAATTTTCAATTAACTCTACAGTGGCAATTTTATTTTCAATAATATCAAGCCTTTGCATCACATGTTCCAAAGTTACAATAGTTCCATTGACCAAAAGAGGTGGTGGGCCTAACAAATCTATCATAGCATTATAAGAATCAGAAGTATGGCTACCCAAGAAATTCCCTCCGGTAATGGTATCAAGAATATATCTATTCCAAGGAGTGATGCCTATGTAAAAATTGCGAAGAAGAACGGAAGTAGATTGCTTTTTAGTGGATCTATTTTGAGCATTGCAAATTCTATACCAAGCATCTTTTAGATTTTCTCCCTCCCTTTGTTTAAGATTAAGAACTTCATTTTCGGGAGTACTAACAATGATAGAAGGACTAGCCATGAAGGCGAAATAAACGATCTAACACATGGACGCACAAGAAGCAAGCGAAAAAGGACGAACGAAAAAGGGCAAATAAAACGGCAAAGGTGAAGTGGGGGAGAGGAAAACGAGAGGCGAATGGCAAATAATGAAATGCGAGGGAGAAGAGTTTGTGATGGGTACTTGGTATATCTTGACTTGAGCATAGATCTCCCTGGCAACGGCGCTAGAAATCCTTCTTGCTACCTCTTGAGCATGTGTTGGTTTACCCTTGAAGAGGAAAGGGTGATGCAGCAAAGTAGCGTAAGTATTTCCCTCAGTTTTTGAGAACCAAGGTATCAATCCAGTAGGAGATTACATGCAAGTCGCCTAGTACCTGCACAAACAATCAAGAACCTTGCAAGGAACGCAATAAAGGGGTTGTCAACCCTTCACGGCCACTTGCAAAAGTGAGATCTGATAAAGATGGTAAGATAAATATTTTTGGTATTTTTGTTGTATAGATTGGAAAGTAAAGATTGCAAAATAAAATAAATAGTAAACTAGAATTATAGATCGTAAACTTATATGATGTAGAGTAGACCCGGGGCCATAGGTTTCACTAGTGGCTTCTCTCATGATAGCATATATTACAGTGGGTGAACAAATTACTGCCGAACAATTGATAGAAAAGCTCATAGTTATGAGAATATCTAGGCATGATCATGAATATAGGCATCACGTCCGTGTCAAGTAGACCGAAACGATTCTGCATCTACTACTATTACTCCACACATCGACCGCTATCTAGCATGCATCTAGAGTATTAAGTTCATAAGAACAGAGTAACGCATTAAGCAAGATGACATGATGTAGAGGGATAAACTCAAGCAATATGATATAAACCCCATCTTTGTATCCTCAATGGCAGCAATACAATACGTGCCTTGCTGCCCCTACTGTCACTGGGAAAGGACACCGCAAGATTGAACCCAAATCTAAGCACTTCTCCCATTGCAAGAAAGATCAATCTAGTAGGCCAAACTAAACCGATAATTCGAAGAGACTTGCAAAGATAACAAATCATGCATATAAGAATTCAGAGAAGAACCAAATACTGGGACGCGGATTTTTGGGACATGGTGGCACATGATGCCGTAATCTTGCGCGTCCACATGCACATCGTGATTCCTACTTAATATAGCCCATTGTGCAATATGGGGTGGCCAATTCGCAGGCCAGCGTAAATACGCAACATTACCTCGCACACGTGGGCCAGGTCTCATTTAATTTTCGTATGAATATTGGCTCGTCTGGTAGTGATGTCCCTTACATGTCTTATGGTAGTGATGTCCCTTGCATGTTGGCTTCCGTCTTAACTGCTCTGGACGTGGGGCAGCCACCATAAGTACCGCCCTTGCTCGTGGTGTGTGAAAGATCGTGGATGTCGCCTAGAGGGGGGTGAATAGGCACTTTAAAATAATTACGGTTTAGGCTTGAACAAATGCGGAATAAACCTAGCGGTTAATTTGTCAAGCACAAAACCTACAACAACTAGGCTCACCTATGTGCACCAACAACTTATGCTAAGCAAGATAAACTACTAGGTTATAGCAAGATATATGACAAGAAACAATATGGCTAAAGTGCATAAGTAAAGGGCTCGGGTAAGAGATAACCGAGGCACGCGGAGACGACGGTGTATCCTGAAGTTCACACCCTTGCGGATGCTAATCTCCGTTTGGAGCGGTGTGGAGGCACAATGCTCCCCAAGAAGCCACTAGGGCCACCGTAATCTCTTCATGCCCTCGCACAATGCAAGATGCCGTGATTCCACTAAGGGACCCTTGAGGGCGGTCACCGAACCCGTACAAATGGCAACCCTTGGGGGCAGTCACCGAACCGTACACTTTGGCAACCCTTGGGGGCGGTCACCAGTACCCGTCAAATTGCTCGGGGGGATCTCCACAACCTAGTTGGAGACCCCGACGCTTGCTCGGAGCTTTACACCACAATGATTGAGCTCCGAACACCACCAACCGTCTAGGGTGCCCAAGCACCCAAGAGGAACAAGCTCAAGGGTACCAAGCACTCAAGAGTAATAAGCTTCTCAACTTGTAACTTCCACGTATCACTGTGGAGAACTCAAACCGATGCACCAAATGCAATGGCAAGGGCACACGGAGTGCCCAAGTCCTTCTCTCCCAAATCCCACCGAAGCAACTAATGCTAGGGAGGAAATGAGAGGAAGAACGAAGAAGAGAACACAAAGAACTCCAAGATCTAGATCCGAAGGGTTCCCCTCACATAGAGGAGAAAGTGATTGGTGGAAATGTGGATCTAGATCTCCTCTCTCTTTTCCCCCAAAAACTAGCAAGAATCCATGGAGGGATTGAGAGTTAGCAAGCTCGAAGAAGGTCAACAATGGGGGGAGAACACGAGCTCAAAGGATAAGGTTCATTGGGGAAGAATACCCCCTTTTATAGGTGGGGGAAAATCCAACCGTTATGCTCACAGCCCGCACAGAGCGGCGCTACCACTCCACGAGCGGTACTACCGCTAGAGGAGAGGTACTACTGCTTAGCACGGTCAAAACATCCCAACGAGAGAGAAAAACATGAGTTGAAGATCTGCCAGAGAGGTAGTACCGCTCAGGGAGAGGTAGTACCGCTTATAAGAGGTACTACCGCTCGAGGGTAGAGGTAGTACCGCTTATAAGAGGTACTACCGCTCGTGGTGAGGTAGTACCGCTTATAAGAGGTACTACCCCTCGAGGGGAGAGGTACTACCGCTTATAAGAGGTACTACCGCTCGAGGGGAGAGGTAAGACCGCTTATAAGCTGTACTGCCGCGAAACCCCACACGAGAAATGCAAGACAAAATCGAGGCGGTAGTAGAGCAGTACTACCGCTTGACGCTACAAGCGGTACTACCGCTACCGACCACGGTACTACCGCAGGGTGAAAACCAGAACTGCCATAACTCCTTCATATGAGCTCCGAATTGAGAAAACACAAGCTTGTTGGATAGAGGAAGACGAGTAGCATCAAAACAGCCATAAATTCTTCATATGATTATAGTAAGAAGAGGCAGGGGAGGTATGCCTAGGATATAGAGGAGTGAACCCTCCATTAGAGAAGAACCGGCATAACCTCCAACATCGAAAACATCATAGAAGATGCATGAGTGAACTCCGTTTTCGATGAACTCGAGCTTGTCATCAAGATGACCATAAGCTCCAAAACTCACAAAGAGAAACACCAAACAAGAACCAAGAAAGATGATGCAAGGATGCAATGGTTTGAGCTCTCTATGAACGATACGATCAAGTTTCTCATCAAGAGCCCCCCTTGATAGTACGACAATCGATCCTATAACCCGGTCTCCCAACTACCACCATGAGACCGGTAAAATAGAAAACCTATCAAGGGCAAACCTTTGTCTTGCACAAAGTCCACTTGAGCTAGATGTAGACGATCTTGACTTCCTCAAGTTGTTCCTTGATTGCGTTGGCTCGGTGAAGACTAGTAGGTTGCTCCCCCATACTCCACTATGGGTGAGCCACTCTTCGGCACATCTTCACAAATCCATTGTCACCACAATGGATGGCAAGCTTCAAGCACTTGATGTCTTTGTGATGCATCACTTGAACTTGCACACCGCAACCTAACCCCACAAAGAACTCTCACGAAGACCATGGGTTAGTACACAAAGCGTAATTGACAATGCTTACCATACCATGGGATCGCTTGATCCCTCTCGGTACATCTTCTACGCTGTGTGTGTTGATCAACTTGATTCACTCTTTGACTTAGTCTTGATCAACCTCTCACAAGACCAATCTTTAGGTAATTCCTTGAATAGCACCTTGGTCTACACAAAATCTCCTTGAAACCAACACATGTACTCCAAGAAATCCCTATGGACAAAACCTTCAAATATAACTCAAGGCAACCATTAGTCCATAGAGATTGTCATCAATTACCAAAACCAAACATGGGGGCACCACATGTTCTTTCAATCTCTCCCATTTTGGTAATTGATGACAATCACTTTCAAGAGAGTTTATACAAGGAAGGAATTATGCATCACCATGCAATGCAACAACCAAAATTGCATGCGTGAGAGATGCAAATGCTAAGGAACAAAACCAAAGCAAGAGGAGATAACTCTCTAAACTACTCCACAAAACTCTCTGAAACTTCTCCCCCATTGGCATCGATTGCCAAAATGGGCGAAAAGCTTAGAAGGCCAATATAAATTGTGGTCCTCCATAAATTGTGTATTTCTCAACAAGAGAGGGGAATGCAATACACATATCCAACAGTAAATACTTAGAGGAAGACAAACTATATTGAGGCCCAAAGATTGCAAAAGAATGATATGCCACAAAGACATAACAAAGAGAGAAACAAGCAATCAAGCAATCAAAAGATACCAATTGAAGCAAGCTATCAAAAGATACCAATTTAACCAACTAGACCAATGATCCTACGTGCCACATGAATAAAAGATATTATGATAAGAGCAGAGCAGTGTTCTAAAGAAACTAGAGAAGCTCCCCATAATTTGTGCACATCAAGAATTTTTGTATTTGGATACAAAGTGCACAAAATAGGATCATAGCTCCCCCAAAATCAATAGAAACTTACAACAAGTGCAAGAGAGCATATAGGAAACTAAGCCTAGTACTTGCAACAAACACATGGTTGAGCAACAAATAAAAGAGGCAACTTAAGAATGGGCTCAACCAAAATGATGTGTGTGAGTCAAGGCAATGCACTTGAGAAGACTAATGTACGAATGAGCATTAAGCATCAATAAAGTCTTGAAAGAATGAGGCACACGGTGCAAGGCCTATCATTCCCACACACAACTAGCAAATGGGTTCACAAGCTTACTAATAAGCATATAAAGAACCAATGCTTGTGATAACCCGTGGTGAAGATAGAAGATGAAAGCCTCATCAAGACGAGGGATACCAATTAAGATGGCAAAAGCCTCGTAAAGACAAGCATGAGGAAAATAATCTTCACCACACAAGAGTGCATCAAGATGTTGGGGAACGTAGTAATTTCAAAAAAATTCCTACGCACACGCAAGATCATGGTGATGCATAGCAACGAGAGGGGAGAGTGTTGTCCACGTACCCTCGTAGACCGAAAGCGGAAGCGTTACCACAACGCGGTTGATGTAGTCATACGTCTTCACGATCCGACCGATCAAGTACCGAACGCACGGCACCTCCGAGTTCAGCACACGTTCATCCCGATGACGTCCCTCGAACTCCGATCCAGCCGAGTGTTGAGGGAGAGTTTCGTCAGCACGACGGCGTGGTGATGATGATGTTCTACTGACGCAGGGCATCGCCTAAGCACCGCTACAGTATTATCGAGGTGGACTATGGTGGAGGGGGGCACCGCACACGGCTAAAAGATCAACAGATCAATTGTTGTGTC
The DNA here is from genome assembly GCF_002575655.3 of Aegilops tauschii subsp. strangulata. NCBI lineage: Eukaryota > Viridiplantae > Streptophyta > Magnoliopsida > Poales > Poaceae > Aegilops > Aegilops tauschii. The sequence continues at coordinate 404,019,959 of NC_053041.3, forward strand.
TCTAGGGTGCCCCCTGCCCCCGTATATAAAGGAGCAAGGGGGGGGAGGCGGCTGGCCAGGAGGGGCGCGCCAGGAGGAGTCCTACTCCCACCGGGAGTAGGACTCCCTCCCTTTTCCTTGTTGGATTAGGAAAGGAGAAGGAAGGAGAGAGGGGGGAAAGGAAAGGGGGGCGCCGCCCCCCCTCCTTGTCCAATTCGGACTTGGGGAAGGGGCACGCGGCTGCCCCTTGGCTGCCTCTCCTCTTCCACCAATTGGGCCCATGAGGCCCAATAACCTCCGGGGGGTTCCGGTAACCCCGGGTACTCCGGTATATATCCGATAACCCCCGGAACCATTCCGGTGTCCGAATATAGTCGTCCAATATATCAATCTTCATGTCTCGACCATTTCGAGACTCCTCGTTATGTCCGTGATCACATCCGGGACTCCGAACAACCTTCGGTACATCAAAACATATAAACTCATAATATAACTGTCATCAAAACTTTAAGCGTGCGGACCCTACGGGTTCGAGAACTATGTAGACATGACCGAGACACGTCTTCGGTCAATAACCAATAGCGGAACCTAGATGCTCATATTGGCTCCCACATATTCTACGAAGATCTTTATCGGTCAGACCGCATAACAACATACGTTGTTCCCTTTGTCATCGGTATGTTACTTGCCCGAGATTCGATCGTCGGTATCTTAATACCTAGTTCAATCTCGTTACCGGCAAGTCTCTTTACTCGTTCTGTAATACATCATCCCGCAACTAACTCATTAGTTGCAATGCTTGCAAGGCTTAAGTGATGTGCATTACCGAGTGGGCCCAGAGATACCTCTCCGACAATCGGAGTGACAAATCCTAATCTCGAAATACGCCAACCCAACAAGTACCTTCGGAGACACCTGTAGAGCACCTTTATAATCACCCAGTTATGTTGTGACGTTTGGTAGCACACAAAGTGTTCCTCCGGTAAACGGGAGTTGCATAATCTCATAGTCATAGGAACATGTATAAGTCATGAATAGAGCAATATAAGAGTACTAAATGATCGTGTGCTAAGCTAACGGAATGGATCAAGTCAATCACATCATTCTCCTAATGATGTGACCCCGTTTAATCAAATGGCAACTCATGTCAATGGCTAGGAAAATAACCATCTTTTATCAACGAGCTAGTCAAGTAGAGGCATACTAGTGACACTCTGTTTGTCTATGTATTCACACAAGTATTATGTTTCCGGTTAATACAATTCTAGCATGAATAATAAACATTTATCATGATATAAGGAAATAAATAATAACTTTATTATTGCCTCTAGGGCATATTTCCTTCAGTCTCCCACTTGCACTAGAGTCAATAATCTAGATTACACAGTAATGATTCTAACACCCATGGAGCCTTGGTGTTGATCATGTTTTGCTCGTGGAAGAGGCTTAGTCAACGGGTCTGCAACATTCAGATCCGTATGTATCTTGCAAATTTCTATGTCTCCCACCTAGACTAGATCCCGGATGGAATTGAAGCGTCTCTTGATGTGCTTGGTTCTTTTGTGAAATCTGGATTCCTTCGCCAAGGCAATTGCACCAGTATTGTCACAAAAGATTTTCACTGGACCCGATGCACTAGGTATGACACCTAGATCAGATATGAACTCCTTCATCCAGACTCCTTCATTTGCTGCTTCCGAAGCAGCTATGTACTCCGCTTCACACGTAGATCCCGCCATGACGCTTTGTTTAGAACTGCCCCAACTGACAGCTCCACCGTTCAATGTAAACACGTATCCGGTTTGCGATTTATAATCGTCCGGATCAGTGTCAAAGCTTGCATCAACGTAACCATTTACGATGAGCTCTTTGTCACCTCCATAAACGAGAAACATATCCTTAGTCCTTTTCAGTTATTTCAGGATGTTCTTGACCGCTGTCCAGTGATCCACTCCTGGATTACTTTGGTACCTCCCTGCTAAACTTATAGCAAGGCACACATTAGGTTTGGTACACAGCATTGCATACATGATAGAGCCTATGGCTGAAGCATAGGGAACATCTTTCATCTTCTCTCTATCTTCTGCAGTGGTCGGGCATTGAGTCTTACTCAACTTCACACCTTGTAACACAGGCAAGAACCCTTTCTTTGCTTGATCCATTTTGAACTTCTTCAAAACTTTGTCAAGGTATGTGCTTTGTGAAAGTCCAATTAAGCGTCATGATCTATCTCTATAGATCTTGATGCCCAATATATAAGCAGCTTCACCGAGGTCTTTCATTGAAAAACTCTTATTCAAGTATCCCTTTATGCTATCCAGAAATTCTATATCATTTCCAATCAGCAATATGTCATCCACATATAATATTAGAAATGCTACAGAGCTCCCACTCACATTCTTGTAAATACAGGCTTCTCCAAAAGTCTATATAAAACCAAATGCTTTGATCACACTATCAAAGCGCTTATTCCAACTCCGAGAGGCTTGCACCAGTCCATAAATGGATCGCTGGAGCTTGCACACTTTGTTAGCTCCTTTTGGATCGACAAAACCTTCCGGTTGCATCATATACAACTCTTCTTCCAGAAATCCATTCAGGAATGCAGTTTTGACATCCATTTGCCAAATTTCATAATCATAAAATGCGGCAATTGCTAACATGATTCGGACAGACTTAAGCATCGCTACGGGTGAGAAGGTCTCATCGTAGTCAACCCCTTGAACTTGTCGAAAACCTTTTGCAACAAGTCGAGCTTTATAGACAGTAACATTACCGTCAGCGTCAGTCTTCTTCTTGAAGATCCATTTATTCTCAATGGCTTGCCGATCATCGAGCAAGTCAACCAAAGTCCACACTTTGTTCTTATACATGGATCCATCTCAGATTTCATGGCCTCAAGCCATTTTGCGGAATCTGGGCTCACCATCGCTTCTTCATAGTTCGTAGGTTCGTCATGGTCTAGCAACATAACTTCCAGAACAGGATTACCGTACCACTCTGGTGCGGATCTTACTCTAGTTGACCTACGAGGTTCAGTAACAACTTGATCTGAAGTTTCATGATCATCATCATTAACTTCCTCACTAATTGGTGTAGGTGTCGCAGAAACCGGTTTCTGTGATGAACTACTTTCCAATAAGGGAGTAGGTATAGTTACCTCATCAAGTTCTACTTTCCTCCCACTCACTTCTTTCGAGAGAAACTCCTTCTCTAGAAAGATTCCAAATTTAGCAACAAAAGTCTTGCCTTCGGATCTGTGATAGAAGGTGTACCCAACAGTCTCTTTTGGGTATCCTATGAAGACACATTTTTCCGATTTGGGTTCAAGCTTATCAGGTTGAAGCTTTTTCACATAAGCATCGCAGCCCCAAACTTTAAGAAACGACAACTTTGGTTTCTTGCCAAACCACAGTTCATAAGGCGTCGTCTCAACGGATTTTGATGGTGCCCTATTTAACGTGAATGCAGCCGTCTCTAAAGCATAACCCCAAAACGATAGCGGTAAATCAGTAAGAGACATCATAGATCGCACCATATCAAGTAAAGTACGATTACGACGTTCGGACACACCATTACGCTGTGGTGTTCCGGGTGGCGTGAGTTGCGAAACTATTCCGCATTGTTTCAAATGAAGACCAAACTCGTAACTCAAATATTCTCCTCCACGATCAGATCGTAGAAATTTTATTTTCTTGTTATGATGATTTTCAACTTCACTCTGAAATTCTTTGAACTTTTCAAATGTTTCAGACTTATGTTTCATTAAGTAGATATACCCATATCTGCTCAAATCATCTGTGAAGGTGAGAAAATAACGATATCCGCCACGAGCCTCAATATTCATCAGACCACATACATCTGTATGTATGATTTCCAACAAATCTGTTGCTCGCTCCATAGTTCCGGAGAACGGTGTTTTAGTCATCTTGCCCATGAGGCACGGTTCGCAAGTACCAAGTGATTCATAATCAAGTGGTTCCAAAAGTCCATCAGTATGGAGTTTCTTCATGCGCTTTACACCGATATGACCTAAACGGCAGTGCCACAAATAAGTTGCACTATCATTATCAACTCTGCATATTTTGGCTTCAATATTATGAATATGTGTATCACTACTATCGAGATTCAACAAAAATAGACCACTCTTCAAGGGTGCATGACCATAAAAGATATTGCTCATATAAATAGAACAACCATTATTCTCTGATTTAAATGAATAACCGTCTCGCATCAAACAAGATCCAGATATAATGTTCATGCTCAACGCTGGCACCAAATAACAATTATTCAGGTCTAAAACTAATCCCGAAGGTAGATGTAGAGGTAGCGTGCCGATCGCGATCACATAGACTTTGGAACCATTTCCCACGCGCATCGTCACCTCGTCCTTAGCCAATCTTCGCTTAATCCGTAGTCCCTGTTTCGAGTTGCAAATATTAGCAACAGAACCAGTATCAAATACCCAGGTGCTACTGCGAGCATTAGTAAGGTACAAATCAATAACATGTATATCACATATACCTTTGTTCACCTTGCCATCCTTCTTATCCGCCAAATACTTGGGGCAGTTCCGCTTCCAGTGACCAGTCTGCTTGCAGTAGAAGCACTCAGTCTCAGGCTTAGGTCCAGACTTGGGTTTCTTCTCCCGAGCAGCAACTTGCTTGTTGTTCTTCTTGAAGTTCCCCTTCTTCTTCCCTTTGCCCTTTTTCTTGAAACTGGTGGTCTTATTGACCATCAACACTTGATGCTCCTTCTTGATTTCTACCTCCGCAGCCTTTAGCATTGCGAAGAGCTCGGGAATCATCTTATCCATCCCTTGCATGTTATAGTTCATCACGAAGCTCTTGTAGCTTGGTGGCAGTGATTGAAGAATTCTGTCAATGACGCTATCATCCGGAAGATTAACTCCCAGTTGAATCAAGTGATTGTTATACCCAGACATTTTGAGTATATGCTCACTGACAGAACTATTCTCCTCCATCTTGCAGCTGTAGAACTTATTGGAGACTTCATATCTCTCAATCCGGGCATTTGCTTGAAATATTAACTTCAACTCCTGGAACATCTCATATGCTCCATGATGTTCAAAACGTCGTTGAAGACCCGGTTCTAAGCCGTAAAGCATGGCACACTGAACTATCGAGTAGTCATCAGCTTTGCTCTGCTAGACGTTCATAACATCTGGTGTTGCTCCTGCAGCAGGTCTGGCACCCAGCGGTGCCTCCAGGATGTAATTCTTCTGTGCAGCAATGAGAATAATCCTCAAGTTACGGACCCAGTCCGTGTAATTGCTACCATCATCTTTCAACTTTGCTTTCTCAAGGAACGCATTAAAATTCAACGGAACAACAGCACGGGCCATCTATCTACAATCAACATAGGCAAGCAAAATACTATCAGGTACTAAGTTCATGATAAATTTAAGTTCAATTAATCATATTACTAAAGAACTCCCACTTAGATAGACATCCCTCTAATCCTCTAAGTGATCACGTGATCCAAATCAACTAAACCATGTCCGATCATCACGTGAGATGGAGTAGTTTCAATGGTGAACATCACTATGTTGATCATATCTACTATATGATTCACGCTCGACCTTTTGGTCTCCGTGTTCCGAGGCCATATATGTTATATGCTAGGCTCGTCAAGTTTAACCTGAATATTCCGCGTGTGCAACTGTTTTGCACCCGTTGTATTTGAACGTAGAGCCTATCACACCCGATCATCACGTGGTGTCTCAGCACGAAGAACTTTCGCAATGGTGCATACTCAGGGAGAACACTTATACTTTGATAATTTAGTGAGGGATCATCTTATAATGCTACCGTCAATCAAAGCAAGATAAGATGCATAAAAGATAAACATCACATGCAATCAATATAAGTGATATGATATGGCCATCATCATCTTGTGCTTGTGATCTCCATCTCTGAAGCACCGTCATGATCACCATCGTCACCGGCGCGACACCTTGATCTCCATCGTAGCATCATTGTCGTCTCGCCAATCTTATGCTTCTACAACTATCGCTACTGCTTAGTGATAAAGTAAAGCATTACAGGGCGATTGCATTGCATACTATAAAGCGACAACCATATGGCTCCTGCCAGTTGCCGATAACTCGGTTACAAAACATGATCATCTCATACAATAAAATTTAGCATCATGTCTTGACCATATCACATCACAACATGCCCTGCAAAAACAAGTTAGACGTCCTCTACTTTGTTGTTGCAAATTTTACGTGGCTGCTACGGGCTTAGCAAAACCGTTCTTACCTACGCATCAAAACCACAACGATAGTTTGTCAAGTTGGTGCTGTTTTAACCTTCGCAAGGACCGGGCGTAGCCACACTCGGTTCAACTAAAGTTGGAGAAACTGACACCCGCCAGCCACCTGTGTGCAAGCACGTCGGTAGAACCAGTCTCGCGTAAGCGTAAGCGTAATGTCGGTCCGGGCCGCTTCATCCAACAATACCGCCGAACCAAAGTATGACATGCTGGTAAGCAGTGTGACTTATATCACCCACAACTCACTTGTGTTCTACTCGTGCATATGACATCTACGCATAAAACCTGGCTCGGATGCCACTGTTGGGGAACGTAGTAATTTAAAAAAAAATCCTACGCACACGCAAGATCATGGTGATGCATAGCAACGAGAGGGGAGAGTGTTGTCCACGTACCCTCGTAGACCGAAAGAGGAAGCGTTACCACAACGCGGTTGATGTAGTCATACGTCTTCACGATCCGACCGATCAAGTACCGAACGCACGGCACCTCCGAGTTCAGCACACGTTCAGCCCGATGACGTCCCTCGAACTCCGATCCAGCCGAGTGTTGAGGGAGAGTTTCGTCAGCACGACGGCGTGGTGACGATGATGATGTTGTACCGACGCAGGGCTTCGCCTAAGCACCGCTACAGTATTATCGAGGTGGACTATGGTGGAGGGGGCACCGCACACGGCTAAAAGATCAACAGATCAATTGTTGTGTCTGTAGGGTGCCCCCTGCCCCCGTATATAAAGGAGCAAGGGGGGAGAGGCGGCCGGCCAGGAGGGGCGCGCCAGGAGGAGTCCTACTCCCACCGGGAGTAGGACTCCCTCCCTTTTCCTTGTTGGATTAGGAGAGGAGAAGGAAGGAGAGAGAGGGGGAAAGGAAAGGGGGGGCACCGCCCCCCTCCTTGTCCAATTCGGACTTGGGGGGAGGGGCGCGCGGCTGCCCCTTGGCCGCCTCTCCTCTTCCACCAATTGGGCCCATGAGGCCCAATAACCTCCGGGGGGTTCCGGTAACCCCCCGGTACTCCGGTATATATCCGATAACCCCCGGAACCATTCCGTTGTGCGAATATAGTCGTCCAATATATCAATCTTCATGTCTCAACCATTTCGAGACTCCTCGTTATGTCCGTGATCACATCCGGGACTCCGAACAACCTTCGGTACATCAAAACATATAAACTCATAATATAACTGTCATCGAAACTTTAAGCGTGCGGACCCTACGGGTTCGAGAACTATGTAGACATGACCGAGACACGTCTCCGGTCAATAACCAATAGCAGAACCTGGATGCTCATATTGGCTCCCACATATTCTACGAATATCTTTATCGGTCAGACCGCATAACAACATACGTTGTTCCCTTTGTCATCGGTATGTTAATTGCCCGAGATTCGATCGCCGGTATCTTAATACCTAGTTCAATCTCGTTACCGGCAAGTCTCTTTACTCGTTCTGTAATACATCATCCCGCAACTAACTCATTAGTTGCAATGCTTGCAAGGCTTAAGTGATGTGCATTACCCAGTGGGCCCAGAGATACCTCTCCGACAATCGGAGTGACAAATCCTAATCTCGAAATACGCCAACCCAACAAGTACCTTCGGAGACACCTGTAGAGCACCTTTATAATCACCCAGTTATGTTGTGATGTTTGGTAGCACACAAAGTGTTCCTCCGGTAAGCGGGAGTTGCATAATCTCATAGTCATAGGAACATGTATAAGTCATGAAGAAAGCAATAGCAGAATACTAAACGATCATGTGCTAAGCTAACGGAATGGATCAAGTCAATCACATCATTCTCCTAATGTTGTGATCCCGTTTAATCAAATGACAACTCATGTCAATGGCTAGGAAACATAACCATCTTCGATCAACGAGCTAGTCAAGTAGAGGCATACTAGTGACACTCTGTTTGTCTATGTATTCACACAAGTATTATGTTTCTGGTTAATACAATTCTAGCATGAATAATAAAAATTTATCATGATATAAGGAAATAAATAATAACTTTATTATTGCCTCTAGGGCATATTTCCTTCACAAGATGCAACGAGATAAGACACGCACTCAAGGCAAAAGCTTTCACGGAGCCACAAAAGAAATAACATAAGAAGGACAAGGTGGACGTGAAAGAAAGGATATCATCTAGAGATGTAATTTCTCTCAAGTGTATAAGGTTCTAAGTAGACGAAATCATGATGATATATATCTACAAAGAAGGATGTACACCCGAAATAGTTACGACACAAAGGAACAAGATATAGAAAAGGAAGTCATACATATACCAATAAGATATTTGCTTGGAAGCATAGCACATGGCTAGATATGGTCTTATAGTATATAAATGAATTCCTACCACACACCCATCAAAGACATCACAACTAGCAACATGAGATCATCGTTGAGATGCTTTGAGAAAGGAAACAAGTATCACAAGATGGAATGAATATCATGCCAAGATGCAACCTACACAAGGTTGAATGCAAGAAAAGAATGCATGAATAGATACTTGTTACTGAGATATCATTGGAAGGATGTAGAAGAAACCAATTGAAGGTAGTAGATAGTGGTTCATTGAGCATCCTAGCTTGACTCCAATAAGCACATGGTGACACCACCTTCCTTGTGAGTGAGCCGAGCATCCAATGCGTCTCCAATTGTTCCTAGAACAACAACACAAACAAAATGGTACCCAAACTCATTGGGACCAAAGAGTTAGAAACACCAATATACAAAGGACAAACTCCACATAAATATGTGCATATAGATAAGGAAATGAATTTCATGCACATATCATCCAATTTGAGACTTGGTGGAGTTTCCCCTATATATTGGGTCAAAGAAGGAAAGCATGCCAAAGAAACTACATGAAGTTAATATGCATGCTCAATACTTTCAAGAACCGACACCAATTGACAAAGAAATACCAAGTGAAGAAGAGATACCAAAGAATAAATCAACACTTGTAGGATATCAAATGAAAGATACATCAAGGAATGAGATATCCAATGATACACGCAAAAAGAAAGATGTCAAACTCCCAAAAGAGAGAATGGTTCCAGACAAACCAAGTGCTCTACAAAGTTTCATGGTGGCACAAAGTATCAAAAAGAAACGGTTTGCATTCCACCAACATACACTTGATAAGGACACAAGGTGATCGTTCTAAGAAAAATAGGATAGCTCCCCCAAGCATCGTGCATTATAGAGAATTTGCATTTGAATACAAAAAGCACAAGATGGGATCACCACTTTCACTATATCTATACAAACACTAGACAAGCTCAAGGAAATAACAAGATCCACAAGTGGTATGGGATACAATGGGAGTTGACACAATCCTAGGCACGAGATAAGGCAAATAAAAGCAGAGGCCAATGTAAAGATGATCAATAATTTCTACCACACATAAGTGAGTACCAATTGTCATAAGACAAGAAGTATTTGGAAATAATTCTCGTTGGTAGAAAGCAAGGATATCCAACATCATCTTCACACCAAACACAAGCAAATTGCAACTTGTAGAGCTAACATGCCACCTAGGAACAAGATAATCTACAATATCAACACTAGGTGACAATATCTCAAATGTACACATTTTCTAGGCTAGTAATATACATAGCATATTACTCCCCCATAATGTGATACCAATTAAAGAAAACTTAACAAGAGGCAATAAGAGGATCCAACAAGAGATAATTAATGGACTATTTAGAATTTGAATTTCTCATGAGAAGACATACCACATAGTGACTAGATAAGCTTGCAATATCAATACTAGATGGTATTCCTCATGTACACACATTTATGGGACCGTGAGGTGCACAAAGCACATCACTCCCCCAAAATGGGATATTCCATTAATCTCTCACAAGAGCCAACTAAGATACAAACAAGATGCATAAAGGTTCAACACAACACAGAAATGTACATGATGTGCAAACCAACAAGCAAATTGGAAGCACAACATATACACACACATGGAAGGTATAAAACCGAAACATGCAAAGGGGCAAGTAACTTTCAATGTAAGCAATTTAAGTACAAGTTACCGCAAGGAGGCACATTGGATATAAGATATAAACCTTATGATTCAATTGACTTGGCTTGCGACAATAAGAGTGATGAAGTACCCTTAATTCTTCATAATGTAGCCAAGTCTCCAATGCCCTCCAACAACACCTATTGATCAAGTTCGAGCTAGATGGTCCCCAACCAAATTGGGTCCTAAGAGGTTAGTCACAATAGGCTTGGCTACCCAAATGGTTCTTTTCCTGACACCACTTTGAGTACCAACAAATTTAGCAAACACATTTCCAACCTTATCCTTCACAAGAGAATAGATATCATCAATAATAATTGGGTTGGGTAAGTTACCACTAGTGCATGAGGAAGCAAGGTGACCTTTCTCACGACATAGGTGGCAACGTCTACTCTTCACTATCTTCTCACTTTATTTCTCAACTTGAGAAGCATTAGCTTGAGGTTTCTTGGGAAGAGGCCTTTCTTCAACTTGACGTTGAGAATGAGAGTGAACTTGTGGCCGCTTCCCTTGTTGCTTGTCACTAATGGCCTTCTTCTTCAAAGGGCAAGATCTAACATGATGCCCTTCAATTTTGCACTTGAAGCAAAAGATCTTGGCCGAATTCTTGACTTGTTGTTGGCCCTTCTTCTTGTTGCGCTTGGACTTCTTCTTCTTATTAGAGTTGAATCCAAGTCCACCTTTGTCATTGGGGGATTTTTGCACGCTCAAGATGTTGTTGAGTGTAAATTTCCCTTCATGACACTTTTCCAAGTCTTTCTTCAAAGAAGTGACTTGGGCCTTGAGCTCTTTGATTTCCTCTGCATGGTTAGTCTCAACACAAATACTAGAGGAAGTATAAGCTTCATCGTTAGAGCAACAAGGCAAGGAAAGCAATTCATGACAAGATGTACCAACATTGTGAGTAGATGAATTACAAGGACTAGCACATGGCAATATAGCATTTTGACTAGAAGTAGTGCTAGTATTCACATGAGGCTCACTATATGTTACCTTAGCAATCATGGCCTCATGAGCTATCTTTAGCACATTATGGGATACTAGAAGATCATCATGACAGCTTGAGAGCTTTTCATGGCTTTCTTCCAATTTCTCATACTTGTTAGATAGCAACTCAAGTTGAGCCCGAAGCTCAACATTCTCCTTCAAAATGGATGCTTCACACGTAATAGAGTTAGTAGCACAAACATCATCAATAATAGGAAGAGGAGAAGGCAACTTTACAAGCTCTTTTGAATATGAAGCTTTAAGTTGTGCATGAGACTCGGTGAGTTTGATGAGCTCACCCTTGATGACCCTTGAGCCATTTTTGAGGTGCTCAAAATCCTCAAGGAGTCTAGCATGAGCAACTTCAAGCTTAGCATTTTTAGTTTCAAAAACATTGGCCACCTCAAGAGCTCTATCATGAGATTCCTTCACTCTAGATAATTCTAGAGCAAAAGTCTCCTCAAGAGATCCCTTGGTGGTTTGTTCAAGTTCAAGAGCTTGAGAGAGGTCCGCAATCTCATTAGCGTAATCACGCTCATGACCTTCAATTTTATCAATGGTGACCTCATGCTCGTCAAGACGAGATTCCAACTCATCAATATATTTCTTTCCCTCAATAGCAATAAACATGATTTCCATGAAGTTGGAGCGAGCAATTTTATTCTTAAGAAGAGCTTTAAAAATCATTTCCCCCTTAATTTTTAAGGAGGCAACATCATCATTCTCTTCATCATAATCGACATCATCATCACAAGATATATTGGGATTCAAGGTGGGAGATACCTTTGAAGCCTTGGCCATAAGGCAAAAAGCAATAGATGATGATGTAGGATCCCTTGAAGCACCATTCAAGACCACATCTTGTTCCATGGAGTGTTGGGTTTCCTCTACATTGTTAGCACAACAACTCGAGGAACTACATGCATTTTTATCATGGCAACAAGATATAGCAAGCATATCATCATGAGATTTATTCAAGCAATTTCTACAAGATATGCAAGGACTATCAACACAAGCATGTGAAACATTTGGAGTGCTCTAAGTGCTAAAGTCCAAAGATGAATCATTGCAATAAGAAAGTGATGAAGGATTATCAACAATAAGCCCACTATCATCATTGCAATGAACACCACTACTCACCATGTATTACCTTGTGGCAAACCACATGTAGGTGAAGTGGAAGAAGTTGGGAACGCAACACGGCCGGAGGTGGAGGGAAAACAATCATCCTTACAAATCTTGGACACGCCATATTTATCTTGAAGCTTTGTCCACAACTCATGAGCATCCCGGAACGGCATGAGTTGAAATATAACTACATTGCTCAAAGCATCGAAAATCACATTAGAAGCTTGAGCATTGAGATAAGAGTTTTTCTCATCCTCTAAAGATAATCTTTGGGGGTCCTTTGGAGGAGAAAACCCCATATCTACAATTCGCTCTAAATTTGGGTCCATGACCCTAAAGAGATTAAGCATGCGAATTACCCAAACATCAAAATTTGTGCCATCGAAACTAAGAGTGTCAGAGATCCTAATCCCCTAGTCGACATCTTTACTCTCTAGGCGGTTAAGCCTAACAAAGAGAGATGAGGCTCTGATACCAATTGAAAGATTGTGGATGTCGCCTAGAGGGGGGTGAATAGGCGCTTTAAAATAATTACGGTTTAGGCTTGAATAAATGCGGAATAAACCTTGCGATTAATTTGTCAAGCACAAAACCTACAACAACTAGGCTCACCTATGTGCACCAACAACTTATGCTAAGCAAGATAAACTACTAGGTGATAGCAAGATATATGACAAGAAACAATATGGCTATCACAAAGTAAAGTGCATAAGTAAAGGGCTCGGGTAAGAGATAACTGAGGCACGCGGAGACGACGGTGTATCCCGAAGTTCACACCCTTGCGGATGCTAATCTCCGTTTGGAGCGGTGTGGAGGTACAATGCTCCCCAAGAAGCCACTAGGGCCACCGTAATCTCCTCACGCCCTCGCACAATGCAAGATGTCGTGATTCCACTAAGGGACCCTTGAGGGCGGTCACCGAACCCGTACAAATGACAACCCTTGGGGGCGGTCACCGAACCCGTACACTTTGGCAACCCTTGGGGGCGGTCACTGGTACCCGTCAAATTGCTCGGGGCGATCTCCACAACCTAATTGGAGACCCCGGCGCTTGCCCGGAGCTTTACACCACAATGATTGAGCTCCGAACACCACCAACCGTCTAGGGCGCCCAAGCACCCAAAAGGAACAATCTCAAGGGTACCAAGCACCCAAGAGTAATAAACTTCTCAACTTGTAACTTCCACGTATCACCATGGAGAACTCAAACCGATGCACCAAATGCAATGGCAAGGGCACACGGAGTGCCCAAGTCCTTCTCTCCCAAATCCCACCGAAGCAACTAATGCTAGGGAGGAAATGAGAGGAAGAACGAAGAAGAGAACACAAAGAACTCCAAGATCTAGATCCAAAGGGTTCCCCTCACATAGAGGAGAAAGTGATTGGTGGAAATGTGGATCTAGATCTCCTCTCTCTTTTCCCCCAAAAACTAGCAAGAATCCATGGAGGGATTGAGAGTTAGCAAGCTCGAAGAAGGTCAACAATGGGGGAAGAACACGAGTTCAAAGGATAAGGTTCATTGGGGAAGAAGACCCCCTTTTATAGGTGGGGAAAAATCCAACCGTTATGCTCACAGCCCGCACAGAGCTGTATTACCACTCCACGAGCGGTACTACCTCTAGAAGAGCGGTACTACCGCTTAGCATGGTCAAAATAGCCCAACGAGAGAGAAAAACACGAGTTGAAGATCTGCCAGAGAGGTAGTACCGCTCGGGGAGAGGTAGTACCGCTTATAAGAGGTACTACCACTCGAGGGTAGAGGTAGTACCGCTTATAAGAGGTACTACCGCTCGTGGGGAGAGGTAGTACTGCTTATAAGAGGTACTACCGCTCGAGGGGAGAGGTACTACCGCTTATAAGAGGTACTACCGCTCGAGGGGAGAGGTAGTACCGCTTATAAGCTGTACAACCGCTCAACTACCGCGAAACCCGACACAATAAATGCAAGACAAAATCGAGGCGGTAGCAGAGCGGTACTACCGCTTGACGCTACAAGCGGTACTACCGCTGCCGACCACGGTACTACCGCAGGGAGAAAACCAGAACTGCCATAACTTCTTCATATGAGCTCCGAATTGAGCAAACTCAAGCTTGTTGGATAGAGGAAGACGAGTAGCATCAAAACAGCCATAACTTCTCCATATGATTATAGTAAGAAGAGGCAGGGGAGGTATGCCTAGGATATAGAGGAGTGAACCCTCCATTAGAGAAGAACCCGCATAACCTCCAACATTGAAAACATCATAGAAGATGCATGAGTGAACTCTGTTTTCGATGAACTCGAGCTTGTCATCAAGATGACCATAAGCTCCAAAACTCACAAAGAGAAACACCAAACAAGAACCAAGAAAGATGATGCAAGGATGCAATGGTTTGAGCTCTCTATGAACGATACGATCAAGTTTCTCATCAAGACCCCCCTTGATAGTACGGCAATCGATCCTATAACCCGGTCTCCCAACTACCACCATGAGACCGGTAAAATAGAAAACCTATCAAGGGCAAACCTGTGTCTTGCACAAAGTCCACTTGAGCTAGATGTAGACGATCTTGACTTCCTCAAGTTGGACCACCTTTCTTGATTGCGTTGGCTCGGTGAAGACTAGTAGGTTGCTCCCCCATACTCCACTATGGGTGAGCCACTCTTCGGCACATCTTCACAAATCCATTGTCACCACAATGGATGGCAAGCTTCAAGCACTTGATGTCTTTGTGATGCATCACTTGAACTTGCACACCGCAACCTAACCCCACAAAGAACTCTCATGAAGACCATGGGTTAGTACACAAAGCGTAATTGATAATTCTTACCATACCATGGGATCGCTTGATCCCTCTCGGTACATCTTCTACGCTGTGTGTGTTGATCAACTTGATTCACTCTTTGACTTAGTCTTGATCAACCTCTCACAAGACCAATCTTTAGGTAATTCCTTGAATAGCACCTTGGTCTACACAAAATCTCCTTGAAACCAACACATGTACTCCAAGAAATCCCTATGGACAAAACCTTCAAATATAACTCAAGGCAACCATTAGTCCATAGAGATTGTCATCAATTACCAAAACCAAACATGGGGGCACCACATGTTCTTTCAATCTCTCCCATTTTGGTAATTGATGACAATCACTTTCAAGAGAGTTTATACAAGGAAGGAATTATGCATCACCATGCAATGCAACAACCAAAATTGCATGCGTGAGAGATGCAAATGCTAAGGAACAAAACCAAAGCAAGAGGAGATAACTCTCTAAACTACTCCACAAAACTCTCTGAAACTTCTCCCCCATTGGCATCGATTGCCAAAATGGGCGAAAAGCTTAGAAGGCCAATATAAATTGTGGTCCTCCATAAATTGTGTATTTCTCAACAAGAGAGTGGAATGCAATACACATATCCGACGATAAATACTTAGAGGAAGACAAACTATATTGAGGCCCAAAGATTGCAAAAGAATGATATGCCACAAAGACATAACAAAGAGAGAAACAAGCAATCAAGCAATCAAAAGATACCAATTGAAGCAAGCTATCAAAAGATACCAATTGAACCAACTAGACCAATGATCCTACGTGCCACATGAATAAAAGATATTATGACAAGAGTAGAGCAGTGTTCTAAAGAAACTAGAGAAGCTCCCCATAATTTGTGAACATCAAGAATTTTTGTATTTGGATACAGAGTGCACAAAATAGGATCATAGCTCCCCCAAAATCAATAGAAACTTACAACAAGAGCAAGTGAGCATATAGGAAACTAAGCCTAGTACTTGCAACAAACACATGGTTGAGCAACAAGTAAAAGAGGCAACTTAAGAATGAGCTCAACAAAAATGATGTGTGTGAGTCAAGGCAATGCACTTGAGAAGACTAATGTATGAATGAGCATTAAGCATCAATAAAGTTTTGAAAGAATGAGGCACACGGTGCAAGGCCTATCATTCCCACACACAACAAGCAAATGGGTTCACAAGCTTACTAATAAGCATATAAAGAACCAATGCTTGTGATAACTCGTGGTGAAGATAGAATATGAAAGCCTCATCAAGACGAGGGATACCAATTAAGATGGCAAAAGCCTCGTAAAGACAAGCATGAGGAAAATAATCTTCACCACACAAGAGTGCATCAAGATGCAACGAGATAAGACACGCACTCAAGGCAAAAGCTTTCACGGAGCCACAAAAGAAATAACATAAGAAGGACAAGGTGGACGTGAAAGAAAGGATATCATCTAGAGATGCAATTTCTCTCAAGTGTATAAGGTTCTAGGTAGACGAAATCATGATGATATATATCTACAAAGAAGGATGTACACCCGAAATAGTTACGACACAAAGGAACAAGATATACAAAAGGAAGTCATACATATACCAATAAGATATTTGCTTGGAAGCATAGCACATGGCTAGATATGGTCTTATAGTATATAAATGAATTCCTACCACACACCCATCAAAGACATCACAACTAGCAACATGAGATCATCGTTGAGATGCTTTGAGAAAGGAAACAAGTACCACAAGATGGAATGAATATCATGCCAAGATGCAACCTACACAAGGTTGAATGCAAGAAAAGAATGCATGAGTAGATACTTGTTACCGAGATATCATTGGAAGGATGTAGAAGAAACCAATTGAAGGTAGTAGATAGTAGTTCATTGAGCATCCTAGCTTGACTCCAATAAGCACATGGTGGCACCACCTTCCTTGTGAGTGAGCCGAGCATCCAATGCATCTCCAATTGTTCCTAGAACAACAACACAAACAAAATGGTACCAAAACTCATTGGGACCAAAGAGTTAGAAACTCCAATATACAAAGGACAAACTCCACATAAATATGTGCATATAGATAAGGAAATGAATTTCATGCACATCTCATCCAATTTGAGACTTGGTGGAGTCTCCCCTATATATTGGGTCAAAGAAGGAAAGCATGCCAAAGAAACTACATGAAGTTAATATGCATGCTCAATACTTTAAAGAACCGATACCAATTGACAAAGAAATACCAAGTGAAGAAGAGATACCAAAAATTAAATCAACACTTGTAGGATATCAAATGAAACATACATCAAGGAATGAGATATCCAATGATACACGCAAAAAGAAAGATGTCAAACTCCGAAAAGAGAGAATGGTTCCAGACAAACCAAGTGCTCTACAAAGTTTCATGGTGGAACAAAGTATCAAAAAGAAACAGTTTGCATTCCACCAACATACACTTGATAAGGATCACAAGGTGAGCATTCTAAGAAAAATATGATAGCTCCCCCAAGCATTGTGCATTATAGAGAATTTGCATTTGAATACAAAAAGCACAAGATGGGATCACCACTTCCACTATATCTATACAAACACTAGACAAGCTCAAGGAAATAACAAGATCCACAAGTGGTATGGGATACAATGGGAGTTGACACAATCCTAGGCACGAGATAAGGCAAATAAAAGCAGAGGCCAATGTAAAGATGATCAATAATTTCTACCACACATAAGTGAGTACCAATTGTCATAAGACAAGAAGTATTTGGAAATAATTCCCGTTGGTAGATAGCAAGGATATCCAACATCATCTTCACACCAAACACAAGCAAATTGCAACTTGTAGAGCTAACATGCCACCTAGGAACAAGATAATCTACAATATCAACACTAGGTGACAATATCTCAAATGTACACATTTTCTAGGCTAGTAATATACATAGCATATTACTCCCCATAATGTGATACCAATTAAAGAAAACTTAACAAGAGGCAATAAGAGGATCCAACAAGAGATAACTAATGGACTATTTAGAATTTGAATTTCTCATGAGAAGACATACCACATAGTGACTAGATAAGCTTGCAATATCAATACTAGGTGGTATTCCTCATGTACACACATTTATGGGACCGTGAGGTGCACAAAGCACATCACTCCCCCAAAATGGGATATTCCATTAATCTCTCACAAGAGCCAACTAAGATACAAACAAGATGCATAAAGGTTCAACACAACACAGAAATGTACATGATGTGCAAACCAACAAGCAAATTGGAAGCACAACATATACACACACATGGAAGGTATAAAACCGAAACATGCAAAGGGGCAAGTAACTTTCAATGTAAGCAATTTAAGTACAAGTTACCGCAAGGAGGCACATTGGATATAAGATATAAACCTTATGATTCAATTGACTTGGCTTGCGACAATAAGAGTGATGAAGTACCCTTAATTCTTCATAATGTAGCCAAGTCTCCAATGCCCTCCAACAACACCTATTGATCAAGTTCGAGCTAGATGGTCCCCAACCAAATTGGGTCCTAAGAGGTTAGTCACAATAGGCTTGGCTACCCAAATGGTTTTTTTCTTGACACCACTTTGAGTACCAACAAATTTAGCAAACACATTTCCAACCTTATCCTTCCCAAGAGAATAGATATCATCAATAATAATTGGGTTGGGTAAGTTACCACTAGTGCATGAGGAAGCAAGGTGACCTTTCTCACGACATAGGTAGCAACGTCTACTCTTCACTATCTTCTCACTTGATTTCTCAACTTGAGAAGCATTAGCTTGAGGTTTCTTGGGAAGAGGCCTTTCTTCAACTTGACGTTGAGAATGAGAGTGAACTTGTGGCCGCTTCCCTTGTTGCTTGTCACTAATGGCCTTCTTCTTCAAAGGGCAAGATCTAACATGATGCCCTTCAATTTTGCACTTGAAGCAAAAGATCTTGGCCGAATTCTTGACTTGTTGTTGTCCCTTCTTCTTGTTGCGCTTGGACTTCTTCTTCTTATTGGAGTTGAATCCAAGTACACCTTTGTCATTGGGGGATTTTTGCACGCTCAAGATGTTGTTGAGTGTAAATTTCCCTTCATGACACTTTTCCAAGTCTTTCTTCAAAGAAGTGACTTGGGCCTTGAGCTCTTTGATTTCCTCTACATGGTTAGTCTCAACACAAATACTAGAGGAAGTATAAGCTTCATCGTTAGAGCAACAAGGCAAGGAAAGAAATTCATCACAAGATGTACCAACATTGTGAGTAGATGAATTACAAGGACTAGCACATGGCAATATAGCATTTTGACTAGAAGTAGTGCTAGTATTCACATGAGGCTCACTATATGTTAGCATATGGACATTTGATACGTCTCCAACGTATCTATAATTTATGAAGTATTCATGCTATTATATTATCTGTTTTGGATGTTTATAGGCTTTACTAAACACTTTTATATTATTTTTGGGACTAACCTATTAACCGGAGGCCCAGCCCAAATTGTCGTTTTCTTGCCTATTTCAGTGTTTCGAAGAAAAGGAATATCAAACGGAGTCCAAACGGAATGAAACCTTCGGGAGAGTTATTTTTGGAACGGAAGCAATCCAGGAGACTTGGAGTAGACGTCAGGGAAGCTTCGAGGAAGCCACGAGGCAGGGAGGCGCGCCCTACCCCCTGGGTGCGCCCCCACCCTCGTGGGCCCCTCGTGGCTCCCCTGACCGACTTCTTTCGCCTATATATGTCCATATACCCTAAAAACATCGAGGAGTAGAATAGATCGGGAGTTCCGCCGCCACAAGCCTCTGTAGCCACCAAAAACCAATCGGGACCCTGTTCCGGCACCCTGCCGGAGGGGGGATCCCTCTCTAATGGCCATCTTCATCATCCCGGCGCTCTCCATGATGAGGAGGGAGTAGTTCACCCTTGGGGCTGAGGGTATGTACCATTAGCTATGTGTTTGATCTCTCTCTCTCGTGTTCTTGAGGTGGTACGATCTTGATGTATCGCGAGCTTTGCTATTATAGTTGGATCTTATGATGTTTCTCCCCCTCTACTCTCTTGTAATGGATTGAGTTTTCCCTTTGAAGTTATCTTATCGGATTGAGTCTTTAAGGATTTGAGAACACTTGATGTATGTCTTGCATGTGCTTATCTGTGGTTACAATGGGATATTCACGTGATCTACTTGATGTATGTTTTGGTGATCAACTTGCGGGTTCAGTGACCTTGTGAACTTATGCATAGGGGTTGGCACGCGTTTTCGTCTTGACTCTCCGGTAGAAACTTTGGGGCACTCTTTGAAGTTCTTTGTGTTGGTTGAATAGATGAATCTGAGATTGTGTGATGCATATCGTATAATCATACCCACGGACACTTGAGGTGACATTGGAGTATCTAGGTGACATTAGGGTTTTGGTTGATATGTGTCTTAAGGTGTTATTCTAGTACGAACTCTTGAATAGATCGATCCGAAAGAATAACTTTGAGGTGGTTTCGTACCCTACAATAATCTCTTCGTTTGTTCTCGCTATTAGTGACTTTGGAGTGACTCTTTGTTGCATGTTGAGGGATAGTTATATGATCCAATTATGTTATTATTGTTGAGAGAACTTGCACTAGTGAAAGTATGAACCCTAGGCCTTGTTTCCTAGCATTGCAATACCGTTTACGCTCACTTTTATCGCTTGCTACCTTGCTGTTTTTATATTTTCAGATTATAAAAACCTGTATCTACCATCCATATTGCACTTGTATCACCATCTCTTCGCCAAACTAGTGCACCTATACAATTTACCATTGTATTGGGTGTGTTGGGGACACAAGAGACTCTTTGTTATTTGGTTGCAGGGTTGCTTGAGAGAGACCATCTTCATCCTACGCCTCCCACGGATTGATAAACCTCAGGTCATCCACTTGAGGGAAATTTGCTACTGTCCTACAAACCTCTGCACTTGGAGGCCCAACAACGTCTACAAGAAGAAGGTTGTGTAGTAGACATCAACACTGGACTTGATCCTGCGTTTTACTTGGATATAAGCACAAACGTGTTGACGTACATCCAACATGTTCGTTCCCTTGCATTGCAGACTTTTCTTATGGCAATTGTTATTAGGTGACCAAGTCTATATATGTATTAATGTGTCACCCATCAATTGGCAGATGCATCAATGGAATAATGCTAGTACAATAAGCTTTATTCATATAGCATCTGTTTCATGACAAACTGGATGGTTTAGTGTATGGTAATACTCATATGCTAATTAGCCCAAGATATTACATGGCTAATAACTGCCACACTGATTAAACAAACTTGTATGATGGTTACTCCTAATTTACTGATTAACATATTACTAATACATCAACTAAGCACATGAATTTAGCTGCAACCATGACAAACTTTCTCCCATATATTCATGTAATTAAATGCATCTCGTAGATATTTTCATATTGTAAGTTCAATTAGAAATCTGTGGAGTTGGTTTTGATGCCTCTAATTTGTTCAAAAATGGGAACCGTAATTTTTGGTTAACATGTATACTTGTGAAGCTGAGATCAAAACCGAAGCCGTAAAAAAATCGTTCTCTCATATTGGTGATGTCTCAAATATCCTATAAGTTATGTAAAAGTATTTTAACTTTTTCTATAGAATTTTGCCTGATCTTTTAATTGACATTCTAATTTTGTATCAACGTTGCATTTTAAAATCAGATTCTATTTTTTGTGATTCAAGTTAACTATGAAGAATGGAGTTAAGTGATTTTTCAGTGAAAAAATTGATGCATGTAAGAATTTTAAATCAGTAGTCCGAAACAAGTGACGAAACTAAAATACCTTATTTTCCAAACTGAACAATGCTGGATGGAGAGAGCTAGTGTGATTATGGACATGGTGCATGCTTTCAATGTAGTTAACGCTTCAAACGACATGCTCCGCGGCCATCTTCTAATTAAGTACTAGCATGGTGTAGTTATTGTGGTGCAGCTGGCCATTTGGACTGACATGTTAATCAATGCACGTCTTCAATGCGCGAGTCTGCCTTCTGGGCCATCTCCTGGCAAGGTCAGAAGTAATACAAGAGCTGTACTAATTCTATGCGGTGGATGAAATTTATTATACAGGCTCGATGTATTAGAGCTGCACGAATCGCACGGAAACGGTCGGTCTTGATAACGACCTCGCGTGGCTGCATGTCCACTCATAATTTATCGCAAATATTGTTCATAGATAAACTTGATCATAAATCCATAATTCATCGGATCTCAGCAAACACACAGCAAAAGAATATTACATCAAATAGATCTCCAAGAACATCGAGGAGAACTTTGTATTGAGAACCAAAGAGAGAGAAGAAGCCATCTAGCTAATAACTATGGACCCGAAGGTCTGTGGTAAACTACTCACGCATCATCGGAGAGGCTATGGTGTTGATGTAGAAGCCCTCCGTGATCGATTCCCCCTCCGGCGGAGCGCCGGAAAAGGCCCCAAGATGGGATCTCACGGGTACAGAAGGTTGCGGCGGTGGAAAAGTGGTTTTGTGGCTCCCCTGGATGTTTTTAGGGTACAAGGGTATATATAGGCGAAAGAAGTACGTCGGTGGAGCTACGAGGGGCCCACGAGGGTGGGGGGCGCGCCTACCCCCTGGGCGCACCCTCCTTCCTCGTGGCCGCCTTGTTGCGTCTCTGACTTCCACTCCAAGTCTCCTGGATTGCGTTTGTTCCAAGAAAGATCCTCGCGAGGGTTTCGTTCCGTTTGGATTCCGTTTGATATTCCTTTTCTGCAAAATACTGAAATAGGCAAAAAACAGAAACTGGCACTAGGCCTCCGGTTAATAGGTTAGTCCCAAAAATAATATAAAAGAGCATATTAAAGCCCATTAAACATCCAAAACAGATAATATAATAGCATGGAACAATCAAAAATTATAGATACGTTGGAGACGTATTAGCGGTCCGATGAGTGTTGAGGCTCGCGGCGGGTATCGTTATTTCTGACCTTCACAAATGATTTGAGCAGATATGGGTATATCTACTTGATGAAGCATAAGTCTGAAACATTTGAAAAGTTCAAAGAATTTCAGAGTGAAGTGGAAAATCATTGTAACAAGAAAATAAAGTTTCTGTGATCTGATCGTGGAGGTGAATATTTGAGTTATGAGTTTGGTCTTCATTTGGAACAATGTGGAATAGTTTTGCAACTCATGCCACCTGGAACACCACAGCGTAATGGTGTGTCCGAACGTCGTAACCGTACTTTATTAGATATGGTGCGATCTATGATGTCTCTTACTGATTTACCGCTATCATTTTGGGGATATGCTTTAGAGACGGTTGCATTCACGTTAAATAGGGCACCATCTAAATCCGTTGAGACGACACCATATGAACTGTGGTTTGGCAAGAAACCGAAGTTGTCGTTTCTTAAAGTTTGGGGCTGCGATGCTTATGTGAAAAAGCTTCAACCTGATAAGCTCGAACCCAAATCGGAGAAATGTGTCTTAATAGGATACCCAAAGGAGACTGTTGGGTACACCTTCTATCACAGATCCGAAGGCAAGATATTCGTTTCTAAGAATGGATCCTTTCTAAAGAAGAAGTTTCTCTCGAAAGAAGTGAGTGGGAGGAAAGTATAACTTGATGAGGTAATTGTACCTTCTCCCGAACTGGAAAGTAGTTCATCACAGAAACCAGTTCCAGTGATTCCTACACCAATCAGTGAGGAAGCTAATGATGATGACCATGAAACTTCAGATCAAGTTACTACTGAACCTCGTAGGTCAACTAGAGTAAGATCCGCACCAGAGTGGTACGGTAATCCTGTTCTGGAGGCCATGTTACTTGACCATGACGAACCTATGAACTATGAGGAAGCGATGATGAGCCCAGATTCCGCGAAATGGCTTGAGGCCATGAAATCTGTGATGGGATCCATGTATGAGAACAAAGTGTGGACTTTGGTTGACTTGCCCGATGATCGGAAAGCAATAGAGAATAAATGGATCTTCAAGAAGAAGACTGACGCCGACAGTAATGTTACTGTCTACAAAGCTCGGCTTGTTGAGAAAGGTTTTTGACAAGTTCAAGGAGTTGACTACGATGAGACCTTCTCACCCGTAGTGACGCTTAAGTCTGTCCGAATCATGTTAGCAATTGCCGCATTTTATGATTATGAAATTTGGCAAATGGATGTCAAAGCTGCATTCTTTAATGGATACCTTAAAGAAGAGTTGTATATGATGCAACCAGAAGGTTTTGTCGATCCAAAAGGTGCTAACAAAGTGTGCAAGCTCCAGCGATCCATTTATGGACTGGTGCAAGCCTCTCGGAGTTGGAATATACGCTTTGATAGTGTGATTAAAGCATATGGTTTTATACAGACGTTTGGAGAAGCTTGTATTTACAAGAAAGTGAGTGGGAGCTCTGTAGCATTTCTGATATTATATGTGGATGACATATTGTTGATCGGAAATAATACAAAATTTCTGGATAGCATA
This sequence comes from Aegilops tauschii subsp. strangulata, assembly GCF_002575655.3. Lineage (NCBI taxonomy): Eukaryota > Viridiplantae > Streptophyta > Magnoliopsida > Poales > Poaceae > Aegilops > Aegilops tauschii. The sequence goes on from NC_053041.3 coordinate 404,044,649, forward strand.
AAAGGATACTTGAATAAGAATTTTTCAATGTAAGACCTTAGTGAAGCTACTTACATATTGGGCATCAAGATCTATAGAGATAGATCAAGACACTTGATAAGTTTTTTCAATAAGTACATACCTTGATAAGATTTTGAAGGAGTTCAAAATGGATCAGACAAAGAAGGAGTTCTTGCCTGAATTGTAAGGTATGAAGTTGAGTAAGACTCAAAACCCGACCATGGCTGAAGATAGAGAGGGAATGAAAGTCATTCCCTATACCTCAGCCATAGGTTTTATAAAGTATTGCATGTTTTATACCAGACCTATTGTGTACCTCGCCATGAGTTTGGCAAAGGGGTACAATAGTGATTCAGGAGTAGATCACTGGACAACGGTCAAAATTCTCCTTAGAGGACTAAGGAAATATTTCTCGGTTATGGAGGTGATAAATAGTTCGTTGTAAAGAGTTATGTGATGCAAGCTTTGACACCGATCTGGATGACTCCGAGTCTCGATCTAGATACATATTGAAAGTGGGAGCAATTAGCTACAGTAGCTCCGTGCAGAGCATTGTAGATATAGAAAATTTGCAAAATACATACGGCTCTGAATGTGGCAGACCCGTTGACTAAATTTCTCTCACAAGCAAAACATGATCACACCTTATTACTCTTGGATGCTAATCACATAGCGATGTGTACTAGATTATTGACTAGTAAACCCTTTGAGTGTTGGTCACATGGCGATGTGAACTATGGGTATTCATCACATAAATATGTGAACAATTGGTGTTAAATCACATGGCGATGTGAACTAGATTATTGACTCTAGTGCAAGTGGGAGACTGAAGGAAATATGCCCTAGAGGCAATAATAAAGTTGTTATTTATATTTCCTTATATCATGATAAATGTTTATTATTCATGCTAGAATTGTATTAACCGGAAACTTGGTACATGTGTGAATACATAGACAAACAGAGTGTCCCTAGTATGCCTCTACTTGACTAGCTCATTAATCAAAGATGGTTAAGTTTCCTAACCATAGACATGTGTTGTCATTTAATGAATGGGATCACATCATTAGAGAATGATGTGATGGACAAGACCCATCCGTTAGCTTAGCATAATGATCGTTAAGTTTTATTGTTATTGCTTTCTTCATGACTTATACATATTCCTCTGACTATGAGATTATGCAACTCCTGAATACTGGAGGAACACCTTGTGTGCTATCAAACGTCACAACGTAACTGGGTGATTATAAAGATGCTCTACAGGTGTCTCCGAAGGTGTTTGTTGGGTTGGCATAGATCGAGATTAGGATTTGTCACTCCAAGTATCGGAGAGGTATCTCTGGGCCCTCTCGGTAATGCACATCATAAGCTTGCAAGCAAAAGACTAATGAGTTAGTTGCGGGATGATGCATTACGGAACGAGTAAAGAGACTTGCCGGTAACGAGATTGAACTAGGTATGATGATACCGATGATCGAATCTCGGGCAAGTAACATACCGATGACAAAAGGAATGATGTATGTTGTTATGCGGTTTGACCAATAAAGATCTTCGTAGAATATGTAGGAGCCAATATGAGCATCCAGGTTTCGCTATTGGTTATTTACCGGAGATGTGTCTCGGTCATGTCTACATAGTTCTCGAACCCGCAGGGTCCGCACGCTTAACGTTCGATGATGATTTGTATTACGAGTTATGTGATTTGATGACCGAAGTTTGTTCGGAGTCCTGGATGAGATCACAGACATGACGAGGAGTCTCGAAATGGTCGAGAGGTAAAGATTCATATATTGGAAGGTTACATTCGGACACCGGATGAGTTCCGGGAGGTACCAGATAAATATCGGAGTGCCGGAGGGTTATCGGAACCCCCCGAGGGAACTAGTGGGCCTACATGGGCCTTAGTGGGAAAGAGAAGGGACACAAGGGGCTGGCCTACTAGTTGGAGTCTAAATTGGACTAGGGGAAGGGGGCGGCGCCCCCTTTCCTTCCCTTCCCCCTCTCCCTTCTTTCAGGTGGAATCCTACTAGGACTTGGAGTCCTAGTAGGACTCCTCTCTCCTGGCGCGCCCTACAGGGCCGGTCGGCCTCTCCCTCCCCTCCTTTATATACGGGGGCAGGGGGGCACCCTAGAACACACAAGATCAATTATCTTAGCCGTGTGCGGTGCCCCCCCACAGTTACACACCTCGGTCATATCGTCGTAGTGCTTGGGCGAAGCCCTGCGCCGGTAACTTCATCATCACCGTCGCCACGTCGTCGTGCTGACGGAACTCTCCCTCGTCCTCAACTGAATCAAGAGATCGAGGGACGTCATCGAGCTGAACGTGTGCTGAACGCGGAGGTGCCGTACGTTCGGTACTTGGATCGCGAAGACGTTCGACTACATCAACCGCGTTACTAAATGCTTCCGCTTTCGGTCTACGAGGGTACGTGGACACACTCTCCCCGCTCGTTGCTGTGCATCTCCTAGATAGATCTTGCGTGATCTTAGGTAATTTTTTTGAAATAATGCGTTCCCCAACACAAACAACATGTTTGCCTCTTTAGTGTTAGTAGTGAGACACTTGTGGTGACATCAACAATTTTGAAGCTTCGCTACTCTGATCCAGACAAGGGTAGCTCAGAATCTGGAGTTCTTGACCATTCCAAACAAAGCCAATGTGCATACATAGAGAATGCTCGATAATGGCTTCGTTGTGGGTGATGATCTACATAGACATCGAATAAAAGCTAGAGTTCTTTGTGTTGCCTATGGACTTGAGGAGACGACCACCACCACTCTTGGTGATGCTCACACTCTCGGTTGTTTTGGAAATGTATGGTTGCCGATTGTGATGTAAGTGTTCCTTGAATGGCAAGGAATAACCGCTGAATGTTTGAAGATTTCAATCATGATGTTAGTATGCCAACTTTGGCTAGCCAGATTGATGCAAGAAATAGCAGGCAATTAGATCCACATTGTGTGGCAACCCAAAAACGGTTGTTGCTAGAGGAGGGGTAGAACTTGCATTAGTCGGCGATGGTGGCTGACATGACATGGTTGGGGGTGTGTGTGTGTGCTGTGGTGGTGGGGGGGGGGGATGGGTGCGCTCCTTAAAAACCACCATGACACACCCCTTGTTGAATCATGGGTTTGCGAAGCTAATGTCATGCGGGTGCGCGATACTCCTGCCATCGGAAATGAACACCATAAACTAAGTTTGGAGACCAACAACAGGAATGTGGCAGCAAAGTTGAGTGTTGTGGAGATGGATAAGTCGGCTTATGAGCCATTGGTCAAGGAGGTGAAATCGAAGCTGCACATTATTTAGCTAGAGAGGGTTAATGCGTAAAACTCTCTAAGATGTGATTTAGAAAAAATATACACATGTTTCATGTTCCTTCAGATTGTATTGCAGAGATTGGGCCACAACAACTTTCTCTCAAAGAAAAAAGAGAGAGAAAAACGATAAAGCTATCTAGCAAACATTCGCCAAAGATCAAATTACGACGAATGCCCCCAAGAGTCGTCTTCGGCCCAAAACTCCTCACGTTTTAAACAAGTTGCCATGACAGTTTTAAAAAACACCACCTCCATGCCACATAAACTGTTTTTTTTTCGAGAGTACGCCAATGACATACCATATCTTTATAGAAGGGAGTAAAATAATTACAAGAATTCAGCGCTTGATGCGAAAATCAAACGTTGGTCACCCCACCCACACCAAGAAACATCGACTAACTTTTCACAAATCTATGTAGACCTCCTACACCTACACTGGCCGATTCCCAATTGTTGATCTCATCGAGGATTTGGATGGCAAGATCCACGAACCCACTGATCTGCTCCGGCCTGTTGAATACACTGACATTTCCCGAAATCACTAGTTAAGGAGTACTCGTTGCAAAGATCACTCCAACTTTCCAGGTTGCGACAAGTGGCGCACATGCAACGCGCCACTTGTCGCAACCTGGGAGTTTTCCCTTTTTTCGTAGATCCGTTTATCCAAAACGTTTTATCTCTCAAACCGTTCGTCCAAATCTCGAACCGCTTTCACCGTTGGATTCCTCGTGTCGAGATCTTCAAAACTAGATCCCATGTTGATAGGTTTTGACGAACTTTTTTTCACGAAAAAACCGGACGAAAAACCCGAACCGGGAGCACGGTTTTTTCCCTTTCCGAAAGAGGCACGCCCGTGCCTCTCACGAAATCACAACCGCGCCTCTCGCAGAAGCAAAACCGTGACTCTTGCGAAAGGAAAAAAAAGAGAAAACGTGTTTTTTTCCCGTTTCCGAGGAGGCACGGCCGTGACTCTCGCGAAAGCACAACCGTGCCTCTTGCGGAAGCAAAACCGTGACTCTCGCGAAAGAAAAGAAAAGAGAAAACACGTTTTTTTCGTTTCCAAGGAGGCACGGCCGTGACTCTCGCGAAAGCACAACCGTGCCTCTCACGGAAGCAAAATCGTGACTCTCGCGAAAGAAAAAAAAACAGAAAATAGGTTTTTTTTCCGTTTTCGAGAGGCACGGCCATGACTCTCGCGAAAGAAAAAAAAGAAAACACGTTTTTTGCGCAAATTTTTTTTCGAATTTTTTTTATCAAAAAGTTAGGAAAGACCGGTGAAAAACCAAAACATCGCAAAAATCAGGGAAAAACTGTTAAAAAAGCCGAAAACGCGTGCGAAAAAATAAAATAAAAATCTGAAGGAAGCGTCCAGAGCGCGACACGTGGCGAATGACTGAGAGCGCGCTAAGTGATGATCGTTGTGAGGCTTTCGAAGAGAGCTCGTTAATTAGGATCTCTCGACATTTCCCTGTTCCAATAGCGCCCACGCGGTCCTGACGACCAAGGTGTCAAAACCACGCCTGTCCTGTTTAAAAAAGTTTCCGATGCTCCATGGCGAACGGGCGCCAGGATTGGGGTCCAAGAAAATAGGTTTGCCAAATAGACGGACAATACAGGTCGAGCACCGTACACGCGTACATCGCACGGTCGCACGCACCGAGCCCGAATGCCCGAGCATCAACGACACGAATCGCCGTCGTCCTCCTCCGCCTCCTCCTCCAAGCAAACGGAAGTCCCCCTCAAAAAAAAAAAAAGAAAAAAAAGCAAACGGAAGTCCCAAACCCAACTCGCCTCTCCTCTCACCACACTCCCTTCCCTCCACGGCCTCGCCCCCTCCACCCCTCGCCTCCTTGCCCTTTCCTCCCCCGCCCCATGGGCTCGCGGGCTCGCTAGGGAGACTCCTCCTCCGCCGCCGCCGCCGCCATGTTCGAGGGGGTGGTGAGCCAGGTGCTCGCCGGCCTGCTCGGCCGCTACGTCAAGGGCATCCAGAAGGAGCAGCTTAAGATCGGCATCTGGAACGGTTCGTACTCGATCCCCTCCCAAGAGCACTTGTGAGTAGAGACCACACCCCCCGCGTTCCGCTACTTGGGCTGGCCCAATCACCCGCGAGCCAGCGGCTGTCCTGGTCCCCAGTGTTCTCCAATTCGTCACCCCTCGGCTGCCGCAGCAGTAAATTCGCTGGTTAATTCCATGGCTGCGTTTAGTGCTGCAGATGTTTGAGTTTCGATTAAGGCGTGACTGGCATTGGGTTTGATCGTAGTGGGATTTTTATGTGCACGGGTTGTATTGATTCCGTTGTTACGCCTGTTTATGCTTTGCATCGGTGATGGATACTGATATACATATTGCCAAGTAATTCTTCTTAGAATTGTTAACATTTTGCGCCTTAGCTCTGGATTGTGCTGTCCCTCTGATCCTGATGGTGGCTAAGCGTTTGATGACTTCATTTTGTGCAGAGGAAATAAATTTGGAAAATGTAGAGCTCATTCTGGAAGCCTTCGACTACCTGCAGTTGCCTTTCGCACTCAAGACTGGTATGATCTATGATCCCATTGAGACTGTTTGACTGGATGCTATCAACACTATTTTTGCTATTTTGTCACGTATAGGTAAAACTATGTGTTATGGTAAGTCGTAAGTTTCCATTCTGTTGTTCCCACAGGACGAATTGGGAAGTTAAGCATAAAGATTCCATGGAAAAAACTTGGATGGGACCCTATAATTATTGTTATAGAAGATGTGTTTGTATGTGCATATCCGCGGGAGGATTCTGAGGCACGTCACTGAATCTGGTTTTACATTGTTCAATTAGCTTGCCAATGGTGTTTCCACTGTGTTGACCCAATAAAAATGCTGTTTCTTTATCAGTGGGGATCCGAGTCACTTGGTAAGAGAGAACTAGCTGGAAAATTGGCTAAACTTAATGCTATAGAGCTTGCTAAATTTTCCAGAAGAGTGACAGGTCAGTCTCTATTCCTGTGCTCTTCATCATTTTTTTTTTGCAAATTTCAGATATCAGTTTGTCACTGCAATTCACTTCAATATAAACACGCTAACTTCAGCTGTTTGTGCTAAACTGCTAGTGGTAACTTCAGGTTTCGTGTCCTTGCTGTTTTTCTTTATCTTCTTGCATGTGCATTAGCATGCATTATACTCCCTCCGTTCCTAAATATAAGTCTTTTTAGAGATTCCAATATGGACTACATATGGAGCAAAATGAGTGAATCTACACTCTAAACTACGTCTATATACATCCGTATGTAGTCCATATTGAAATCTCTAAAAAGACTTATATTTAGGAACGGAGGGAGTATAAAAATCCGTGATCTATAGGTACATATGCTAACTACGTCTATATACATCCGTATGTAGTCCATATTGAAATCTCTAAAAAGACTTATATTTAGGAACGGAGGGAGTATAAAAATCCGCGATCTATAGGTACATATGCTAACTACTAAATGTGTAGATCAGTGTCACCAAGATACAAACACACATTCCGGAGACATTTTTATCTATCAAATTGTATGCAAGTATCTGAAGGCTGCCAGTGATGAACTAGCTGTTACCGATTCATAACACTTACTTGCTTATATTTATCATACTGTTAATATAACATTTGCAAATTGCATGTTTATTTACCGAGTTAACACACTGAAAGGTTTCCTGAAAACCTTAATTCTTTTGACTTCTAGATAACCAAACGGGGCAATCACTTCTATCCTACATGTCAGCAAAGGTAACAAGCTTACAATTTTATTCTTTGAACAATAGTAACATTGATATGCCAAAGCACTGATAATTTTGCTCCATTTGGCAGATACTGGACAATATCCAAGTTTCCATACAAAATGTTCACATCATATATGTTGAATCCCACAACGATCAGGTACGCAAGTTTATATCATATTTTATTTTTCTGTGCACTGAGTGTTACATGCAATATCTATTTTAGTCAACATTCAAGTATGCTTTTGTTGCCAGATGAAAAAAGTTACTCCCTCCGTCCGGAAATACTTGTCATCAAAATGGATAAATGGGATGTATCTAGATGTATTTTAGTTCTAGATACATCTCCTTTTATCAATTTTGATGACAAGTATTTTCGGACGGAGGGAGTAGAAAGTATTCCACACTAATAATTACCCATCTTTGGGCGTGCTATGCTATCATGTGGACAGTTGGTTTTAATTTGTATCGATCAGATTTTGAGGCACTTATGGTGGTGGACTATTTCTTGTATTATTATTTATAAATCCATGAAGAGACCATCTCTAAAACTCATCCATGTCCCCTCTATGTCTCCATAGTTCTTGTCCATCAAATTCTCATCATTTTTCTTTATTTTTACCTAGTGTTTGGAATTACACTGCTCGATTTTCTTATTCTAAATATCATGTAATGGTCTACTTTTGGAGTTTGGACAGTATAACCCAGTGGTAGGTTTGCAGAGGCATACCTGCTATTTCTAAAGCATAAAGGTTAAGCAGTACTTTATGTGTTGCCACATTTTGCACCTTATTTTGAACTCAGAAGGAATTAGTTTGATATCTGCATACATACCAATTTTGCATATTGTTAATAAAACTGTCTCAGAATTTCCACAGGTCTATATTTCATAGAAACTTCCTCGATACTCTTTGCAATCCGATAACATCAATGGTTGCGCTACAGATAAACCTAGCAGAAAACTCATTGCTTTTCAAGTGCATTTCACGCGTGTATCCCCATATATTCAATTCTTATTTTCAGTGTTATTTATTTTTCCTGCTGATTCTCAGATATACCTGTTTTTCTTGGTAATATACAGGGGAGCTTCATATTTGGTTTGGTATTCAACAGTCTCTCGATGCAAACAGATACACAGAAGCAAAGTTTTGCCATGTGAGTTACCGAAGCCATCTTATCCTTTTTATTTAAACCGATAACAAAGCTTCAACCTGCTAGTTAAGTCTAATATTCTTTGTATACAACCTGACGGTTGTAGTACTGAAGATCACTAAATTTTAATTAGGAATTAAAATTATTTAGAGACATATAAAACTGAGATGCTTGATTAAAAGTAATGAAAATGCTTGGAAGCCAGTGAAGTTTCTTTAAGTGTTAAAAATCATTGGGATTTTTTAAGTAATCAACTTAACACTGGAGCACAACTCTACACAGTGTTTCTGCATAGCTGATTTGACTTATGAGTCCTGAAGGAATCCAAAATGCCACTAGAAATTTAACTTTGTAAATGTCTTGACAGTTAACTGTGGTGGCCTAAAATTGTATAGTAACTTGCTTTACTGACTTGGTTTTATGTGTGGGTATAGCTGCTGCGCGATATATCATGAAACCATCAGGACTGTTTGTCATTGCATTGTAAAATATATGCTCCTTGCATTTTTTTTTTTGGAAAAACTTTTGGTATTTCAAACATTTGATTCATTGATTGTAAATGTGTATTTTTGGGGCACTTTAGGTCATTGATGGCTAGGTCCAGACAAGATGAAGTGAACAAGAAGATAAATATATCGAATGTTGGAATTTACTGTCAACAGTTAGAAGAACAGCAGAATCTAAATGATGTTGGTGCTCTTACTGATGCTCAGTCTAATTTCAGTCTCGGGTTGGCCCACCCAAGAGATGATTATCTTATAAATCCATTTTGTGTGACTGTGTCTGTGCTTGTAAGTGCATCTCTTCTCTCTACATATTCTCATCAATTATGGTATTATCAGGTAGTCTTGTTTGGCAACAGGGTTTCAGAAGCTTTCTGGTTACTTTCAGATAAGCCCTTCTTATTTTTTGCTGAATGCTGAGCAGCTTGTTCTAATGAAATTTCATCTGTATACAGGCCAACAACTCCGGAAAGCGTGATGGTGTGCCTCAGTATGACATGACTGCAGAACTAACTGCATTGGTTCGTTATTTCTTCTGTTTTTAGCAGTGTTGATGTGTTAATCACTTCGGGGTTGATTTATCCTTGCATGTTTCATCTTCTTTGTAGGTTCTATCAATAGATGAAATCCAGCTTCAGCAAATTTTGAATCTCTGTGATCACTTCACCATCTGTGCTCTGCGAACAAAGTACGCTGGTCTATTTACACGACCAAAAACTATTATCTGGTTACCGACATCTATCATAGGTTCCATGTATTTGTTCATAGACAAGCATAGGCTTTATTGTTATTTTTTTTCATCATGAAATCTTGTTCCAGCCTAAATGTAAGCCTTAATGCACAATACTCCCCTTCATCTTCTGCCTTTGATGGAATAATGCTGGACACTGTAAAATTTCCTAGCTTTTAAACCTGTGCTCGAAATAATGAACTCCTTGGTTTCACTGATTTGCTGAATACAGACAGTAAATGGCTTGAGGATTTGCTGATGGTAAATGAAATCTAACACCAAATTAGAACCACCTCTAATGTTTGTTGCTGCTATTTCACAGATATGGTCGTTACCGCCCGCCTGAGAGCTTTTTATCTAAGAGACATAAAGGTTGGCAGATAATGTGGTGGCAGTATGCCAAGGATTCTATCATGGCAGACGTTAAAAGAAGACTGAAGAAAACCTCTTGGAGGTTCTTGGGGAAGCGACTGTGAGTTTTGTATTAGCTCTTCCCTTGTTCAACTTGATCGGCAAGGTGTGAAATGAGCAGAAAATCTATAGTTGAATGGGCAGCAACTATTGCTAGACAGGATAATATAAAAATACTGAAAACAAGTGTAAATATGGGTTTGAAGGTTGCTTGAATTTTGTTTCTGAGGGCAATTAGGGAGCCTGATGATTGGATGCTTTCTTTTTCTGTGTCAAGTATAGATTGTCAATGATAGCAAATTCATTAAATTATTTCGTAAATATATCTTCTACTTTCTTGATATTTTTAAAAAGCTTCAGGGAGCTCAGAGCTTCGCACCTGAACAGCACATGTAGCCTATGTGCTGACAGATAAGAATAGAAGATTGGCATTTTCTTTGCTATAGATGATACTAGCTATCGCTGACTTGGTTTATTGTTCTGACCTAACAACCATTGATCTTGTTTTTAAAAAAAAATTTGATAAGCAGAAGATAAGGCTTTGTTGTTTAAACAATTCCAATTTAATGATTTATGACTTTGTGTTTACTTGAAACCTGTTGCACTGATGTGGTGCTGCTTGATGATCTTGTTTTAAGTGATATTAACAAAAACAAAAATATCTTTCATCCACACTTGTTCTCTTCTATTGTTTTCTAGATTAATGTGTGTGCTTGTTTGTATGTTAACAGGGAGTACCGTCGGAAATATGTCAATTTGTACCGAACGAAATTGGAGCTCTTGCAGAAAGGACAGGTTGTGCGATTTTCTCAGTATAGCATGCATTTTCTCATAATTTTGTAAATGGTTCTGACGCACACATGAACAGAGAGTTCTTACCTGTAATGTAGCTCAAGACTGAGAGGTTTATAATCTCTCTTACTTGTATGTTACATAAAGTAAAAGGAAAGCCGATAGAACAGGAGGGAGGTCTATAGTACACATTGTCAATTTTAAATTATGTCAGACGAAATTTGTGATAAGATGTATCTGCTGCTCCTTTGTATTATCTGTGATAGACCAAATGCATATAACACAGGCACCAACACGAGTATTGTGTCAGACGAAATTGTTGATAACATGCTGTGTTTTGTATTGTTTCTGATATGCCAAGTTCATATAATGCATTCCAACATTAATACCCGTTTCCTTAAGGATTATATGTTACAACTTTTGTGAAATACTGTTTTGGAAATAAAGAACTCTGTTATCCTAAACGGACAGCTTTTGTTAGTTTTAGCTGGACATGTAAATCATGTGCATGTTGGACTGACATTCTGTATCATTTGTGTGTAACGAAATCGGCTAAGGGATGAAAATGTGAGATGTCACATACACCTTGTATTGTATGATGGTGTACTAACTGTTCCTCGTCATTTTCTAATGTAGATAGGGTCTGACCAAAATTTTGTTTCGGTCATATTTGTTTGTCTAGATCCTGTTAAATATGTTAATTTAGTTTATTGGTGGTCACACAGGCTACATAGCCTCGACTTAGGTTGGTGATTCTGATTCTGCAACCAGTCTAGCTTGTGTATATACATCATACTGCACATTTTTTATTCCCTCTTGCCAGTAAACAATATTTCTTTGTATAGACTAATTTCGTATTCGATTTTAGATAATATAATAGCACAGGATGTACATTATGTTATTGTTTGTTCATACCATGCTTTCCCCTAGCTTACTTTGTTGAAGTTTTGCTATTTTCAGCTTGTAAGTAAAGACATTCTACAAAAGCTGGAAACTCTGGACAAAGAATGTGATATAGATGATATAGTTAGCTACAGAACAATTGCAGAGCAACGACTACAGGTACTTGATACTTCATGTGAAGAATAATACAGTGATACTGTGAATTATTTTCATCAATTATCAATTTAACCGCTAAAGTTGAAACTGCCCACCTATAGGCATTTGAGCCACTAAAAACTGTACTCTTACCTAAACATTTTACATCTAACATCCATGTGCATTATCACTATACCACTTGCCTAGCCATTTGCCATATGTTCTTAATCTTGGATAATGGTACTTCAAGGGTTTATATTGGTTTCTTTCTTCTCATTTTTCAACACAAGAATGAAATCTGCAGTTGTTTAGGTTCTTCCATAGAGCGCATGTATTTATGTTTTCGAGGTTAGAACACATTTCTGCCTCTTTCCGCGGGCAGGGGGGAGGCGATGGGCTGGAAATGGGCACCTGTGCTAAAATCTCGCTGGATATTGACAGGATTTGTCTGTGAAATCTACAAAAGACAACTTTTCTAGTCCAGGAAGTCCTCGAACTGATGAGCCGTCAGCAGGGGCAGGCCGAGGATGGTTAAACTGGCTTTCTCTTGGAATGCTTGGTGCTGGTGGAACAGCTGACACTAGTTCATTTGCTGGTGTTGTTTCAGAAGACATTATTAAGGTTATACTCTGGAAGTATACAGCTCTTCACTTATTCTGTACAAGGCAGTCAATTTTAATGCAATTGATATTTAGGAACAGGCAGTTCTAACATCTTAGTTTTTCATTCAGGATATATACGAGGGAACAGAATTTCATCCTGTTTCTTCTGCTGAAAATCATCTGACAAAGGAAAACTACTACTCTTTGAGACTATCTATTCCTCAAATACTCACAACTGTCACCTCCAGGCAAGTGTCTCTTCCCTGCTTCATCTCTCTGATTATTTCATAGTTTATGTTGCAAAAATTTGTTATTTGTCATAATAGCTTTACAGCCAGTGGGGTGTTGCTATGACGCGCCATAGAAATAATTTAGTGAGTGATAATCTTTGCCATTTTTGGTTAATATTTCCGTGATGGCTCCAAACAGTCTGTGCCTATTAGTTATTATTACCCAGGATAGTAAGGCATAAGTACTCCAAAAGATCACTCTAATGGCAAACACTCCATTGATTCATTCTGTTTTAAGCAATAATTTATTGCTCCTTACTATGCTGTTATCTGCTGCCTGATTTTCCATTTCCTGTTTATATGGTTTAGCTTATATGAGAGCCCCTTTTTCATCGTCTAACTTTGCTATATTGATTGGTTAGAAGATTTGGCATGAAGCTTATCGATGGGATGTTTACTGGTCTTGGTACTGAATATAAAATATGGGATGATTCAGCAACTATCCTTGCTTGGCTTGATTCACTTGAGATAACTAACCCGTTGAATAAAAATAAAGTCTTGCTGGCTGAAAAGGTACACATTACAGTTTGACCCTGAAGATCTTTTTGGACCCTTCTCTGAACTGTATGTCCTTAATCCGTAACATATTTTAGTGTAGCACTGGTGATGGTCTAGGTGCACCTGTTATCAGTATTCAAGTAGACTTTCTGAAGTCAAACGAAAACTCAGAAGCTTCAACACGGGTAACTGTATTCTTTCCAGAAGAGAGCTGAATTCATTACATAGTACCTTTGCGGTGTCCTTAATTGCTGATTCTAGTTATTTTGCCTGTTATTTGTTAGGTTGTTGTCCAGGAATTCAATGTCATATACGAACCAGAACTCTTCTTTAATCTCCTGCACATCTATGATTTGTTTTCCTCTTTCCAATTCCAGCATGATAGGGTAAGCATTCATGCTGTACATCTATGCTCCACTGTTCGGAAGAGATGTAGTATTTTCTTGTGTCTTGCTTTGTTATATGAGTTTGCTCAATATAGCTAACCATTGTTAACGAAGCAAGAGATAGATGCAATAGCCAATAATGTAGTTGGATTATCAATTGAAACTAATTTGTGACCATATGTGTTGTATAAGTAATTCTACTGCAACAATAGTCCCCACTCTGTAAAATTCTGTTTTCCCTCCATTCCTAGAAGTGCAGAGTTGAATTCTCCTATCCTTTTTGAATGAAAACTGTAGTGGAGGCCCTGACTCAAATCCTCTAATCTTGAATATGATATTCTCTCACAATTGTTGTTCCTAGATCAGCTTGATTTTTAGGCATACACTTTTTATCCTGGACTTGGCATCAGCTCACTTTGTTGTTACTTGTTGTGCCTTTCGAATACTTAAATATACTGTTAACTCTCACTTGGTTCGAGATTTTTATCACCTGGAGGAAGTTATGCAAGTTTAAATGCCAAATAATATTCTAGCCATTCTGCATTCACCCAGGTGCTTTCCTCGCTAAACCGTTTTGATAATTTTGGAACAAGACTTCTTTCCAAACTGGAGTAAGTTCTCCCCCATTTACTTCTATATTTTCCGTACTGTGGTATTGCCAGTAGAACTTGGTTCATTGTTTAAACGTGATTCTAGGTACATGTCTGTGAACCAAAAGAAACTTCTCTGGGATTTAAGGATTCACCATTTCGTCATAAAGCTACCATCATATGATTGTGGAAGAGAACTTACTATGGTATGTGCCAGTTATAAACAACAGTGTTTTACATTTTGACAATGGAGCATGTTAGTTCCACGGTTTTACTATGATCAATGTGTTTATGGGATTTTTGGACCCAACCGAGGTTCTGATAAACCGGATGAGTTCTGTTTATTTCAAGTTGGAAATATAAATTTGACATTTTAGAAAATAAATTATGGAACTAGGCAAACTTGGATGGCTATAACATATAATCATGATCGTAAGCCTCCTAGTGTTGCATAATATAAGGTATCATTTTCCCCTGATTTTTTTTAATATAGAGTGCCCCTATGGAAATAAATGTTGAAGTTACACACATGTGTGTTTCATGCATTATAGGTAGTATCTATCATACCTACCAGAGGGTATGTACGTGTAGTATGTATATTACTTATCGCTCAAATGGGTGTATCTAGACGTATTTCAGTGCTAGATACATCCGTTTGAGCGACAGGTAATATGGATTGGAGGGAGTAGTATATAGGAATATTCACATAGTATATACTCCCTCCGTCCAAAAATTCTTGTCTTAGATTTGTCTAAATACGGATGTATCAAGTCACGTTCTAGTATTAGATACATCCGTATCTAGACAAATCTAAGACAAGAATTTTGGGACGGAGGGAGTATAATACTTAAGTAATATGTACCATATTTTTACCATTCCCTTTTTTATGTACAAATATGAATGTATTTTAAAAATATACTAAAATCGATGGGCTTAGTTGCAATTTTTCCATGTAGTTCGATTTGGAGCATCTTAGTAATAGTATACGAACATACTCAAAATGATAAAGTAGTATATACACTACCCGATGGTAGTATGAGACGTGGGTGTAACTACACCTGGTTGTAGGATGTATTTCCCCTGTATGGTAGAATTGGGTCGAACTGTACATTTTGAAAAGGGTGGAAAAGTTGACCTTTTTTCCACTCACCTTAGTTTGAAAATTTCTTAACCTTTAGGTGAAGCGCTCTAGTACTTGCATTTTGAAACAGAGGACATAATTGTTTAAACGAAAGATAATTACCTAGTTAATGGTAAAGAATGGAAGTGGCAGGAGGAGATATCCAGCCAGGTCGGTGAGATGCCAGTACATAGGGGTGTAGCACTTGGTCATGGTGAATGCATGCTGGCAAAATATATTGACAGGCTAAAGAAACTGCTCAACTGTGTTTATAACAAGAAGTGAATTTTAGTATCTAAGCATGTAATATTGTGCATAGCATAGCCATAGATTACTTTTCCTTTTGTCCACGCCACTGAATTAGGCAACAGAAACAGCTATGTCATGCAACAACCGAAAAAGGTTTTCCCCCCGCTTTATATTCTAAAGCAACCATCATCGACTACAACCGAGAGACCGATACAAACACACACCACCATTGCACCCAACACACACACCCAAGGCAAGATACAAAGGTGCCAGGCACCGACACACCACCCCATCGACAACCAAGCAAACGAGGAAGACCGCTTGGAGCCGACGGAGACCTCCACCATGAGCATCCACAATAGAGAGGTGAGTCGAACAACAACGAAGCCAGGACTCCAAAGCGGTGCCTCCCAGAAGGGTACGACCATGGATAGCCGCCACCGCCCGATCCCGAAGATCAGGTTTTCACCCGGAGCAAGATGACAGGAGAGGGAATGCTGCGACGGAGCCTTCAGGAAGGATACAGCGTCAACGGCCGCCACGACCATTGGCCAGTCAAAGGACCGGGCAAGTGGTGTACCCCGACGCTCACCCCCTCCGTCGCACCCTAGCTCCGTCAACCACCTGCAACCATGCCACCCGCGTGGCCATGGTTGCCCGTCCGCACCTGAGACGCACACTTCGCCCCCAAATGCCGCACCTCCCGTCGCCAGAGCCGCCGCCCTGCAACCAGACAACCCCTAGACCACACAAAGGCCCCGGCTTTGGCCCAACCGGCAGCCCCCGACCGACTGAGCCACCAGCAGACGCTCCGCCCCGGACATTGACAGACCTGCACCAACCCGCCCGCGGCCGAGGAAAGGGGGAGGAGGAGCGGACGCATCCGGACTGGCACACCCCTGTGCCGGCGACAGGTGACGCGACCGCATCGAGGCCACCCATCCCTCCTACCAAGCTCCCTGCCGAACACGAGGAAAGGGAGAAGGAGGAGCGGGCGCATTCAGACCGGCACACCCCTATGCCAGCGACAAGTGACGCGACTGCATCAAGGCCACCCATCCCTCCTTCCGAGCGCATTCAGACCGGCACACCCCTATGCCAGCGACAAGTGACGCGACTGCATCAAGGCCACCCATCCCTCCTTCCGAGCTCCCCATCGAACACACCCCCGTGTCGCCCCACCATGGCAGCCGGCACACAACCCCGCGAGGCCACCAGCAATCGCGCGCCCATTGACGAGGGATACCAAATTGACCCGCAGCCGCAGCCAAGGTTGCCCACCAGCGAGGCCCTCCCGCGCCGAGCGCCGCCGTGCAGCCTCAAGGGCCCGACTGGACGGGGGCCGCCCACCTCGACCGCTGCCGCGCCGCCCCCTCACCATCGCGCCATGACAAGAGAGGCCGCCCGTGACCCGCAGCATCAGAGGCGGATCTGGACGGGCAGCCGCCGCCGCCGTCACCACCTGCTGGCCTGCACCACCACCATGCCACCCGTCGCACCGCCACCACGCCACCATCGCTGGCCCGCTCCAAAGCGCCGGCGTGCTGCCACACCCGGCATCTAGCGCCGCATCCCGGCCTACGCCACACCCCCCGCGCGAGGAGACAAAGGAGCCCCGCCGGCGACGCACGAGCTTTGCCCGCGCGCGCCCCCTGGTGCCGGCGAGGGAGGGGAGGCGGCGGCGCGAGGGTTAGCCTCCCGGGCGCTCGCAGGAGGAGGGTGGATTCTTTCCAGCTCAATGTAATTGGAAGAAAGACAGTTCTTGATGTTCCTCTTTATTTTAAAACTTTTGGTTCATAGTAGGTAGCTTTGTCGTTGCAGGTTTTTGAGGCTGAAGATATATCCATGCGATCCAAAGATAGAGTTGACGATGATTCTCAGACACAAGATAACAATTATTTTCTTGATTACATGTCGAAGAAAACTTCTACTTGTTTTTCTGACAGCCTGCTACCTGGGTTGCAATTGGATGACCTATATAATCATTTTGAGGTTAGCCTCACCGGATTCGAGGTTAGGCCTTGTGTACATGCTTTTCAGTTAATTTTCATTCAACATCCACATGGACCAGTGAGAAATATATGTCTGTTTGCAGGTGAAGGTGTTGATGGCTAGTAGACATGATATAACCTCTACACTGGTCAAACTGGACGCTTCTATTGTCCTTGGATTGTGCATATTCTTGGATGAACCAATGCTGAAACAATTGGAGGTAATAGTTTTTGAATGATAGGTGTCTTCTTGTATGGTTTTGATGTTCTGGATTCTTGTATATTTATAGAAATGCATACAAAAGATGGTTAGCTGGTTTATGCTATATATGATCTATTTTCTTTCTTTTCCCTCTTTGTATGTAAGTGTCTGTAAAAATATTTTTGGAACCATTTTGGCAGGTTGCTTCTATTGTGCGATCTGCCAATATCTACTTCTCTCGGACAATGTACAGTGCTGTTGTTAATTTGTCTACCTATCTGAAAGAAAGTAACCTAGTTGGAAGCAACACTTCCGTTGATACCAAGACTAATGGGCCCAATAAACCAGCCTTAAATATGTCTGCATCTCTCAAGCTGGACAAACTGAGTTTAAGGGTTGACCTCGAAGACAATGGCAAGGAATGTTCACTCATCACTGTTAGTGTTGGAGATATTGATATCAGGTTATCAATTTTCACAATCTGGCAATCTTGATTATCTCCTGTGATTGTAATGTGTGAATTGGTGTTGTTATTTTGTAGGTATGCTGTGTGGGAATTGTCAGAACTTTGGATCATCACCAAGATGGTTGAAATTACTTCCACTGATCTGAAGAACAAATCGAATTCACATGTGCTATGTTCATCAGGAAACTACAAAACTAGCACTTGTGTAGACTTGACAGGTTTTCCTGAAAGTTTTGCTGCCGAGGCTTGCTTAAAGCTGCATTACAGGACTCATAAATATAATGATCAAATACATCATGTGTACCAGTTGAACTTAAATGATGTTGATCTGCATGTTCATCCGTCTGTATTTGGTCAGATAAAGAAGTTTTTGAGCAATCTTGATGCAGTATCTCCAGGTGGCAGTGCTGTTGTGTCCTCAATGGACCAGAGTTCCATGAAACCTAAGGCAGCCAATGCCAAATTTCCTAAGCTTTCATTGGCAGATATCTGTGGAGCAGGGAGCACATCATTTGGAGGAGTTTCTGTTGATCACTTTCCCTTTTTACATGCTGATATCATATCTAATTTCGGATGTTTAGAAACTCGAGATGTTCAAGCCTTAGATATTACACCTTCAAATGGTTACTCCGCACCAGAGCTTTCAAGCAATGTACAATGTAAAACTGAGCATTCTAACTGTTCATCTAACTCACTGAATAACACAAATAATGTCAGCACAACCGTTCTGGATTTATCACTTGTTTCGGTTAGAACACATTTCCATGAATCATGTGGTATTTTAGCAACACTCACTGTTCCCGAGTCTATAGCAACATTCTCACTGGTAGATGCAACTTCATGGGACCTATTGTTGTCTGCTAAAGATATATTGCTCGCTTCACCGTGGACATCACCAAGTGTCAGTGAGGTACTCTGGGGAACTTATTCACATGGTAATTCTAATGTACTCAACGTCCGTGTCAAAAAGGACTTGTCTGCCCTCTCAACTGAAGTATGTATTGCAACCCAAAATGTTTGTTGTGTATTACCAACAAAACTGCTGGCAATGATTATTGGATATTTTTTATTGGATGATTGGGATCCTATGGTGGAAGAGCATCACTCTGTGGCAAGTAACAATCTTGAGTGTTCCGGAGAATTGCATGACAGTATCACCTACACAATTGAGATATGTGATTGTGTTATACTTTTTCCTATTGAAAATCAAGAACTTTTTTGTATAAAACTTGGTGTTCCATATTTTTTCTGCGAGTTCATTCCAACTGGGATTTCAGCAGAATTTGTCAAGCATATTCCCAAAGAATTCTTCAGTTCAGAATGTACTCTTTCCAGTAGAGTTGATGTCATCAGCCTATGTTCAAGAGATGCATCCATATCACTTGTATTCCTGAATGAGAAAACAAAATTTATCCCGAAGCTTGATGAGGACATGCCTGCAAGAATACACCCTCTTGTGGAGAAGCTTGATGCCGGCATATGGATTCAAGTTCCTTGCAAAACACTATCCTGCTCCGAGCAGCCTTTGTTGGCCACTTTCATTATGAGCAAAATATCAAAATGCAATTTGATTTCTGAAGGTATATATTTGGATTGATACCATCTTCTTTTAAACATTTCTTGATATGTATTGGTTATGTAATAATACCATACTCTGTCTTATCTTGTACAGATTTGTATTTTATGGACGGGATGGAGACAGTTTTTCGTATTACTGACGAGTTAACTTCAATTGTCAAAGAAAGTAAAATGTACGAAGGCAATGCCCGTCAGTTTTTAGAACGTAGAAGATCCAATGAGGAGAGTGTTGAATCTAATGAGCCTATTAATATTACTATTTCTATCAAGGATCTGGTGGTTCTCTTTGGTCACTCAAAAGATAAAGAATTGCCATTGGAGAAGGTTGCCACTGCAAACCTTGAGTTTGATGTTTCTGCTGTAATGGTTAATGAAAAACCTGAGCATGTTGACATGGATATTGTCTCTTTAGCTCTACACTCATCTGGTGGCCACACTCTTGTCTCCATAGTTTCTGATGGGCCATCATCTCCTATTCTAATCAAGTTCACAAAGCATCATGCTGGGCGAGATGAGATATTAATTACTGTACCCTTTTTCGAGATCTGGTTATATTTAGTTGATTGGGATATCATTATCAACCATTTTCATTCCTGCATAGGAAAGGAAGACAACAGTTTGCATGCGGGGCATCCAGCAGCTTCACCTCATTTTTCAAGCTCTGCAATGTCATCATTTCTTGAATCAGAATCACAAGACAATTCTTACTTGGTGGTAACATGTGAAAGTATTGCTGTTGTTGTTCATGTACCTATCTGGGAGAAAGAGCAAAATGAGAATAGCAATTATCCAAGGGTTGACGGGAATTCTGGTTCTTATTTGATCCACCATGCAGATGATACTCAATCCAATGAACGAAGAGGTTGCAAATTTGTCACCTTAACTTTTGAGAGTAAACATTTTGTGGTCATGTTAGGTGAAAGCTGGGTGAAGTTCAAATGTGATTTAGATAGAGTAAAAGTAATACTGGAGATGATCCAAGTGAGCAAGGGTGCCTCTGTTCCGTTCATGCATATATCTAAGATTAAAGCTGGTGGCTATATTCATCAATCAGAAACTGACATGCTACATCTTTCTGTTGATCTACAAGCAGAATACATGGATATTAGTTTTTCACACCAGATATTTAGTTTCTGGCGTAGTATAGAACTCAGATTTCCTAAATCGTCGTCATCAGCTTCCTCATTTTGTTCTGTGACATTGAAGGCGGGATTAAGAAAAGGTTCTCTCCTGCTAAATGATGGAAGGGTAAGTTATGCTACATTGCTAGTTGTTAATTTGCTGTAATGAAATGCCATAAAAGCTTAGATGTGTAACAAATATCCTTAGACCGGCTATTTGTTGAATGTTTTATTCGGGTTTGTGAGGTGGAGTATCACTGGAAAATACTCGCAGTATCATGCGACTTAGCCATTTTCTTGGCCATTTGGTAGATAAAGCAACAACAACAAAGCCTTTAGTCCCAAACAAGTTGGGGTAGGCTAGAGGTGAAACCCATAAGATCTCGCGACCAACTCATGGTTCTGGCACATGGATAGCAAGCTTCCATGCACCCCTGCCCATAGCTAGTTCTTTGGTGATACTCCAATCCTTCAGATCTCTCTTTACGGACTCCTCCCATGTCAAATTCGGTCTACCCCGACCTCTCTTGACATTATCCGCATGCTTTAGCCGTCCGCTATGCACTGGAGCTTCTGGAGGCCTGCGCTGAATATGCCCAAACCCCAAACCATCTCAGACGATGTTGGACAAGCTTCTCTTCAATTGGTGCTACCTCAACTCTCTCGTATATCATCATTCCGGACTAGATCCTCGTGTGGCCACACATCCATCTCAACATGCGCATCTCCGCCACACCTAACTGTTGAACATGTCGCCTTTTAGTTGGCCAACACTCAGCGCCATACAACATTGCGGGTCGAACTGCCGTCCTGCAGAACTTGCCTTTTAGCTTTTGTGGCACTCTCTTGTCATAGAGAATGCCAGAAGCTTGGCGCCACTTCATCCATCCGGCTTTGATGCGATGGTTCACATCTTCATCAATACCCCCATCCTTCTGCAACATTGACCCCAAATATCGAAAGGTGTCCTTCTGAGGCACCACCTGCCCATCAAGGCTAACCTCCTCCTCCTCGCGCCTAGTAGTACTGAAACTGCACCTCATGTACTCGGTTTTAGTTCTACTAAGCCTAAAACCTTTCGATTCCAAGGTTTGTCTCCATAACTCTAACTTCCTATTGACCCCCATCCGACTATCGTGAACTAGCACCACATCATCCGCAAAGAGCATACACCATGGGATATCTCCTTGTATATCCCTTTTGACCTCATCCATCACCAAGGCAAAAAGATAAGGGCCCAAAGCTGACCCTGATGCAGTCCCATCTTAATCGGGAAGTCATCAGTGTCGACATCACTTGTTCGAACACTTGTCACAACATTATCGTACATGTCCTTGATGAGGGTAATGTACTTTGCTGGGACTTTGTGTTTCTCCAAGGCCCACCACATGACATTCCGCGGTATCTTATAATAGGCTTTCTCCAAATCGATGAACACCATATGCAAGTCCTTCTTTTGCTCCCTGTATCTCTCCATAAGTTGTCGTACCAAGAAAATGGCTTCCATGGTTGACCTCCCAGGCATGAAACCAAACTGATTTTTGGTCACGCTTGTCGTTCTTCTTAAGCGGTGCTCAATGACTCTCCCATAGCTTCATTGTATGGCTCATAAAAAATAATTTGAATATATTGCTGTTAAGAAGGGAGCACTATGAAGTATTGAAGCGAGCTGAATAATGTATGTAAAAAATGTCACAGAATGAAACATTAGCTGGTGCCTTCCAAAGACAGTTCCGTACCTTCAGCAGTAATGGATCATTAGCTTTGTTTGGTCAACCTTGCAACTGAATCTGTAAGATGACTTTGAAGTCTACTTTGCCCCTAATAAAAAAATTGTCTATTTTTTAATTGATCAGACAACTTTTTTTATGCCTATGTGTCTTTTTGTGTACTCAAATACGCTGATTGGCATATCCTCTTTGTAAGCTTCAACATTTAGCTCATTCTGGTTTTCGGTAATGCTTTCTTGACAGTGGAGCAGTCATGGGCCTGTTATAGAGACGTTGGTGAAGAACTTGTCACTGCAATTTAGTCAAATGGGTGTTGAGACTGAAGTTTCTGCTTTTGTTGACTTTCTGATAAACTACAACAACATCGACAAGGTAAAGCTATGCTTCCTTGCTGTCTGATGTATCATGTTTTTCATGGTATAAAGGAATATCAATTTATATATGTGTAGGTTATGTGGGAACCTTTTATAGAGCCCTCAAGTTTTCAGTTAAACATACTTCGAAAATGTGCTGATCATGCACTGGATGTATCTCCCATTACTGAGGTGTCGCTAAATTCAAGCAAGCAGCTTAATGTTAATATATCAGAGCCCTTGATCGAGGTACATGATCTTGGCATACTGTATTTTCAAACTTGTCAAGAGGCAAATATTGTTCTGTCCTATCTTCAAGTGATTAACATTATAGTTTTCTACTGCCATTATCATCTTGATTAACCTGATTCAGGAATCAGGGCAGTGAGTCTGCAGATAGAATGTAGCTATATATCTGTTCTCAAGGAGCATTGACACTTATTTAGCTTAGTAGTTCTTTTTTCTTAAATTAACTCAGCAGTGTGTGATATCTGTATGTGCTTTTGAGTCCCAGTTCTCAAGTATGTTGCTCTGATTTCATCATTTGCATATGTAGGCTATCTTCAGACTTAGTGAGATGATCACAGATTCTCTTAATCCAAGTAGTGGAGGTGATCTTCGAGAAGATCCTGGGATCGTGAGGTTAAGCCGTGATGATGTGCACACCAGGAGATACGCACCATATATTCTCTCAAATGACACATCACTGCCATTTAGTTTCAAGGTGTATCGTGGTGCTGTTAATTCAGATGACATTGATAGTTTCTCTATAGTAGATGAGAATTCTGTGCCGGCAGGATATTCTGTCCCGATATTTGTTGAAGAAACTCTAGATGAATTCTTCTTCCAGCACAGGGAAGCACGATCATCTGAACACCTCATCGAGAAATGGATGAGTGCAGTCTCACACTATATGATTTCCATTGAATTTGATGGGACTTCCGGGTCCTCTAAGCCAATGTCAATTGACCTTGTGGGCATTTACTTCTTTGAAGTCAACTTCTCTTCAAGTAAGAAGCCAATTCTTGGTGAGGAAAGCTTGGAAGCATTTGGATCTGGTAGAAAGGGTAGCCATCATGATGGATTAATTGTGCCTGTTGTACTCGATGTTTCCTTGCAGAATTATAGCAAACTTGTACGAGTTTACTCAACGGTAATAACCTTTTGAATGATCAGTTGCATCATTATCCGCATACACGGGCTTATGATCTCTTTTTATAGGTCATACTCTTCAATGCAACATCAATGCCCCTTGAGTTGCGGTTTGATATACCATTTGGTGTTTCTTCAAAGGTATATATATATATTCTTCCTAATTTTATCTTGCAACTGTTTAGAGAAAATGTTGATAAAGGTACTATCAAAGTACGAGAATAGATTAATGTTGGCCTCATTGTGCCTTTATTGTTCATTCATGTTCTAGATTAAAGAAAATGCGAAAAATAACTATTGGAAATTGGGGAAAAGCAGGTGGTTGGTGGCTGAATTTCAAACTTTGAAGTCACATTTGGATTCAAAATGTTTATTTATATATGAAATAAAAGTTGACCATGCCAAAGGACAATCCTACCATGAACTCTGATAGATTGCCTGCTACCAGTAGCTTTAAACTCATAATTCTATTCTTGCACAATGCAGAGAGTAATTGCACGGTTTGTGCCCTGTTCAAATCTGTGCATTTTACTCTTCTAAACATCTTCTTGTATACTTCATTTGCTACCTAATATCAACTTCTCAGCTACTCACTGTAGAGCACTCTTGGTTAATTGATGATTCACAAGGAGCAAACATGAGATTTCTCAAGAAACTTTATCCTGCAGGTAATCGGGCCAATTCTTCCAAACAAAGAGATTCCCCTGCCGGTTCATTTGTCTGAGGCTGGCCAGATTAGGTGGCATCCTGTTGGCAGAACTTATTTGTGGAGTGAAACCCACTCCTTATCAAGTTTGCTTTCACGTGAAAGCAGGGTGGGTTTTATGAAATCATCTGTGTGCTATCCTTCTCACCCTAGTAATGATCCATTTCGCTGCTGTGTATCTGTTGAAGAGTACACTGTCCCTTCATCTAGTAGTGCCCAGAAAGGTCAGTACTGCACTGACCATTTGAATGCACAACCAATTCTTGGAAATACTGCTCCAAGGGCTTCTAAGCAGGTTTTAACAAGAACACATTTCATCCGGCAAGTCCGACTTAGTACACCTCTTCTCATAAAGAACAATCTCCCTGTGTGTGTATCTTTGACAATAGATAATGGTGGGGTTGCACATCAGGTTTCACTTAAGGAGGTAAGTTTCTGATGCCATACATATATATTACCTTGACTATTATTTCGCTAATTCGTTACTGAATGATATTCACAGGTGGGTACCGCCTCTATTTATTTTGTTGACCCCTCCAACGATCTTGGAATCACATTTCATATTCAAGATTACAGATCCGTGACCATAAAGTTTCCCCGTGTGGAATCCTTCTCTAATGGAGCCACATCAAATGGCTTGAAATTCTCCTTAATAGAGACGATCGCGTTCTACTCAAATGTGTCGAAATGTATGTTGTTCAGCCTTTCTCTTTACTCTGAATAAGTTGATAGTGCATAGCTAAAATTTCGGTGGCGGTTTCTTTGGCAGGTCCTTTCAATGTTATGCTGGAGAAAGCAACAGATGCTCATTCTGGTGCAAGAGAGCTGTGCCTTTCCGTGCCATTTCTTTTGTACAATTGCACAGATCTCTTGCTTACAGTCACAGAAATCAGCTATGAGAGGAGCGGGTCCACCCTTTTGATCCCGTGCAGTTTTGAGTTAGATGGGCACACAAGACATGTGCTTGGGAAAAATGGCCTTTCTCTTGTTTCAGAAGACCCATCCATACAGTCAGTGACTATGGTCCTTAAAGCATTCATATGCGTGTGTTAAAAACTAACTTTGTTTTTCGGCTTTGTGTTTGGAATAACTTGTGCATTTCTTTTACCAGGCACTTTGCAAGTAAAATGCCACAGTTGGATTTTATTGATGGACGCAGCTCTCATTCAAACAGAAGAGTTGCAAATAACAGTGAGCATGTGCAGAAAGAATGTGACGGAGAGGCTAAAGCTTATATGTTTGCTCCTGCTGGACATACACCTCCAACTGAACTTTCAGTTAAGCTGAATGCATCTGTACCTAATAGTGGAACTGAAACAACTCGACGAGATTGGTCGAGTCCATTTCTCCTTGTCCCTTCCAGTGGTTCAACGAGTCTCACTATTCCACAATCATCTACTTCTAGTGCCTTCTTAATAGCCGTAACATCTGTACCTGTTTCGACAGAACTTTTTGGGAGGACAAAGGCTATTGCTTTCCAGCCGAGGTAATTCATCAACTGCTTGTAATGGCAACGAGATTGTTTCAGTGCTCATCGTTATCTATCAACTTACAATGTGTTGGAGTCGGTTCCACTCTCTAGAAGAAAAGCAAAACAAAAAAACACCATGATCATTTACTGATAACAAATGAAACTTAGCACACTGGAGTTCTGCAGTAGCCTTGGCTGGTTCATTCCTTTTACATGATTTACTTTGTCATTGTCTGTAGTCCTGAAATGCTATAAATTTCAGACATAATTTTCCTGAGGATTCCACTGCCTTAAGGCTGTAGCAGCCATCAAAACTAATTTTCAGTTTATTTCTTTTTTTTCTGACATGTAACTTTTTCATTCTCTGGTGGCCTGGCTAATTTTTTATTCTACCTCTTTTCCCCTGTTTTTCCAGATATGTAATTTGTAATGCATGCAGCAATGATATGTTCTATAAACAAAAGGGAACAAGATTTTCTAAGCATTTGAGCTCGGGACAACACTCTTTTCTTCACTGGGCTGATACAGCCAGGTGAGTTATTATCCTTTGTATCTGGAGCTTAGCCATACAATTTCTGTTCTTAACTAGCTTGCTTAGTTTGATTTTTAAGAAATTATCAGTTCATATGTATGAGCCAACAATTCATGCATGTAAATTTAGAAATTTGGATTTAGAATATTAAACTGAATTCAATTCTCAATTTTATCAGCATGGTATGGTTATATGTGCTCTCCATAGACCCTTTTCAAGTATTTACAGTTTGTTCTGAGGATACTCTGTTTGCAGAGAGTTGCTTGTCTCGATTCGATTTGATGGGCCAGGATGGCAATGGTCTGGTAGCTTTTTCCCTGACCGCCTGGGAGATGCCCAAGTGAAAATGAGGAATAGTGCCTCAGGTGTATCAAATATGGTTCGAGTGGAAGTACAAAATGCTGATATAGACATGCATAGCAAAAAAATTGCTGGAAGAAACAATAGTACTACCGGTACAATACTGATTCTGCTGTCTGATGATAAGACTGGTTTTGTACCTTACAGGATTGACAACTTTTCGCTCGAGGTAAATAGCTCTTGCTATGTAGCTTTCTTGAAACTCTGGTTCTCAAGTTTACGATTGTTTTTTTTAATTCAGAAACTGCGGATATATCAGCAGAGATGTGAATCTATTGAAACAATTGTATATCCTTACACATCATGTCAATATGCCTGGGATGAACCTTGCTATCCTCACCGTCTTATTGTTGAGGTACTTTATTGAGCTTCTTTCTTCAGTTATTTTTAAACAACTTATACTTTCAGTTTAATCTCCCAAGCAAGTATACAACATGGTTTCTCTCCCTTACAGGTTCCTGGGGAACGGAGTTTGGGTACATACAGTCTGGATGTTCTCAGTGATGATGTTCATGTGGCCCTACCTTCCACACCTGAGGTAGTTCAATGTCTTGTAGCTGCTGCTAACTGAATAGATCATGGGCTAACTTGGCATTTTTGTTATTAACATGATAATATTGACTGGAGTTGCTAAACTTAAGAGGCTTTATCAAATAATAATCAGTTAATAACAGGTCCTTTTACTTAAGCACCGTTTATGCCTGCGAATGTTGTGTGTGGAGAAGCTTTGTAACAATAGGAATTGTGTTCCCCGATTTCACATGGTTCTATTTATTACGGCCAGGGAAAATTACTACTTAATCACATGAAAGAAAGAGAAAAGGCTGGTTTTATGCTTGGTTTGATTTATGACAATCTTAGTCGGTTCTGCTTATTAATATTGTTGATATTTTTCAGTTGCTTTCTGACCTGGTTCTGTTTAATATGTTTTTGCCAGAAAGCCGAAAGAAAATTTGGCATCTCGGTGCACGCGGAGGGAGCAATAAAGGTTATTTTCCAAGGACCAGTAGCCATCAAGATTTGATCAAATATATTTCTCTTGTTAGTTTTTCATTGTGATAATAAACTGCAGGTGCTCAGTATTATTGATTCAAATTGTCACAACATGGACACAAAAGAAGCAGGTGTCCTTGGATCAAGGGAACCAAAGGATGCTGATCACAAACAGGAGATCGAGTTGAACTTCACTGAAGTTATCAAAATACACTTACCATTCATGGGCATATCTTTGATAAGCTCTTCTCCTCAGGTGAACAGAGTGCTACGGTTGACCAAGAAATTTTCAGCACTGCATATATTTTAATATACTTCGCCTTTTTTTTGCCAGGAATTGTTGTTTGCTTCTGCCAAGGATATGACGTTTGTTGCCATGCAGAGCTTAGATCAGCAGAGGATTACGGTTGAAATACCAAGTATGCAAATTGATAATCAATTCTCTGACAGCCCATACCCTGTCATGCTGTCATTTGAGGGAAGTCACAAGGGAAAATCGATTAATTTTTTGAAGAGTAAAGATACCAAGCTGAAATCTCTAAATGAGAGTAGAAGTTCTAATACCCCAGAACCTGTGCTGCGGTTCGCTGCAGTAAAATGGAGAACTAAAGATACATCATTTCTTTCGTATCAACGTATAAACATCAGGTATTATTTATGCTATCAGTTTAAGTTATTTCAGATGTTTATATCTGAACTTGTGGTAATTTTCTTCATTTGGTGGTTCACAGTGTAGCACCTTTCTGCCTTGAACTTGAAGAACGACTTGTCCTGAGCATGATTGACTTTTTTAGATCCGTTTCCTCTAGAGTGCATTTTGGTCTGTTGGAGAAAAGTGTAGACTCAAGTATTTTATGTGGTGCTACTGATATTTTTGGTGAATATGCAAAAATTTCAAAAAACCTGTCAGACAAGCCCCAAAGCTCCTACACAGTGGACACTGATCAAGACAATGGACTGCTGCCGTCTGTTATCCCGATTGGTGCACCATGGCAACAGATACACCTATTAGCCAGGAAACAGAAAAAAGTATATATTGAATTGTTTGAGTTGACTCCTGTCAAGTTAACTTTCAGGTTATTTCTTCTCTGTGTTTATGTTTCCGGACACCACTGTGAAAAACCATTATCAATTTACCAGTGACTGTCTTTTGCTGTAGTTTTACTAGCACTCCATGGCTCAATAGGAATGAAGGTGTCTCAGACCCCAGCACAAGCTTCAACAACAGTACTGCAATTCAGGTGGAACAATATACTCCATGCCACTTCCGGAGATATTATGCAAAACAAAATGTTTTTTGTTTCTATGGTATTACTTGGCCGTGCTTCTTAAAGGATAGTTATATACTCATACATTTCTACAGGCCCTACAAATGTTAATTACTTCATTCTGTACTACAACTAAATTTCTTTATAAGAGGATTTCACATCAGAGCATTGTGCGTGCTTCTGTTATCTACATAAGTTCTTTCTTCCTTTCTTTTTGGAGGAACTACACGTGTTTATTTTATATATACTGCGATAGTAGCAGCGATCTTTCTATGAAAGCTGGATCTATTGAGTTCTCTTTTCTCAGTGTGCTGCTGACTGATACAGTTTACAAAGATGCTATATTATCTGTGGCTCTGTCTTGAGTTGGACAATGCTATACGAGTGCAAAGTAATATATTTGCTTGTCCTGAATCCTTATCTAGTGTAGATAGTGTTGACCTGGTAGCACATATGCACATGGATTGTTCAGCACTTGATCTGTTTGTAGGCTCTGAAGTTATTTACTAGGGTATTTCCTTGTATGCCGTCTTAATTAAGCATTTTGGTTGCAGAGAGGCCTTATGGCTCTCATTGACGTTGAAGGAGTACCAGTTCATCTAGGAGAAATAATGGTAGAAAATCTTATGGCAAGTTGGCAATCCATCCAGGACATTCTTGTGAGGCACTATAGCAGGCAGTTGCTTCATGAACTCTATAAGGTAAATTGGCACCATTCAAGCTAGTATTCTTTCTAGTCAAGTACTCCCTCCATCCCAAATTACTTGTAGCCCAAATGGATGTATCTAGACGTATTTTTAGTTCTAGATACATCCATTTATGTGACAAGTAATTCGGGGCGGAGGGAGTATATCTTTTTTGGGGGGGCATCTTCTTTAATGTCCAAAATAACCTTAATAAGCTTATTGAACAATCCTGGAACCAAAACTACATGGATATTTGTTGCTCTCCTAAGATCTTCTGCAGTGTGAGTGGCTGCAACCATGTGCTTGTGCCAACATTTACCTCCATCTCTTTTCTTTTTCCTGTTAAGAAGCGGGCCGTATTGTATTCTATAGGACTACCTTGGTTTATATAATCTGTATTTCCAATGTCCAACAGTATTACATAATTACTACATGTGTCTTGGGAGCAGAATTTGTTGTGATATACTGTAAGTGCAGGTTTTTGGCTCTGCTGGCGTTATAGGGAATCCTATGGGTTTTGCCAGGAATGTTGGATTTGGCTTAAAAGACTTTATGTCTGCCTCAAGGAAAGGGAAATTGCAGGTTTGTAAATGCAGTTTTCTTGAGGAACTAGCAATTCTTTAATCCTTTTCTTAAAGTTCTATTGATTTACTCTTTGACAGAGTCCTGTTGAGCTATTAAACGGTATCGCACAAGGTTCAAAAAATCTTATTGGCAGTACGGTTTATGCAGTCAGTAGCGCCACTTCTCACTTTAGTAAAACTGCCTATAAGGTATTATCTGAGCTCCAGTTTGATCATTGGAAATTACGCTCTCCAGAAGTCATGGGCTCTCATAGCTCATGGAAATTTGTTATGCAGGGCCTTGTTGCGTTTACATATGATGAGCAAACCGCTTCCAAACTGGATGAACGGGACAGACAGCTAGGTTTGCATGGGGAAGGAGTACTGAATGGGTTTCTAGAGGTGAAAGCCATCTCTCTTGATCAAGTATTACTGATTTACCTTTATAGCTGGTGTCTGTTCTCGTGTAACACCCAAATCCTAGATGACTCTTTGAATTGGAACCTGATGACCTTTTCTTGCTCCATAGTTGTGATAGTTGTACACAATTTAGTAACTGCGTCCTTCCAGTACCATACTATTGGAAAGAAAATCTGTCACAGCTCACAGCTATTATTTACACATTCATTCTTCAGTATGCTCAATAGAATATTGCCGGACCTGTCTCTAAAGCAGCATACATTGTGTGCATTTCAATCTTGTTCTGTAGGGTCTGACTGGGCTCCTCCAATCACCAATCAGAGGTGCTGAGAAACATGGTCTTCCTGGGGTTATCTCAGGTAATGCCACTCGATAGGCCCTTGCAGACAATTTTTGTTGTTCCAGACATTGACCAACTGTGTATCTATTTTACAGGTATAGCAATGGGAACAGCTGGGCTTGTGGCTAGGCCTATGGCCAGTATTCTTGAAGCCACAGGCAGAACTGCACAGAGCATAAGAAACCGAAGCAATCCTCATGAATCCAACCGCCTGCGTGTCCGTTTCTCGAGGCCTGTGGCCAGAGATCGCCCTTTGTTCCCATACTCCTGGGAAGAAGCAGTTGGAGTATCTTTGCTTCTCCAAGCTGATTGTGGCAGGCTGAAGGACGAAACATTTGTCGTGTGCAAGATACTCCGGGAGCCCGCAAAGTTCCTTGTGCTTAGTGAGAAACTGCTGCTGCTAGTCTCAAGCCGGTATTTGGTGGATTTGGGGTCACCCCAGTTTGCTGGTGTTCCTCCTGACCCACAGTGGGCGATTGAAACTGAGATGAACCTGAAATCTATTGTTCATCTGGACAGAGCTCAGGAGGTAGTGAACATTGTTGGGAGCAACGGCGAAACATCGCCAAGGGACAAAAGAGGCAGATCAAGAGACATTGCCCTGAGCTCAGCCTTCATCCCACTATTTCATTTCAGTGTCGAGCTGCCAAGCATCGAAGATGCAGAGGGCACGTTGCAGTTCTTAATGGCACTTATTGAGAAGGGAAAGGCAAGGAGATGGGACAAGAACATCCTTCACCGAAGCAACATTTGCTGAGGTTTCTGGGTCTTGATCCTTACTACAGTGTTTGTGAATGAGAGTACTCCGCATACACCTCAGACGACACCAGCCAGGATCACTGCGCAGCGTCCAGTGAACGTGGATGACCTTCGGAACAACCGCGCTATACAAGAGGCGTGTTAAGCAAGTGCCGTCATCCGTAAGCATCTGTTGATACCATTAGTAGATCAGGATAGATACTGATATACGAGGGGCTGGCGTAGCTGGCATAATTTTGTAGCCTTTTTCCTGGATGATCCACCACGGAACAGGTAGGATTAAGGTTTCAGCCTTTTTGTAGGCCAAATGTACACATGTAGGGTTTTCCAGAATTTTGTCCACCGCTTTGTAAATGATGGCATTTGAGTCGCAAAAGTTTTGTTATCCACTATCATTCTTCACTGTGCCCATTTGTGTATCACAAACGAAAGTTAACATACTTTTAGTCAAACAAAAATTGTTCAAACTACCACGCAAGACAAGCCAGCCAGACATCTTCCGAACTACTCCCTCCGTTTCAAAATAGATGACTCAATTTTATACTAATTTTAATAAAAAGTTGGGTCATCTATTTTGAAACGGAGGAAGTACAAACCTTGAATATTCCATTCTTAAAAGATTGAATCCGGTGCGACTTCCTCTCATTTCTTTCCCTTACCCATCCAGAATTCACCGACGAGCTGGTGTGTTCATTTGTTACTAAAAAAAAAGTTGGTGGATTCATCTCCCCGTTGCCTGCCGCTCCGGCAGCCGGTGGCAGGAAGGGAAACACCGATGCCTTCGCTCCGATTAGTAGTATAGGTTAGAGTTTTTGTCCTCGCAGGTACGGCGCTCGGGATGGAAGCACTTCTTTGAATGCCTTTGACGGGTCAAGCAGGCCTCGGCAGGGAGACGACGACAATGGTGCGTCGTTGGCTCGTTTCTTATGGTCGTTCGGTGGTCTTGAAATCTTTATGTGGTAATTTTCATTGCGTTTGAGATACTTTGTTCTTCCAGTTAACTTTTATAATAGATTTTTCGAGAAAAACAAAAAAAAAGTGAACTCTTTCATTGAAGGTTTTTTATTTATTTTTAGACCACCTGAGTGAGCCAAGAAAGAGCGAAGGATGTACATAACAGAAAAAAAAAAGCTGAATGAACTAGCAAGATGTTCATGCATTGCACGGAATATTAAAATGCATTTTTTACAAAATACCTTTTTTAATTGACCCATGCAGGAGTAATCTCACGTGTAAAAACTAATAATATCTCAAAAATTTCATAAAAAAATAAGTGAGGCGTGGTGGTGACTGATGGTCGGACTGGGCGGAGGCATGAGGATGGACGGCGCCGGCAGGCGGCCACCATGCCAGATTATTCCAGAGACTTCCTTTTTTAGTTGTCTGTAAATGTGAAGAGAGTCGCGGGTTTTTTTGTAGTTTGCTTTTTATTCATAGATATAGATCGATCTATATTACAAGATGGCAAAAACATCATCACAAACTCGGTTTTTTATAACAAGCAGAATCTACATAATCAAAACTTGTCTGTCATGGCGCAAGTCTGGATTTTCATGGATTTTAGAATTAGTTACAGAATTGAAGTAAAATCAGCATATGAAATTTCAAGGTAAGCCGATCTACTCATGTTGAGATTCAAAGACCTCCTTTGGTTTAGAGGAATCTTATTATAGATTTCTATAAAGGAATTCTTCCTATCTTTCACATTTCATAGGAAAATAAGGTCTAAAGGAATGAAACCCATGGCACACTTACTATAAACCTAGCTTAAATTTTTCTCCCCCAAACATATATAATGCAGTTGTTACGTAAGCTGCAAAATTACCGTGCAAGCTCCAGTACCTCATACGTTTACCCACAGAATAGAAACACCTGACTTGGACATACACAAACAGATGGAAACAGATATTACTAGCAGATTTAGGTCCATATAATTAATCAACAGACAGATTCAAAAAGCAGTCAAACCAAGCACAGAGCATCAAAAGCTGGTGACGACACAATCAGTAGGGTAAAACAAGCAATGGCTTTTCAACCGAGCACCAAACTAAAGCTGAAGGCACATAATGTAGAACCATTTTCATTCTAAAAAGACCATCCCAAGGTGGTTTGCAGTACTCATTGCACAGATACTTAGGTCTCAACAGAATAACATATCAAATCCGCAAAATTCAACCTAAAAGCACATAAGATAGGTAATCTTTAGCATAGCAGATTCCACAGGAGAGCTGGAATTGAACTGCTTAGTCAAACAAGCTGAAGCCCATGTCATCATCGCTCTCTTCCTTGGCCTCCTCCTTTTTCTCTTCTTTCTTCTCTTCAGCGGCAGCAGCACCACCAGCAGCCGGGGCAGCAGCAGCAGCAGCTGGAGCACCACCTCCACCTGGAAACGAATCAAATTCGTTACTACATTGACAAAATAAAAGGCAGCAGTACACGTAAATGCAAAGCATAGAACCACTCCTGTTGCTGCTCATGATAAGTTACAATCAACCCGAATAGCATACTCATTCTCTACTATTACACTGCTCGAGATTGGTCAAACAGGGATGACAAAAAATTTACACGTGAAATTAAATTCAGAAAACAGAACATAGGTACATCTACAAGTCCTGCCTAGGAAGTCATCCTTCAATTTAATAATAAGTTGTCTAACATTAAGTGAAGCGATGGATTCTCTTATTGCACAGACTAACCAAGCAGCAGATCAAAGTACGTTCCATAAATTAGAGGCAGTGGCAACAATATGATATGTCTACTGTGAAGTACACAACGGGCCACGTGAATCAAAGCCTTGGATAAACTACAGAGGAATATAACACAGTGAGAGCGGGAGAGGTTTACCAGATCCGACGGAAAGGATGAGGTCATCGACGCTCCTCTTCTCCAGGAGCTTGGCGAAGAGCGCGGGCCAGTAGGCCTCAACCTTGATTCCGGCAGCCTTCACCACCGTCGCGATCTTCTCAGACTGCGTTGGGCCAAGCAACAACCCTCAGACAACGAAACAGACCAAGAATCGCGCAAAGAAGAGAAGGAACAAAGACGAACAACTTACAGTGATGGGGATCCCGTCATCGTGGAGGATGAGGGCGGCAAGGGTGCAGGCGACCTCGCTGGAAGACATGGCGACGGATTCTCACCGGAGCGGATCTGCGATCTGCAAGAGTAAAGACACGAAGAAAAGCATTGGGATTAGATGCAGCGTCAGGGGGGGGGGAGGGGAGGGGGGGGGCGGCTCTTACCTTGGGGAGGCGATGGAAGTGGAGGCGCAGGAGGCAGGGGGCTTCTAGGGTTTGGGGAGGCCCGGTGGGATGGGAATTTATAGGTGGTTCGTGCCGAGCACTAGGGTTTCGCGGTAGAAGTTTGGGCTGGACTGAACGGTCGCATGGGCCTTTGTGCGGATGCCGTGCAATGTGGTAAATGGGCCCATTGTTTCGTCATATGTGTGTTGGGTCTGTAGAAAAACTGGGCCTCTTTGATTGGAACTCCTCCTAATCGGCGAGAAGCGGCGCCTGCAGGATTCTTCTGTGGGCTGTTTCTACGACGGCCCATGGTTCGACTGTCGGAATCGTTTTCTCTTTCGTTAATGTTTCAGAGTCCTCCTCGTCAGCGCCTTCAGCGCCAGCAAGGGATCGTGGCGCCCGCGCGCGCCTCCTTCTGGGCCGGCCCATTAAACCATCGCTCCCTCTTCGCTTCCCTTCGTTGGCTCCCGCTCGATCGCTGGTCCCAGCTCGATCGTTTTTTTCTCTCGCCAAAAACTGCTACATTAGGTACTGATTTTCTTAGAAAAACCCAACCGGTTTACTACAGTATGTACTACAGTTTTTTAGGCAAATAATTCATCGATTTTGAAAAAAGTTCATCGAATTTAAAAAAAAAATTGAAAAAAGTTCACCAGAATTGAAAAAAAGTTCATCAGATTTGAAAAAAGTTCATCGAATTCTAAAAAAAGTTCATCGACTTTGAAAAAAGTTCATCGGTTTTGAAAAAAGTTCATCAAATTTCAAAAAAGTTCACCAGAATTGAAAAAAGTTCATCAGATTTGAAAAAAGTTCATCGAATTATAAAAAAAGTTCATCGGATTTGAAAAAAGTTCGTCGGATTTAAAAAAAGTTCATCGAATTTGAAAATAGTTCATCAAATTCTACAAAAAGTTCATCGACTTTGAAAAAAGTTCATCAAAAATGGAAAAAGGTCATTGAATTTGAACAAAAAATGTTCATCCATTTTGCAGAAAAAAACACAAAGAAAAAGAAAAATTCTCGAATTTGAAAAATAAACTTTGGAAAAAGGGAAAAAGGAAAGATGGAAGAAGAAAGGCAGGAAAAAGATGTAAAATATTACAGTGGGAGAGCTGGCGCGGTGGTAATTGCATCGTTCCTCGATGTTGAAGGTCCGAGGTTTGATTCTCCTCCAGCGCCCTTTTTTGCCTTATAAACATATAACCAAAGGGGTATAAACATATAACCAAAGGGGGGTGGGTCAGGCCCGTTAGTAGCGAAGGAAGGCAGGGGGTATGCGCCCGATTGTAAAATGAACTAAATCGGGCGCTTAAGGCGCCAAATAGGATTTGGCAATGTTTCACGATGTACTTTCGGTTCGTTTTTAAAGAAGTTGCCAGAGCCCAAGTCTGTATGGATTTTAATGAAGTTTTGCATACAATGGGAGAAGGAAGGAGGAGCACCGAGAGCCCAAGTCTGTATGGATCGTTTCAAGGCTGCGTTAGAAAATTGTGAGTTGAAGGACATGGGTTTTGTTGGAGATGTGTTCACATGGCGAAATAATAACCATACTGCAGAAAACTATATCAGAGAGAGATTGGGCAGAGCGGTCGCGATGCCGACATGGTGTGACAGATTTCCTGGGTTCAGAGTGATCAATGGGGATCCACGCCACTCGGATCATCGTCCGATCATTGTGGAAACGGAGGGGCAGCAAAACTAGTTCAGAATTCGGCTCGGAGTTCGACACATCGCTTTGAGGCAAATTGGCTAGAGGAAGAGGGTTGTAGGGAGGTGATCCAGAATGCATGGAATATAGGTACGCGGGTAGAGGGGAAAGATTTGGCGGGGCGGTGAAAGAAGTGATGGGGCATGTGGTTGACTGGAGCAAAAATATTCTTGGTGATCTAGAAAAAAATCGGCAGAACTAAAAAGGAGCTAGAGATATGTAGGAGAGGAAGTATTTAAATTTAAACTTGGGGGACTAGAAGAACAAAGGGAGATGTACCGGAAGCAAAGAGCACATGTCCAATGGGTGAAAGGAGGTGACTGAAAAACAAAAAAAAATCATGCGGCGGCATCGGCGAGGAGGAGGAGAAATCATATCAGGAAGCTGAAGGAGGATGGTAGTTTGGTGGAGGAGAGTGAGGCCATGAAAGGAGCAGTAACTCACTATTTTTAAAATCTCTTTACCTCCCATGCAGGTACCACAATGGGTGAATTACTAAGCCATGTTGTCTCACAAGTTACGCCACATATGAACAAGTCTCTCAATATGCCATATACTGAGGAAGAAGTGTCTGAAGCACTACAGAGTATCAGTGATCTTAAAGCACTGGGGCCAGATGGTATGCCGTCTATCTTCTATAGAAAGTGTTGGGACATAGTGGGTGATAAGGTGGGGGGGGGAGTGCTTAATGTTCTAAATGGTGGAGACATGCCAGGAGGGTGGAATGAAATGTGTGTAGTGTTGATCCCCAAAGTAAAAAAAACCGGAGTGCATGAAAGATCGTTGACCCATCAGTCTTTGTAACGTGGTCTATAAGCTAGTGTCCAAGGTTCTTGCCAATAGGTTGAAACAAAACCTTCCGAAAATCATTGCCCCTAACCAAAGTGCATTTTTACCGGGAAGGTTGATTACAGATAACATTTTGTTAGCCTATGAGTGTACGCATTATATGCAGAATAAAATGAGAGGAAAGGATGGGTATGCAGTTGTAAGATTGGATATGAGCAAGGCCTATGATAGGGTCAAGTGGAGTTTCTTGGAAGGGACAATTGCATTTTTACCCCTAGTTGGTTCCTACCCACGGGTTTTGCCCTTACTTTTCGAGCTTGCTCAGTTTTGCCCTTACTTTTTCCATCGAGGTCCCTCGAATGCCCTTTGACCGTTTGACCAAAACTTTGAAAATTCATAACTAATTCATATGAACACAGAAAAATGCAAATAAGATATCAGAATGTTCAGATAAACATTACCTTTATGTGCATATCATTTGCATTCAGGACAAAAGCATCGTTTAAACTACCTGAGGTAGTTAATGTTATTAACATTATTAAAAATAAAAAGGTATAAACAATATTTTTTTCATGAATAAAAATTACATGCAAATGTAGGTGATGTTTTATGAACATCCTGATATCTTATTTGCATTTTTCTGAGTTCGTATCAACTTGTTATGAAGTTTACAAATAATGGTCAAAGTCGTTAGAACATTCATAACATGATGATATGAACTCGGAAAAATGAAAATAAGATATCTGGATGTTCAGAAAACATCACTTACATTTGCATGTAATTTTTACTCATGAAAAAAATATTGTTTATACCTTTTTATTTTTAATAATGTTAATAACATTAATTACCTTAGGTAGTTTAAAGGGTGCTTTTGTCCTGAATGCAAATGATATGCACATAAAGGTAATGTTTATCTGAACATTTTAATATCTTATTTGCATTTTTCTGAGTTCATATGAATTAGTTATGAATTTTCAAAGTTTTGGTCAAACGGTCAAAGGGCATTCGAGGGACCACGACGGAAAAAGTAAGGGCAAAACTGAGCAAGCTCGAAAAGTAAGGGCAAAACCCGTGGGTAGGAACCAACTAGGGGCAAAAATGCAATTGTCCCTTCTTGGAAATGATGATGACGAAGCTGGGCTTTGAGGAGAATTGGATTAAGAAGATTATGATGTGTGTTTCCACAGTGGCTTACCGATTTAAAGTTAATGGGGAGTGTATTGATGTGTTGATTCCCCAAAGAGGCCTTCGGCAAGGTGATCCCCATTCGCCTTACCTTTTCTTAAGATGTGGTGAGGGTTTCTCTTCCCTGTTAAATAAAGCCGAGATGAATGGAATCTAAAAGGGATTTGTTTAGCAACAAAAAATGGACAGGATTTAAAACTGACATGATTTTGAAGGAAGTTCCTCGGTATTGGTAATTGAACCTCACTATTGCTATATGTTTCTATCTCATACAAGAAAATTTCACGCAGAGCTTGCAAATCCACCTGTATGCAACCGTAGTATTTGTGGGGTTTCACTCTTTGTTTCTGTGGTACTTCTAAGATCTAGAAAAAAATTGGTAATTAGAAGAACCCTAAAACTCCCATCTCGTGGTAGGTTTTGAGAATTTGCAAGAGGAAAACCCCAGTATCATGCATGGGGATGGAGCAGAGAATGACAATCATCTTAATTTGTAATTATTTAAATGCAATTCAACTAGCTATAATTTCAAAATGGCGTAGATGAGGAAAAATAAATTCCAAAGAAACTTGACGAAGAATAGAAGTTAACCTGAAATGAGTTCTAGGTACTTCAACAAATTTGTAGTCGAAGTCCTTAATGTTGAATGCGGTTTGGTTCGGTCACGACAAAGAATGTCTTAAATTTGTAGGCAACAATGCTTATGATAGTTGTGAATTTATCATGTCCAAAGCCGTCAGGATTCACAATATCAAAGTACCTCCCTGTTTCTAGGTTTGCGGTAATTACAATCACTACTTATCCTTAAAGCAAGGTAAGTGCACCTAGAGAAGAATAAAAGAGTTTTTTTGTTAAAGATACTGTCTTACTCATACATTTTATGTAAAACGCTTTTTGATGGGGTATGATTCTTCAAGTTAGAGAACTTGCGAAATTGGCTTTTTTCCAGACTGAAGCCAACTTTTGCTTCACTTAAAAAGTCTCTACATATTGGATCTAAATGATCCAATAGAGGCCACATGAGTAATTCCTACAACGTGGAGTGAGAAAACTTGGATGATTGTATCTTTTGTGTTACTGTTTTATCATTATTGTGAACAGGGAGGAAAATTTATAGAAAATACCATGTCTTCTCTTTGGACAATGTGTCTAATAACATCAGTGTTGGGGATCAGCCATTGTCTTCCACGGATTAGTTGGTCCGTATTGAGTATTTTTGAGTAATAATCCAAAGAATGAGCGCTCATCCAACACCCAAGTCTCAACGAAACAGTCAATGTTTTCTAATCAACCCAAACTTCATTGACTTTGAATATCCTTTGGCTGTTGTTTGGATATAAATACAAAAAAGTTTCTTGAATGACTAGTAGCAAAAGATGCAAAACATACGAAGGAGAAAGGCTTTGATAAAACATTTTGCTTGAAGCAGTTAAGAAATTGTAAAAAATATGTCTTGAGTCTAAATGTGGTAGAGCTGCAGTCATAGTCTTGTAGAATTCAGATTGATCCAGTGCTGAGAAAATAACTTGTTGGTACTGCATGTTTTGGACCTGGTGAACAACTGACGTTGAACAATTCTTTTGAAACAACTTCTTCTTTCCTACCTCAATGTCATTTCTTTTGCATTCAGCTTCAAAGTCTTCTAGAAGTTTAACCACCCCTGTATGGTTGAGTGGAGTTCCAAATTTGTTGTCTGGTTGTCCATAGTTGATGTTGAAAGGCCTCGGTGGACTATTGCTTTAGAGAAATGGAGATTTGTGATTGGAGAACATTGGATAGTTACTGCCAGAGTTAACAATATATGTGGAAGAACTACGGACTGAATATCTTATGGTTTGGTAACCAGTCATTTGTTGTGCAGGTGCATCTTGTAGGCCATCAGTTATTGCATTGAAAGAGGGGATGTCATCTTGAAAATTGCTTTGTATAGAAGAACTAGGTGTAGTTTTTGGATCAGTTTCTTGAATAGACGGGTAAGTGCCAGTCAGAACAGATTTGTTCTCTGTAGATTTGTTTGTTGGCAGGAATGCACTACTGTAGGATGCTGCTAACGCGGCACTACAATCAGAGACTCTTCGACGAAACTGTGTGCGATGCAATAATCGTAAACGGTGATGTAAAAAAACCATCAAAAAATATGCAAAACGTTTGCGATGGCAGAAACATCAAACACACTTTGGATTTTAGTTGAGTGTGCGATGCAGGGCATACAGTTTAGTATAATGAACTGTTTGTGATGAGGCAGAACAACAGAAATGGGTAGCCAGATGAATGTGTGTGCGATATACGATATATAGTTCACTCAGATGAACTGTTTGTGATTAGGCGGAACAAAAGAAACGGTCAGCTAGATCAAGATGTGTGCGATAGAGGGCAAACAGTTCACTCGGATGAACTGTTTGCGTTGAGCCAAGAGAACATAAACGGTTCAATTTAACAAGATGTGTGTGATACGCGGCAAATAGGTATATAATCAGAAATGTGTGCGAAGGTCGATAATAACACAGACGATTGCTGTTAATAAGACGTGTGTGTTGTGCTTTGGGATTGCATACAGAACAACATATATATATATATATAGTTATTTGGATCACAGCGCACCCTAGCGGCGAAGACGTTCCGGAACTCCCGAAACCGGCGGCGACAGAGAAAAAAGAAGGAAACTTCCCCTGGATCCATCGCCTTCCACCCCGACTCCCTCCCCTCCACTGCGCGGCCGGCCTCCCCTCCACCCTGCCGCCGCCCTCCCTCCCTCCACCCCGTCGCTGCCCTCCCCTATCCAAACACGGCACCCACCACCACTAGGAGACACCGCCGCCGCCCCGCCCCCATCCGCCGCCGACACGGATGCTCCGCCCCCAGCCGCCGACACGCCGCAGGCCCGACCCCAACCGGTGACGCGCCGCACCCCCGCCCCCAACGGATCCGGCAGAGGCATAGCCGCACCACCTACCAGAGCACCTCGGGGGTTGCCGGATCCGGCGAGAATCCTTCACCGCTCTTCACTCACCGGAAAACCGCTCTACGCAACGACCCCCATGGGAGCCCCTCCCGGATCCACCCGCCCCGGCGACGCATCCCTCTGCTCGCCCCGCTTCTAGCTCCACCTGCCACTCCCTGTCTCTGCTCGATGCCCAGCGCCGCGGGGTGCGACCCAACCGTCGGTGCACAGAACCGCCGCGGCAACAATCTCTCCATTCTCCAGGTATTTTCAGTGCTCCTCTCTACATCTCCCTTGCCGGAGCGCGGGCTCTCGACCTGATCGCGCCATGGCTGACGAAGGAGCCGGGGCAACATCGTTGGAATACGGTCGCATCCACCTACCAAGGTCACCAGCTAGCTGAGCATCTCGAGCTACAAAGCGCCCTCCTTCCCCCGGACCCCTTCCTTCCTCTGCTCCAGCCGGTCCGCAAACAGCTACGCCACCTGCACCAAACGCCGTTGCTCCTTCCTCTCCTCCGACCTCGCGCACGCCTGCTGCCATCCTGGCCAAAGCTGAGTGAGAGAAGTTCGACCTGACCACCGCTTCAGTTCGACATTTCTTGCTTTTTGAGAACAGATTCAATTCGATGTGTGCGTGCTCATGTGTGTTCGTATGTGTGTATGTGCTCGCATGCCCCCCCCAATGTTGTAGCTGTGTGATTGATACTGTTTGTTCATATGTCCAAAAGGAATTGAACTTTTATAGAAGTTCAAATTGAAAAATACGAGCAGTTCTATTTAAAGAAATGAGGTGCGGGAAATATGATGCAAAAGTGTAAAAAGCTGAAGAAAATACCCCTTTCTCTTTTTAAATTGCTTCTGTAATAATGATCGATGGAAAAAGGAATGCCTTTCTTTGCCGACCATCTCATCGTCATCATGGTTTACACCATGCAAAAATCGATGTTTATACAAAATTCAGATTGTCCTAATTATTAAATAATGAAATAAGGAAGCTAAAAAGATAAGAAGTTCAAATTTTAAAAATAGTGTAGTTGAAAATCAATAAAAAATCTTTATTTTCTGTTGCAAAATGAATAAATTGAGGCTACCAGGAAGTCCTCCAAATTCAGATAACTGAATGGGAGGTTTGCTCTGGAACTGGAGTAGTATACTTTAGAGTTCAGATAATTGAAAATTCATACATTGGACCCTGTTGGTCTTGAGGTTGTATGAAGACATTCAGAAGTTCAAAGAAAACTTCCACAAAAGTTCAAAAATCGAAAAGAGCATTACGAAGTACTAAATATTATTAAAAAGATAACCATGTTGGTGCGTGGGTGCTGAGTGTGTTGTCTCATGCGTGTGCGTGCCCAGTGTAGATGCTCATGTGTTCGCGTATCTGTTGTGAGCTCCCATGTGTGTGCGTGTGTGTGTGTCTTGTGTGTGCTCTCATGTATACTCCCGTTTGTGCCCGTTTGTGTCGTGCAAAGAATAGGTGATTCTATTTTCTTTTTGTGTATATAAAAGAAAGAGAAAGAAATTCAAATATAAGAAATGAAAAAGGTCAAAATATGTAATACTATAAAAAGTTCGTGTATAAAATTCATGTGCAGAAATAAAATGTCAATTCATAATGAAGTTCATGTATAAAAAAAGTTGAAGTTCGCATAGAGTAAAAAGGTGCATTTCTGAAAAAGATGTACTGGAAAACTCTAAAGCTCTTAAAAATAAAACCAAGAAAGTCATTTTTTAAAAAAAGTTGTAAATAACAGATTTTCCCGTGACTAGAAAAACTCTAGAAGTTCAAATAAAAATAACAAAGTAGTTCAATATTTATAAAAAAAATGATTTCACCGTCCCATAATATAAGAGTGTTTTTACACTAGTGTAGTGTTAAAAACCCTAGAAGTTCAATTTGAAATAACCGAGAAGGTCAAAGAATCTAGAATTTCAAATTTAAAAACCTAGAAAGTTGTTTACTTATTTAAAACCATATTTTTTTCTAATAAGTTTAAAGTAAAATAAGAGAGAAGTACGAAGGTTAAAGAAAACTCAGATGTTTTCTCGTTACTAAAGAATAAAATGAAGTTCAAATTAAAATAAAAAGGAAAATATAAAAAAATTTAAAAATGTTCTCCCTTTTTTAAAACTAGATACAAAATAAAATAACAAAATGGTTTGATTTTTATTAAAAAAAGTCTAGGATTTTACCTTTAAAAAAAACTCAGATATCTGCTGTTATTAAAAAAACGACCATAAAGATCAAAAATTTAAAAAATAGTCAAAATCATGTTTATTTAAAAAAAATGTGAAGTTCAAATTAAAATAACACAGAAGTTGAAAAGTATATTAAAACCTAGGATTTAGAAGCTCAAAAAACAAAAACAAAAAACAATGTCATTTTGGGCCCGCAATACTAAAGATTAAAACCAAGAACTTAAAATAAACAAAAATAAGATTTTCCCATATACTAAACATTAAAACTAAGAAGTTCAATTTTGAAAAACGGAGTAGTTCAATGTATAGAAAAACTCGGGTTTTCATGTTAATAGAGAATAAAACCAAGAAGTTCAATTGGACAAAGCGGAGTAGTTTGATATTTATTTGAAAAAACGGATTTTTCTAGTTAATAAAGAATAAAACAAATAAGTTCAATATTAAATAACGAAGAAGTTCGATGTTTCTAAAAAACCTCCAATTTTCACATTTCTAATTTTTTTGTTGCTATAAGTTCAAGTGCTCGGCCCGAGATAGTTCAAAAATTCTTGTGAGAGAGGTTGAACAAAAATACGTGACAAAAGTTCAAGATGAAAATATCGGGGAGTTCAACTACTACACGAACTGC
The DNA here is from genome assembly GCF_002575655.3 of Aegilops tauschii subsp. strangulata. Lineage (NCBI taxonomy): Eukaryota > Viridiplantae > Streptophyta > Magnoliopsida > Poales > Poaceae > Aegilops > Aegilops tauschii. Next base: position 404,089,445 of record NC_053041.3, read on the forward strand.
TTTTCTGATAGGAATATAAGAATAGAAAACAAAAAAGCTTAAAAGGTTTGTTGCAAGAAGTTCACGTCCTCCTCCCGGTGAAGTTCAAGATCTCTAGTGCAAGACCCGACCTTCAATTACATGTAAACAACAGGCAAAAAACGACATTGTTTTTGCCATTTTTAAAACTGCTCTCAAACGCAAAAAAATTTGTAACGTCTGTCTACATGAAAAAGATGCTCCTATTTATAAGCCTTCCAACGGTATATTATATGCTATATTCCGATGAATGGTTTAAAATTTTATGTATACTGTTAAAAACACATTTTTACGCATTCAAAAAATTCTTTTTGAACCATCACGAGTATGAAAAACTGATCAACACGAAAAAGTTGTGTGTTTTCAACAGCTTTCCATCGGCGTATCATTTTCTCAATTCTGGTAAGTGGTTTGGGAGTTACGGGCCAAAAGCAGCACGTCAAAAATAGAGTGAAGTTCAAACAGACATGCCCGAGAAGTTCAGCTACTTCACGCAGTGTATTTCCATTCGCGATGAAGGCAGAAATCATGATCTCATCATATTTCTAATTTACTTAAAAATGGCAGGAATATCATTTGTGTAAGTTCAAGTCCTCGGTCGGAGAAAATTAAAAAATTATTGTGAGAGAGGTTTGTACAAAAGGAATATCATTTGTGTAACACTGATGAATGGATGAGAAAATTATAAACGAAAATACGTCACAGAAGTTCAACATGAAAACAGAAGGAAGTTCAACTACTACACTGAATGAATTTTAGATGAATTTTTTTTAAAATCGTCACGAGTATGAAAAAATGATCAACACGGGAAAGTTGCGTTTTACACCAGCTTTCTATCGGTATATCAATTGCTCACTTGCGGTAAGTGGATGTAGAGCTACGAGCAAAAAAAGCACGTGGAAAACAGAGTGAAGTTCAAGTAGACATGCCGAGAAGTTCAAGTTCTTTACGCGGTGCATTTTCGAAGAATCTGTTTCGCGATAAAGGCAGAACGCATGATCTCTCCATTTTCAAAATTACTTGAAAACGGATAGGAATCAGAGAAAACCATCTACATGAAAAAAGTTTTGCATTTTCCGTAGCTTTTCAACGGTATATTATTTGCCCCATTTCGATAAAGTTTGTAGAAATTACGGCCAAACAACGTTTTTAGCCATTTTCAAAATTGACTTAAAACCGTAAGGCATTGGGAGAAACAATATATACCAAAAAGTTTCGCATTTCCTCAAGCTTTCCAACGCCATATCATTTGTTGCATTCGGACGTACCGTTAAAAAGTAGCTCCAAAATACGAACTCGATGGAACTTGTACCGTTTCTAAAATACTTTTAAACCATTCAAAATTAGAAAAAACTTTCAACATGAAAAAGTAGCGCATTTTCATAAGCTTTCCAATGCCATATCATTTGCCTCAATTGGATTAGCTGTTTAGAAATGGCATCGAAAATATGAACTCGGCTATTCGGTTTGCGAAATTTTAAAAATTTCCAAATTACTCTTTAACCATAGGGAATTAGAGAAAACTTTCAACATGTGGAAGGAGCGGTTTTGCAGCAGCTTTCCAAGACCATATTATTTGCCTCATTCCGATGAATGATTTAGAAATGCGATCGAAAATACGATTCATGTTTTCTGTATGAAGAAAAACGATTTTCAAAACTGCTCTTAAACCGCTTACATTTTGATAAAAAATTAACTTGGGTCATGATACTCGTGTCCATAGCTTTCCAACGGTATATCGCAAGCCCCATTTGGACAATGTTGGCGGAAGTTCGATCTCTCACCAAGGGAAGTTCAGGTCGAACAACTCAGGCAGTAAAATTGCAAAAGATGGAAGTTCATCACGACCCAAGAGCAGAATCGGCCAACGAGCGAGAATCCTATTTAAAACGGGCATTTAGTTTCTAAAAACCGTTTCTAGATTACACTTACATCATATAGAACACGACTGACCAGAATAATTCGCTTGGGAAGACACGGTTGCGAAGATAGCCCGAAGGTCGGGCTCCTACAGAGGGAAGCTCAGGCTGTGTAACTCAGGAAGTTCATGTTGTGATTAGAGTAATATTCTGATCCCGTGATCAGAATAGTATTTATGTGTATATAGGTGGCATTTGCACACACCAAATTAAACATCCAATTTTAGTTTCTAAACACACTTATAAGGACATGGTTGCATAACCAAATTAAACATCCAATTACATAGGTCAGACATGGAAGCATTTTGCAAAATTTTAGTTGCTAAACACACTTATAAGGACATGGTTGCATAGCCAAATTAAACATCCAATTACATAGGTGGCTACTACACACATGACATTTGCACACACCAAAGTAAACTATTACATGCATAATTACATAGGTGGCTACTACACACATGGCATTTTTCACACACCAAAGTCAACTATACATTACATGCATAATTAACTAGGATAAACGATCATCTGATCATCATCTACTTCTTGGGACGCTTGCTGCTACTGCTTTGCTTGTGGCTCGATCCGGCCTCGTCGATTTCGATAACGAGGCATTTCCTCATGTCAACGATCCGCCTGTGCATCTCGTAGCATGTGTACATGCTCTTGGCAGCGAACCTGAAGTGAGGTTCATCCAGTTGCCGCTTCCAGGCCCCGTGCCAGGATATGGGATTTGTTCTCTTGGCATCCTGCTTCATCTTTTCGTAGTAGGGGTCGATGATGGCCGAGGCGAGTTCAACCAGGGAGTCCTTCTTCGTGTTACCCCAGACCCTGTAGTGCTCATGGATTTCAACAAGGTTCTTGCATGCCAAGCCCGTAACCTTGAGCGCCTTTACATCGTTGCAGGTTTCCACCATAGCGAACTTGTAGTCGGTGCTGTTGACAAACCTGGCGAAACGGTCGCAAGGCTCTGTGGCCATGCAGTAGTGGAAGATGAGGACATGATGGTGCACGCACAACTAGGCGACGACAACCTTCTGATCTTTGTCGGGATGACCGTCGGTGTACTGGAGGTCGATGCCGACCACCTTGTACTTGTCTCGAGCAAGCAACTGCTCCACGGTGTTGATGTAGTCGTCCACCATGGCCGGGTCTTTGGTGTACACCACCGAGAGATCCATCTCCCTCACGTGGGTCTCCACTTTATGCTCGCCGAACTCCATTGCAGTGCCGCTAGATATCCTCTCTGTATGTGTCGTCGTGGGTGTTCTTGTTGTGTTGTGGGGAGAGATCGAGAGGTTGAAGAGACTAAGGTTATAATGGCCGCGGGAATTAATGGGGAAGCCGGACGGCCTGGAATATCTGCACCCCGGATGGCAGTTCTAAATTGCAGCGTGTAACTCCATCGTGTCGCATGTAACTGTATCGTGGCGACACGCGCGGCGCAACCGCATGCATATGGGCCCCTGAACATGATCGTGCACAGGCCCCAACCGCTGGCAGAGCGCGCGAGGGACGCGAGCAGAGCGCTCCACGGTCGCCTCAACGACGAGTAACCACATATATGCATATAGCAGTTGAACATGCAAGGAAAAGTTGTCCACAAGCCGAGCGCGTGGAGGTACGCGAGCAGAGCGCGCCATGGTGCCTAACGGCGAGCAGAGCGCGCCGAGGGACGCGAGCAGAGGCCGACACAGTGATACGTGGCAAAATAACAGGAACCGTGCGAGAGATGTCGAAGACATCAAGCACGAATCATATTAGTTGCGTGTGTGATGTGTGGCATACAGTTGATCCACCCGAGCTGTTTGTGATGGAATAAGTCGTGTGTGTTCTGGGCAAACGCTTGCGGGTATACAACCGTCTGCGATTGATGAATTCATGACCGACGGGTTCCCTAGTGTGGTCCGTGTGCGATGTGATATGCTCTGTCTACAGAACATCAACATATATACTTATAAGAACAACATTACATAACCAAATTAAGCATACAATTACATAATTGACTACACACATAACATTTCCACACACCAAAGTAAGCAATTACATGCATACTAAACTAGGAGAAACGAGCATCTAATCATCTACATCTTGTTGCGATGACGTTTGCCATTGCTTTGCTTCCGGCTGGATCCCTGGTCGTGAATGGTTAATAAAATCTAAGTCTATCGCATATTAAGGTCAAAATAGTACTATCAATATACGAGTCTTATACGATGCCATTTCAATGATTGTACCACAAAAGCCCGAAATATTACAAGGTTCAAATTCCAGAGTTACATAAGATTACAAGGTTCAAACTGATATTAGAAATGAAATTCAGCTCATTCAGTTGCAAACGCCCGTGCTGATCAGCTAAACATGGATATAAGAGAGGTTCAAACTAAAATTACCAATACTAAGGCCGGTTTCGAAACCTCATCATTTCTTCAAAGGGATCAGCCGTTGATAAGTCATGTATGGGGTTGACACAATGACTTCCAATTACTCTGTCATATGCAGTTCCAATATGAAGTTTAGCTTTTTTGGAGCCTCTTCCATTCTGCAGTAGCTGCCGGCTCTAATCAACAAACCATTCATATTTTCTATATAAATGCATGTTCAACCTCATTACCTTTAGCACCCTTGCTCTGGCAACAAAGAACCCAGCGAATATAATCTCCGGTAAGGTCCCTCGGTAGGAGTTCAAAGTAATTTTTGAGAGATGCAGATCTAGGCATTTGATGTGATTGTCGTTATATTGTATCTCATGGGCATTTGATTACAATCTAGAAAAATGCAGCCTTCTTCACAAGAGGTTGGAGTGGATGAAAAATTCCCTAAGAAAACTAGTACAGATGAATCCAAAGGAGAAATACTTATGGATTGTAACCATATGAATCAAGCAACCAATATGGGGTGGGGGGATTTATGTCATGAAATCCTCCAAAATTCCTTCAGAAATCGTAGTACATTGTCATTGTAAACTTGGGAAAAGGTGCCAAACATTAAACTCCCTTATGTTTGACATTTAACAGGAAAGGAACATCACCTCGATATACAACTTCTTCAGGCATGGAAAGCATCTAAGAAAATTGACAACTTCGTGCAGGTTGGGGCCGATAGATTCTGGTGCCAAGACCTTCATTGTGTGCAGAATCTGGGTGAAGCTTTTCTAGATGACACACGAACATACATCTTCAAAATTAGAAATAACGTTGATATCAAGAAGGAGAGGTAGAAGGCGACTGTTGTACCTGAACGAGCGTGGATCCAATAACAAGTTCGGAGTATTTGACAGACGAGTAGCCCACCATTGTCAATTTCGGCGCAGAAATGACATTGATTCTTGTTGGACCTTGTTGATCAACTACAATTAATCTCTCAAGTGAAGGTGTGTCCTCAATAACCATATTGTGGTCCACCTTTTGTGATCTCTCGTTGCAGCACCAGCAACACACATAAATAGTCCGGAGAGTCATGTAGGTGATGTGGAAGCTACTCGACCAATTCATCGCCTCAAGACGAAGGAACTCGAGTGCAGTACAGCCGCGGAGCAGGCGCTCCATCTCATCCTTTGGGATGTAGACGACGACGAGCTTGAGGTGCTTCAGTCGTGGTAGAAAAAGAGCAGGCGTGTCATTAAGGGGGATGGCAGTTCATGAACTTGGCGAGGCGCAGTGTGGGCGCGAAGCGGAGCGCGGAGTTGGCAACGAGCGCATATGCCCATCATTAAAACTGAGCTCCTCGAGCTGATCTAGGGCGGGGGATCGGAACCACTCATCAGGCTTGGCTTGGTCCTTGCCGTTGGAGCGGAACTTGCCCGTGATAAGGCCTTTGATTGGGCCATGGTGACTACCGAGGATCTGGGAGAACGCATCCAAGCTTTTGCGATAGCCATGGCAGAGCTCGTGGGCGTCGAGGGGGTTGAGAGGGGTGGAGAGCCATAGGGGGGCGCCACCGCCGGGAAAGGGCGGTTGTCCTCGCCCCATATTTGATTGGGAGGAGGGATATGATGACTGTCAACATATCATCGGGGAGGCTGCTGATGAAGTCTAGGCCTGCAGGAGTCGCTTGCGGTTCTTTCTCGACCCGCCTCCGCTTGTTGGCAGGCTCGTTCTCCACCTCGTCGGCGGCGACGGAAACCTCTGTCTCCATATTCGCGCCGTGCTCCGGTGCTCCCGCAGCCCCGACGTCACTACTCCCTCTGATGGGGCACTCCGGTGGCATCACTGACGACTTTGAGGACTAAGAGCGGTGTCGAGGATGCGGGCGGAGAGAGAGGATTGTGTGTGTGGCGAGAATGGGGGTGCGACCGCTCGGGCGCACCATTAATACGGACCAGTGGGAGCCAGGCGGGCGGCGGTCAAAGGTTGTCTCGCTTCCCGGTGAGCCTGTGCGGTGAACTTCTGGCATTCCTATACCATCATTTCACACAGCTACTCGCACACCTCCCGGTGACACTGTGCAGCGAAAACGCCTCCCGTCAATTCACACTCCTGCACACACGCCTCCCGATCTGCCTGCGCATCGGACCGCTCGCATGCATCTCGTCAACTCATGCCTGCTCGCACGCCACACGGGGCGCGTGGCTAAAGATGGCAATGGGTCGGGTTTGGATCGGGTTGAACAATATCAAATCCATATCCATGAAGACAATCTTTGACCGCCCATGAAAAAATTCATGGGTGAAAAATTGTGTCCATGTCCAAACCCGATGGATATCCATACCCAATGGATATCCATTGGGTCCTCTCAAGACATATACATAAGACATAACACATTATTAACATAAGCTCTTCCATTCTTCACCTCGTGGCAGACTAGACTTCATTTATCGTAAATCAACATCCACTGACAACCTAATATAATTTAGTATTTTTCTACAAGATGAGAATGATGAGTCATTTAACGAGGAGATAAAAATAAGGGAAGGGGCATTGGAGTATGTTACAGCGGGGATTGAATGTCAACTAATAAAAGTTACGGCGGGAATTGTGCAATTTCTCTTGCATGTTTTAGATAACAAAGTGTAAAATTGCAGTGGGACATATTACTGTGGGATAGGGATAGCAAATTTTTACCCATTAATTCATACTATCAGGTCGGGTTTGGGTATACCCATGGGTACAAGATTATATACATGCCCTACCCATGAGGAATCGGGTCGGGTTTGGGTGCCGCCCATGGGCACAAAAGCATATCCAAACCCTATCCATTCGGGTTGGATATCCATGGGTATCCACGTCCATAGGTAAAATTGCCATCCTTACACGTGGCACGTATTTTTTTGATGATTCATTCTGCCGCTTTACTGCTTAACTGAAGCATGGCACGGTCTAACGCACACGGTCCGAATAAATATTCCGTATGAGATATTGGTTTCCAATTATTAACAATCTCCCGTTTGTAAGTAGATTATATCAAAACTTGTCTCAAATTTGACGAAAGTTACAATATCACAGTCTACTGGTGTCCATGTATGACACCACGATAAGTTTCATGAATTTCAACTAAGTTTTGGATTTACTGAATTCTAAAAATCAATATTCTCAATGTTTTGAAATTTCTTTCACGGGGAAACATGCACCGAGGGACACACATATGATTTTGCAATCCATTTTGGTGCACATGTAGCTCAAATTTGAACGGGTCAAATGATCTTTGTTTTTTTAACTTTAACACGGCACTCCTTTGGTCACATGTTCACTGTAGAAAAAGTTTGACATGCCTCAGAGTGGAGGTGATGGTGCGGGATATGTGTGTGTGTGTGTGTGTCATAACCTCGCTCCATATGGGGACTTTCCGATTCCCGAGGAAGGTGCCACATCAAAGTTTTGCATTGGTATTCAAACATCACGCAATACATAATAGTCAGTTTTTCCCCTAGGGTTTCTCTAGGGTCCAACCCTTCCTTCGGCGGCGGCGCCGAAGTACACCAAAATCCACGTAAACCATATCGATCGAGACCTGATTCCGGTGCAGATCCCATGTTGGGGATGGCAGAAGCGGAAGGCGGCAAGTGCATGGACGGCAGGGGAGGTCAGGAGGGGCGCGACGGGCTGGCGATGCCGGAAGTAGGGGAACCTAGGGTTAGGGCGCCATCTGCGGGTGGCGGGCTGAACCTGGGGAGCGAGACGGCGGAGGGCGATGATGCAAAGGGGAAGATCGGAGGAGGGGAGACGATGGAAGATCAGGCGGAAGAGGCGGAGGCAAATTGGGGCCAGTACAAACCAGATCGTGATTTGGAAGATGTGTTTGTAAACCTTAAACTTCAAGGAGAAGAGGAGGAAGACCTAGATTTGTCCGGTGAATTTGCAGAGCTGGTTAAGGACGTGCGCTGGATGGCTTTGTTTAGGGTTCATACACTGCGACCGTTTAGTCATGCTTCCTTGCTAAAATCCATGAGGAATGCGTGGGCTTGTGCACAAGGGGTGACTTTTAACATCAAGGGACCCAATTTGTTCTTGGCTCAATGCCATTGTTTGGGAGATTGGAAGAGGGTAATGGAAGGGGGTCCTTGGCAGTTCAGGAGGGATCCGGTGGTGCTGGTAGAATATGATGGCTTCTCTAACGTGGAGGAGTATGACCTGAACATGTACCCATTGTGGGCCAGGATAAAAGGATTGCCAGACGGATTAACGAGGAAGAAGGAATTGGCTGAGAAGGTAGCAAAGAAGGTAGGAGAACCCCCGTTCACAGTAACGGTGAATGAAGGGAGAATTAACCCATCAAATTTCCTGAGGGTTCGGGTGTTTGTGATGTATCTTTGCCATTAGTAAGGTTCGTCCATATTACCTTGAAGGAGAGGAAGAGACATTCGGTGTTCTATGAAAAACTTCCTGATTTCTGTTACTTCTGTGGACGTATGGGACATGTCGTGGAGGAGTGTGGGGATGGTGTGCATGATAGTTCGGTGTGTGAGTGGGGGGACTGGTTGCATTGGGTCAGTGAGCCGGTGGGATCGGGTATAAGAGGAGGCAGAGGAGGCGGGGTGAATGGAGGGAGAGGGGGTGCTGATTTTACGGGTGGAGGGCGAGGAGGTAGAAGGGGTGGGAGAGGAGATGGAGTTAGCGGAGGGAAGACACAAGCAGCTGAGGAGAAGGGAGGTGCTGGTATCCAGAAGGAGGGAGGGTTAGATTTGGTGGTGGGGATGGACATAATGCAATTTAAGATGATGAAAGCTGCAGAGGAGAAAACAGCTAGGAAGAGGCTGGTAGGGGATGATGGTATGGTCAATGTGAGGGGCCAGGTTGTGCCCAACTTGGCCGGGAAGGTGGCTGATGCGGTTCTTCGTTTGGAGAATAGAGAGAGTGTGGGTGTCGAGAAGCCAACAGATCCGAGTACCACACCAGGGAAGAATCCAATTGTAAAAAGGAGGAGGCAGGGAGATGGAGTTGGAGAGGATAATGAAGGAGTGGACATGGACACAACTACACAGGCGGCCTCCGGGGAGGAGGACCGCCGAGCCCAATGAATTGCCTAAGTTGGAACTGCCGGGGAGGGGGGAACACCCGGACAGTTCGTGAACTAGCGACGTTATGTAAGTCGCGTTCCCCCATGGTTGTGTTTTTGTGTGAGACCAGACAAAAGGAGGAAAAGATGAAGAGGATCCGAGCCAAGTTGGGGCTCAAAGGGTTTTGTGGTGTGGACAGCAATGGTCTTAGTGGTGGATTGGCTCTCTTTTGGAGGGAAGATTGTGTGGTTACAATTCTGGACAAGGACGACAGATACATTGATACTGTTATCCAAGCTCGTCAAGGAGCGGTGGAGTGGCGAGCTACCTTTGTTTATGGGGAGCCGCAGGTGGAGCACAGATATCTTATGTGGTCCAAGTTACAGAACCTGAAATCCGTCAATGATTTACCTTGGCTTGTAATTGGAGATTTTAACGAGGCTATGTGGGATTTTGAACATTTTTCTGTCACGCCTAGAGCAGAAGCACAGATGGTGGCCTTTCGTGATACTTTAGAGGTGTGTGAGCTCGTGGATCTTGGTTTCACTGGCTTGCCGTTTACATATGATAATAAACGGGGGAGATCGGCCAATGTTAAGGTGAGGCTGGACCAAGCTGTTGCTACTAACGGATGGCGCAACCTGTTTGCGTATGCTGTGGTTGAACATATACCCTCCCCTTGCTCTGATCACCTAGTGCTTTTTATGAAGGGGGAGCCAGACTTGGAGCCTGTGAAGGGAAGGAGTCGAAGATATGAGGTTTTTTGGGAGAGGGACTCTACGCTACCACAAACAGTGCAGGACGCATGGAGTGTTGTCGGTGAGATTCGTAATTTGTCACACTTGAGGGATGCCTTATCCAAAACAATGACGGTTCTTGGTACATGGAGTAAGAGATTTGGCAGTGTAACGAGGGAACTTGCGAAGTCAAGAACTCAACTGGAAGAGCTTATGCTTATGAACGCGGATAGGGAAGAGATAAGAGTAGTAATGGATAAAATGAATGAGCTTTTGTATCGGGAAGAGATGATGTGGATGCAGAGGTCGAGGATTTCGTGGCTAAAGGAGGGGGATCGTAATACCAAATATTCCAGAGCAAAGCTGTCTGGAGGGCGAGAAAAATAAGATCTGGGAACTAACCGATTCTATTGGGGTTGTGCATACAGAGTTTGCGGATATGAGTAGGATTGCGAGTGAATATTTCCATAATATTTTTGCAGCCGATTCTAGCCTTGTTGCAAACGAAGTTGTGGATCTCTTTGAACGTGTTGTATCGCTGGAGGACAATGATAGGCTATGTGCCCCTTTCATGGACAAGGAGATTTCAGATGCAATGTTTCAGATTGGACCGTTAAAGGCTCCCGGGCCGGACGGATTCCCTGCACGGTTCTTTCAACGCAACTGGAGTACGGTGAAGGCGGGAGTGTTGGCAGTGCTTCGGGATTTCTTCAGCACGGGGATTATGCCGGAAGGAGTTAATGCAACTTCTATTGTGCTCATTCCGAAAATTTCTAACCCGGCCAAAATGTCAGACTATAGGCCCATCAGCCTTTGCAATGTGATTTATAAGGTAATTTCCAAGTGCTTGGTTAATCGGTTGCGTCCATTGTTGGATGATATAATTTCGGTGGAGCAAAGCGCTTTTATCCCGGGAAGAATGATTACGGATAATGCATTGGTGGCTTTTGAATGTCTCCACTACATCAAACAAGAGAAAGATCCTACAAAAAGTTTTTGCGCCTATAAGCTAGATTTGTCAAAAGCTTATGATAGGGTTGATTAGGGCTTTCTTGAAGCAGGTGATGCAAAGGCTAGGGTTCTCTCATCGATGGATTGATTGGATAATGGGGTGTGTTACATCGGTGAGGTATTCAGTTAAATTAAATGGAACCCTCCTGGATTCATTTGCACCATCGCGTGGGCTGCGGCAAGGAGACCCACTCTCCCCGTTCTTATTTCTTTTTGTGGCAGATGGTCTTTTCAGCTATCTTGAGAAAGAGGGTGCAAGACGGTGTTATTGCTCCTGTTAAGATATGTCGAAGAGCACCGGGTATATCACATTTGCTTTTTGCAGATGATACGATGCTGTTTTTTGAGGCCTCGAGAGATCAGGCAGAACATGTTAAAAATGCTTTGGATCTATATGGGTCGGCCACGGGTCAGAGTCTAAACTATGACAAATGTTCGATCTTCTTTGGCGAAGCGTGCCCTGCTTCGGTTCAGGAACAGGTTAGAGATGTTCTCCAAGTGACTAGTTTGTGTTTTGAGGAGAAGTACTTGGGCCTTCCCACACCCGAGGGGCGTTTGTCAAAAGGAAAGTTTCAAAACCTCCAAACAAGCCTCACCAAAAGACTAGTTCAGTGGGGGGATGGGTATTTGGCGCAACCGGGAAGAGAGGTTCTTATAAAATCTGTTGCGCAAGCTTTGCCCACATATATTATGGGAGTGTTTAAGCTGCCTTACTCGGTTTGTGATGATCTTACCAGAATGGTGAGAAACTTTTATTGGGGGTCGGAGAAGGGGAAGAGGAAAGTACATTGGAAGGGATGGGATCATCTTATGCAACCTAAGGAGAGGGGGGAGTTGGTTTCAGAGATTTTCGGTTGTTCAACCAAGCACTTCTCGCTCGTCAGGCGTGGCGGTTGCTAACAAGACCGGAGAGCCTGTGTGCTCGCTTGCTTAAAGCCAAATACTATCCACATGGTAAGCTCGAGGATACGGTATTCACTAGTAATGCTTCTTCCTCTTGGTCGGCTATTAGCCATGGTTTGGAGCTGTTAAAGAAAGGATTGATATGGAGAGTGGGCAATGGTGAAAGTATTCGGGTGTGGCGAGATAGCTGGATCCCACGTCCGTTTTCTTATAAACCAATTTCAAGACAGGGAGTTTGCCGCATCCGGTATGTGTCCGACCTACTAAATGAGAATGGATCTTGGAAGATTAACATACTTCAGCAATACTTTGTTCAGGCGGATGTGGACGAGATTTTGAAGATTAAAGTGGCCCCGCGGAGGGGTGAGGATTTCTTTGCTTGGGGGCCGGACAAGAGGGGAGTTTTCTCTGTCAGAAGCGCCTACCATATGGCGTTTGACAAAGCACATCGTGCTGCAGCAGCTTCATCGAGCTCTTCGCCTTCAGGAGCAAGGAGCTATTGGAAATTCATCTAGAGGTGTGGAGTACCACCTACAGTATCATCCTTTGCTTGGCGGGTCGACTGATGGATTACCAACATGGAAAAATAAACATAAAATCGGTTTAGAAGCCACGAGCATATGCCCTGTATGCGGTTTAGATTCTGAAGACAATTTCCACCCGTTTTTGAGATGTCAACTCGGGAGGGATTTATATCTGGAGATGGCAAAGATCTGGAACCTCCCTCGGATACAATCTATAGTGAATTGCGGGAAGGAATGGCTTTTACAGATTCTTGCACCACAAAGTGAATTAGAGAGATGTATGATACTTCTCGTTTTCTGGAGAGCTTGGTTTGTTCGTAATGAGGTGATACATCACAAACCAGCCCCGCCAGTGGAGGTGTCTGTGAGATACCTTCGAAGCTTCTTTGGGTCACTCTTGGCAATCAAACATGACAATGGTGCGGATCCAGTGAAGGGCAAAGCATGTGTCACTATGCAGTCTGTGGTGGAGCCAGCTACTTATATAACCAAGACGCCCTAGACAAAACCGAGGAACGGTTGGACAAAACTTAATACTGATGGCGCCTTTGTCTCAAGTCACGATGCTGGTGCGGGCATGATCTTGCAGGATGAGGCAGGAAGGATTATTTTTGCAGCGTGCAGGGCCCTGTATTCATGCAATGATGCGCTTGAGGCGGAGCTGTCCGCCTGCTTGGAGGGCTTGTCTTCATCAATTCATCGTACAGAACTGCCGATCGAAGTTGAGATGGATTCCTGAGTGGCAGTTTCCATGATCACATGTGGAGCTTTTGATCGTTCGATCTACTCGTCGTTAGTTAATGAGATTAGAGGTTTACTTTAATCTCATCAAACTTGTATTACTCATGTCGCTCGTTCGCAAAATAAAGCGAGTGACAAATTAGCTTCCTTTGGGCGTATTAATAGTAGGACTATGACCTGGTTAGGGTCAGGTCCGCCTGAGGTGTTGGAGTTAGTTCAGGAAGATTGTAATGAGACTTTGAATGAGTAATACAAAGTTTGAGTTCGCAAAAAAAAAACATCACGCAATACCATGTAGGCGGTGGTTATATGGAAAATCACTTCTACCACCTAGTGATAACTACCTCCTAAGAATCCACCGTCGATCTTTCCTAATTAGATCCGAGCGTGGTTGCTTTTTTTCTCTCAGATCGCTACAGAATCTTAACGGGTTAGGCTAGCTTCCACCCGACCCGTTTGATTATTAATTATTTTCATTAGTTTAATTGATGGTTATCCAAGGCGTGCTGATCGCCCGAGCTTATCCCAGAAAATTTGAATGCATCTATATCTCTTCGTGCGTACTTATCCGGATACTAACCAACTTAGCAATCTTTTCTACGTAAAAATAGATTTGTTAGTATATTCTTGTTACGAACTAAAACAGTTCTTTTTTCTGGACCTCCCGTTCTGCCTGGGCGACACCTCCGTCAACGGCTGTAGACGGCGGATCGGCGCCCTCGCCGTGGGTCACGCCGGCAGGACAGCACATCCGGTGCAGTGAAACACGGCTGGCCGACGTAATTCTTCAGTACCACAAACATCAGGTAACTAAGTATAATCAAATATACTTTTCTTTATTGTTTGTTAGTATGATTAGCGAGATCATAGGTTGATCAGCCTTCCATCTCAAAAGAATTCATGCGGCCGAAACCGTAGAAATTATCTAATACGTGTGTACCAATACTACCTAGAACTCACAACATCATACTAACATGCAACTGTTTATTGGTCATAGATATGGGCAAGCCGAGCGGCAGCGGCAGCAAATCCAACTCTGATTTCAGGCGAGCTATCTCTGCAGTGCGCACTAAAAACCGAGATCAAATATCCGGCCAAAAACGTTCAGGTGGATCTCGCTCAAAGAAAAGGAGTTCCATAAAGAGGAAAGCATGGAAAGACAAACTGTACTCCAGGTGTGCTCCTTCTATCATTGTAGATCTCATGGAAGACCTTGACGAGCAGCCCAGAAAGCTTGTAGAAGAGATGGGGTTTCAGGGATTACATAGCCTAAAGCTGCACAAGCTAAATAAACCAGTAGGAGCCTCGCTGCTTAGTAAATTCGATACAAATTTGTTAGTTTTTTTTGCTGGGACAAGCAGAGAGCTAAAGATGACACCCGAGGACGTAAATCGTGTGAGCGGAATCCCATGTTCTGGCATGATCATAGTACCTCCAAGCCCACAAGATGTCATTTCTATGAAAGCATACTTTTGTGGTGTTTTCGAAAAATCCTCATGGGATGAAATCACTATCAGTTTCCTTTTGAAAATAGTAACAACAAAACCAAAAGGCGAAATGACAAGTGAAGAAATCCTGCGATTCAAGACCGCGTTTGCATTTTCTGTTGTCACCAAATTCTTCGCTCCACAATCCCTGAACAACTTCATATCAACACGATATATGAGAGCAGTGTTTGATATGGAGAACATTCATGCCTACAACTGGGCACAATTTGTCGCCGACGAGCTCAGACTAGCAGCAGCATCTCTGCAGTTGAAGCTTTCCCGTGGAAAGAACATTGGATACATCAATGGATGCATGTTAATCCCTCAGGTTCACTTAATACAAACTAATATATCTTGATGTATGCTTGGTTTACGTATTTAACTTACAGAGGTTACTTTACTTTTTCAGATTCACTACCTGGTCAGCTTGGACTTTGGCAAGGATTCTCCTCCCGACCACATTCTTCCCCGGCTTGCTGCATACAACGACGCCATGGTCTGTAACCTGATCAAACGGGATATAATTCTGAAAAATCGACTGCCTTTTCCGACATATGGTAAACTAAAGGTACAACGTACTACATACTCCATACTACAACCTAGCATATCATATACTACAAAACTTTTCCACTACTAGTTCTTTATTGGATAATATATTATCTTTCAAGGATACTACGTACAAGTTCAGAGACATACTACCGACTTTTTTCTGATATATACTACATACTAGTTCAGAGAGATACTACATACTCGATACTACAACCTAGCAAAGCAAACACTATAAACCTATTACACGATGCTTTCTCTTTACATTATACTACGTACTAGTTGTGTTTACGTACAATTTATGAGAGTTACTACCTACTTTCTTCCAAGAGGCACTACATACTAGTTTCGAGATATACTACATACTATTTTCAAGAGATACCACATACTATTTTTCAGAAGAGTCAACACACTCTTCTCACAACAGAAATACATACTACTTCGAAGACATACAACGTACTAGTTCCGAAAATTACTACATTCTACTTAGTCCTTACTACTTAATACAAACTACTTCCCCTAGATACTACTTAATATATATAGTACATGTCGAAGGGGAGACGGGACCAACATATACTAGGTGTCACACATGAACCTCACTCTGTGTGGGGACTTTGCAGTTTTTGAGGCAAATGTCACATCAATGGTTGTGCATTAGGTATTCAAAACATCACAACCACACACTTCTCCATATATATGTTTTGGCACACATGCAAGCGATGGTGGTTGTCCTGTGGCACTAACTCGCGTGGTTGTCAGCGATGCTTCCATCTATCGGCCCGCTTGGTCCATCACTTTCACCGACAACGAGAGAGGTTAATTATATTGACTTAAGAGGGGATTAATTTTTTGCTTGTCTCGCGATATAGGTGAGATTACATAGATACTCCCTCCGGTCCTTTTTACTCTGCATCTAAGAATTGTCTGAAGTCAAACTTCAAAAAGTTTGACCATATTTATATGAGAAAATATGAATATCTACAATGCTAAAGTTATATAATATGAAACTTTAAGTCACAACGCATCTATTGGTATTGATTTCACACTGTGAATGTTGGTACTTTTTTCTATAAAGTTGGTCAAACTTTATGAGGCTTGACTTCAGACAAATCTTATATGCGAACTAAAAAGGACCAGAGGGAGTAAATAGCGCATGTGTACACATGAATCCATCCCGCTGGATCGAAGGGGGGGGGTGAGCACATGACACGTCATGAACCTCTTGCTCTGTGTGGAGACCTGTGCGATTTTGAATGCATGCACCACATCAATGTTGTGCATTAGGTATTAATTCAACACATATGCATGCATCACACACCTCCATAAATATGTTTGGGACACATGCATGCAATGATTATCTTTGCACACTCTCACTCGCTTGGTTATATATGGGCGGCAAGCCTATATATATTTGTGGGCCCGCGTGGACGTCCATCATTTCGACTGACGACGAGAAAGGTTACCAGGGTGGATTCTTCTTATTTGGTTCGTGTTACTATATAGTAGTAGGTCGATCATTCCATGCCTAATTAAGTTTGAGCGCATGCATGCTACGCATCGTGAACCCTCAATCAGTGTGGGGATTTTATGGGTCCAAAGCATGGTGGCACATCAAATTTGCGCATTGCATATTCAAACACCACACACACCACTTCCATACATAATTGGGCCACATGCACTGAGTGGGTTTTGTCTTTAGACAGTACTCCCTCGCGAGTTTATCGGTGACAAGCTAGCCCATTTTGCGGGGTTGTGTGGACGTTCAACACTTTGACCAACAACGAGCGAGAGAGGTTGTACGATCAAGTTGGATTCTGTTTGGTCGTGTTATAGTACTTCTTGGTGAGATGCCCTCCCCCCGACACGTGTGTGTGTGTGGGAGGGGGGGGGTACTTCGCACTACCCGCAACCTCCATGGGGACGGGGAAGTCCGGTTATTTTGCGAGGCACACGTGCCACATCAAAGTTGTGAATGGTATAGTGAAATATGACACGACACCCTTTTCATACATATAGTATAGGGCCACCCGCAGGTGGTCCGTATGTGGTCTCACCCATCTCCCGCCACAAGCACACATTTGTGGGTCGGGACACGGTCCACCTTTGTCTGGAAGCGAAAGGGGAACTTTGACCATATATATGATGGACTCCTATAGGTTTTGTGTTACGGTAGGGTGAGAACCTAAATATCTAGGGGCATGCATTCGTAGCTAGGATTCCCTTACCCCCAACACGAAGTGGTTCGTAGGGGGTGGCTGACTAGCAATATTGTGCGCTTAGTGCGATAGGTGCCACATCAAAGTTGTGCATTGGGTATTCGAACTTCAAACCACCCTTTTCAAACATATATTTGGTCCACATGCAAATGTGTTCGTGTTCTGACCCTTTCCCGCGTTACTATTTTTGCCAAATTTATAAACAGCACACGAGTTGGATGCAGAAACCGTCTGCGATTGGGTACGCAACAGACACGGTTCGGTCAGTCTACCCGTGTGCCGCGCCCGTGCCCCTGCAGTCACTCACATCAGCACAGTAGATTGGGCTCCATGAGGCTTGCCTCCAGCTCTCGAAAATATCTACTGCCTCATAATCTCGAAAACATCTACCTGCGTAGAGGTTTTTTTTGTTTGATAGCACACGATTCATATGTGTGGACCGTGTGCGATGTCTGTTACTCCCGCTCTGCTTCAATCAGTTGATACAAATTTTCAGTAGCCCTGGATTTTTTTGAACTGGAGCCCCAGCATTTTACTCCCGCCTGCATCCCTCGCAATCTCAAAAATATCTGCTCGGCTGGAGTGGTTTTCTGTTTGATAGCACATGACTATTATGTTTTAACCGTGTGTGATGTTCGTTACTCCCGCCCCGCTCTGCTTCGATCCCTTGATCCAAATTTTCGGTAGCCACGCCATTTTACTCCCTCCTATTAAATTTTCAGTACCCGCGGCATTTCCTCAAACACCTCCTGGGACCCCCTCCACACACAGACCCCAAATCCTTCCCTCACCCAAACCCCCTGCTCACACACATACACACCACCCCTCCCTCGCTCCAAACCTAGCTAAGGTCATCGCCGCCGCGCCGCCTCCATCGTCAACCTCTACCGGTATGCCCGTGTAGTTTACCCACCGATATACATACCCTCGTCGCCCTGAGTTTCTTAGATGACGCCTGCGAAATGGCCCCTTTCCTAGAGATCCCAATCCCCACCCCTCCCCCACTCCAGGGCATTGCAGCCTAAGCCCGGCTACGCTTCCCGGGGAGCTCGAGGAGCGAATGGCCCAAAAGAGCTTTACCGCGGCCTCTTCGCCCGACGTCCGCGAGGTGGCCACCGAGGAAGCTGACCACGATGACTGGACCTAGATTGAGCCTTTCAATCAGCGGGCTAGAGTATTCTGGCATGTCGCGGACACCGGCTACGACATCGAGGTCGTCGACACCAACGCCTTGACGCAGGTTATGTCACAGGTTAAGTTGCCCACCCGCAACCCTTCGGGTTCGACAGCCGTTGGTCTAATCGATGGCCCTGCCGCTGATCTCTTGCGGCTCATTATGAACAATTTGCCATCCTTCATCGCCATGGAGCCCCTTTTGTCATTTCTGAAGGACACGTTCTGCGACGCTGGCTTGGGATCCTCAACTAGCAAGTCAGACCTCATCGACGGCGACCACGAGGAGGAGCCAATCTATGACAAGTGAGGAAACCCGTGATTTGTTTTCTTGAACCCCTTTTGTAGTGAGAACCTGTCCAGTATTTATTGCTATATTTAGTTGTTTGCATTATGCCTTGTTTATTTCTACGGTTTATGGTTGTTCGGCTGTTTGTAGTTAGCATATGTCAATTTTCAATTGCCATCTTTGGTTGTTCGTAGTATGCCTTGTTTATTTCAGCTATTAACAGTGTGATGTTCTATATGTGCTAGTATGAACTGTGCAATTCAATATCATCAATACCAAATTTAACAATAGCTCTATGAATGACTATATTTGGTTGCTGTTAAGCATGCTGTACTCCCTCCGAATCTTTTTAGTTCGCATATAAGATTTGTCTAAAGTTAAGCCTCGTAAAGTTTGACCAACTTTATAGAACAAAATAGCAACAATCACAATATGAAATAAATATCAGTACATGTGTCATGACTTAAAATTTCATATTGTATAACTTTAGCATGGTAGATGTTGATATTTTTTCATATAAATAAGGTCAAACTTTATGAAATTTGACTTCAGACAATTCTTATATATAGAGTAAAAAGGACTTGAGGGAGTATTTAACACGCCTTTCCATTTGATTTAACAACGACACTGTTTGGATACTCTAACTTAGCTAGAGGTTAGAGTTAGTTTCTAGCTCATGACAGTTAAAAGGGAGAAAGAGATTGGTAGAATAGTTGATTGTATTGCTTGAGCCTCGTGGGCATATATATAGGAGTACATGGTCATCTTGGAGTACAAGTCAAGGTAGAATAAATCCTACGCTATCCTACATTTCCTAAATAACAATAATACTCAACAATGACTAACCTTGAACTAACTCTAGCCAAAGAGGTGTTTGGATGACAGTGTTAGATTGACAATAAATGCACTAGGAGAACTAGCCCCAATCAGCACCTCTTGGGTGGGATAGTTGTTTTGGGTGGGTTTGACGCAACTAGCTCAAACTAGCCCTCATGTTTGGATACTTTAGGGCTATTTGAGCCCAAACTAGCTCAAACAAACTCTAACCCATGGATCCAAATAGGGCCAATAACTAGTGTACTTAGACCTGCACAATATAAGTTTGAATGACTACATTTGATTGTTTTTAAATATTAGGCCTGTTGTAGTTAATAACACACCTTTCTGTTGGGGAACATAGCATGCAATTTCAAAAATTTCCTACGCTCACGCAAGATCTATCTAGGATATGCATCGCAACGAGAAGGGGGGAGTGTGCCCACGTACCCTCGTAGACCGAAAGCGGAAGCGTTTTGTTAACGCGGTTGATGTAGTCGAACTTCTTCTCATTCTGACCGATCAAGCACCGAACGTACGGCACATCCGAGTTCTGCACATGTTCAGCTCGATGACGACCCTCGAACTCTTGATCCAGCAAAGTGTTGAGGGAGAGTTCCGCTAGCACGACGGCGTGGTGACGGTGATGGTGAGTGATCCATGTAGGGCTTCGCCTAAGCACTACGTGAATATGACTGGAGGCGTAAACAGTGGAGGAGGGCGCCGCACACGGCTTGGAACACTTGATGTGTGTTGTAGGCGCCCCCACGTATATAAAGGAGGGAGGGGGAGGAGGCCGGCCCTAGGCACCCAAGTAGGAGGAATCCTACTTGGGCTCCTAGTTGGATTCGCCCCCTTTCCTTTTACCGGAGGGGGAAAGGGGGAAAGAGAGAGAGAGAGAGGGGGAGAAGGAAAGGGGGGCGCCGCCCCTCTCCTAGTCCTATTCTGCCTCCTTCCCCGTGGGGGGCGCGCCACCCCTTTGTGGGCTGGTGTGCCTCCCTCCTATGGCCCATATGGCCCATATCTTCCCCCAGGGGTTTTTGTCGCTTGAAGCTATGTTGGTTTTTCCCCAAAGAGGAAGGGATGATGCAACACATCGGCGGTAGGTATTTCCCTCAGATATGAAACCAAGGTTATTGAACCAATAGGAGAACCAAGCAAACACAATGTAAACAGCCCCTGCAAACAAATAACAGCCACTCGCAACCCGGCGTGTTAAAGGGGTTGTCAATCCCTTTTGGGTAACGGCGCCAGAAATTGGCACGGAGACGGGAGAAAATTGTAATAGATTGAAATAATAGATC
Organism: Aegilops tauschii subsp. strangulata; assembly: GCF_002575655.3. Taxonomy (NCBI): domain Eukaryota; kingdom Viridiplantae; phylum Streptophyta; class Magnoliopsida; order Poales; family Poaceae; genus Aegilops; species Aegilops tauschii. The sequence goes on from NC_053041.3 coordinate 404,110,561, forward strand.
GCAAATAAAATAAAGTGCAGCAAAGTATTTTTGTATTTTTGGTTTAATAGATCTGAATAAAAATGCAAAGGTAAAGTAGATCGCAAGCAAATATATGAGAAATAAGACCCGGGGTCCGTAGGTTTCACTAGTGGCTTCTCTCGAGAAAAATAGCAAACGGTAGGTAAACAAATTACTGTTGGGCAATTGATAGAACTTCAAATAATTATGACGATATCCAGGCAATGATCGTTACATAGGCATCACGCCCATGATTAGTAGACCGACTCCTGCCTGCATCTACTACTATTACTCCACACATCGACCGCTATCCAGCATGCATCTAGTGTATTAAGTTCACGGAAAAACGGAGTAATGCAATAAGAACGATGACATGATGTAGACACGATCCGTTTATCTATATGGCGGTAGATATAGATCTCGTCTCTTTATCCTTAGTAGCAACGATACATATGTGTCGGTTCCCTTTGTGTCACTGGGATCGAGCACCGTAAGATCGAACCCACTACCGGGCACCTCTTCCCATTGCAAGATAAATAGATCAAGTTGGCCAAACAAAACCCAAATATCGGAGAGGAAATACGGGGCTATAAGAGATCAAAGGAACTCAAATAACATTCATGGATATAAAAGATATAACTGATCATAAACTCGAAGTTCATCAGATCCCAACAAACACACTGCAAAAGAGTTACATCATATGGATCTCCAAGAGACCATTGTATTGAGAATTTAGCGAGAGAGAGAAAGCCATCTAGCTACTAACTACGGACCCGAAGGTCTACAAAGAACTACTCACGCATCATCGGAGAGGCACCAATGGAGGTGGTGAACCCCATCCGCGATGGTGTCTAGATTGGATCTGGTGGTTCTAGACTCTGCGGCGGCTGGATGAATATTTCGTCGACTCCCCTAGGGTTCTGGGATTTTTGGGGTATTTATAGAGCAAAAGGCGGTCCGGGGGGCACCCGAGGTGGGCACAACCCACCAGGGCGCGCCAGGGCCTCCTGGCGCGCCCTGGTGGGTTGTCCCCTCCTCGGGACTCCCCCAAGGTGCAACCAGGGCCCATCTGCTTCCTTTTGGCCCATAAAAAATCATCGTGGAGTTTCGTGGCATTTGGACTCCGTTTGATATTGATTTCCTGCGATGTAAAAAACATGGAAAAAACAGCAACTGGCACTTGGCACTATGTCAATAGGTTAGTACCAAAAAATGATATAAAATGACTATAAAATGATTATAAAATGATTATAAAACATCCAAGATTGATAATAAAATAACATGTACCAATCAAAAATTATAGATACGTTGGAGACGTATCAGCATCCCCAAGCTTAACTCCTACTCGTCCTCGAGTAGGTAAGTGATAAAAACAGAATTTTTGATGTGGAGTGCTGTTCATCAAGTCATATCATATTCTTTTCTTTATAGCATGGACATTTGGACTTTTTATGTGATTCAAAGCAATAGTCTAGTTTTGACATAATAATTTAGATACTCAAGCATATCAACCATGTCTTTCAAAATATCAATGCTAAAATAAGTTATCCCTAGCCCATCATGCTCAAACATTGATCCATTCATGAAACACACTCGAATATTAACTACACCCAATACTTGAGCACGATCATATTGCCTCCTAGTTGGTGCTTTTTGTGAGAGAAGATGGGGACTCAAATTCAAAAATAAAAAGTGCATAAAGTAAAAGAAAGGCCCTTCGCAGAGGGAAGTAGGGATTTTTAGAGGTGCGAGAGCTCAAAGCGAAAAATTGGAGATAAACACATTTTGGGAGGTGTATCCATCCCACCAACGAAAACGACTCAGAGCTACGAACACTTTCCATGCTAGATATGCCATAGGCGGTTCCCAAACAGAAAATAAAGTTTATTCCTTTTCCACCATTATTTCACTTTCCATGGCTAGCCGTATCCACAGGTGCCCTCCATACCAACACTTTCCAAGGAATTTATTATTTGACAACATAAAGTAAATATTTTTTTGCATTTCGGGACTGGGCATCCCTAAAACCTTTGCCTTACTCTCGTGCAATGACAAGTGAATAAACACTCATCTTGAGAATAACACATCTAGCATGGAAAATATTAGCCACCCGTTACCGTTCCGCGAGAGAAACAAACACACAAAAGAGAAATTTATTTTGAAAATTAGAGATGACACATGCAAATTTGCTTAGAACGGAAAAAGAATACCGCATATAGGTAGATATTGTTGGGGATCATAGTAGAATTTTAAAATTTCCTACGCATCACCAAGATCCATCTATGGAGTATACTAGCAACGAGGGGAAAGGAGTGCATCTACATACCCTTGTAGATCGCGTGCGGAAGCGTTCCAATGAACGGGGTTGATGGAGTCGTACTCGCCGTGATCCAAATCACCGATGACCGAGTGCCGAACGGACGGCACCTCCGCGTTCAACACACGTACGGAGCAGCGACGTCTCCTCCTTCTTGATCCAGCAAGGGGGAAGGAGAGGTTGATGGAGATCCAGCAGCACGACAGCGTGGTGGTGGATGTAGCGGGATCTCGGCAGGGCTTCGCCAAGCTTCTGCGAGAGGGAGAGGTGTTGCAGGGGGAGAGGGAGGCGCCAAAGGCTGTGGTGTTGCTGCCCTCCCTCCCCCCACTATTTATAGGCCCCCTGGAGGGGGGGGGGGGCGCCGGCCCTGGAACCCATCTACATGGGGGGGGCAGCCAAGGGGGAAGGGGGGTGGCTTCCCCCCCAAGCCAAGTGGGGCGCCCCCACCCCTAGGGTTTCCAACCCTAGGCACAGGGGGAGGCCCAAGGGGGGCGCCCCAGCCCACTAAGGGCTGGTTCCCTTCCCACTTCAGCCCATGGGGCCCTCCGGGATAGGTGGCCCCACCCGATGGACCCCCGGGACCCTTCCGGTGGTCCCGGTACAATACCGATAACCCCCGAAACTTTCCCCGTGGCCGAAACTGGACTTCCTATATATAATTCTTCACCTCCGGACCATTCCGGAACTCCTCGTGACGTCCGGGATCTCATCCGGGACTCCGAACAACTTTCGGGTTTCCGCATACTAATATCTTTACAACCCTAGCGTCACCGAACCTTAAGTGTGTAGACCCTACGGGTTCGGGAGACATGCAGACATGACCGAGACGCCTCTCCGGTCAATAACCAATAGCGGGAGCTTGATACCCATGTTGGCTCCCACATGTTCCACGATGATCTCATCGGATGAACCACGATGTCGAGGATTCAATCAATCCCGTGTACAATTCCCTTTGTCAATCGGTATGTTACTTGCCCGAGATTCGATCGTCGGTATCCCAATACCTTGTTCAATCTCGTTACCGGCAAGTCTCTTTACTCGTACCGTAATGCATGATCCCGTGGCTAACTCCTTAGTCACATTGAGCTCATTATGATGATGCATTACCGAGTGGGCCCAGAGATACCTCTCCGTCATACGGAGTGACAAATCCCAGTCTCGATCCGTGCCAACCCAACAGACACTTTCGGAGATACCCGTAGTGTACCTTTATAGTCACCCAGTTACGTTGTGACGTTTGGAACACCCAAAGCACTCCTATGGTATCCGGAAGTTGCACGATCTCATGGTCTAAGGAAAAGATACTTGACATTGGAAAAGCTCTAGCAAACGAACTACACGATCTTTGAGCTATGCTTAGGATTGGGTCTTGTCCATCACATCATTCTCCTAATGATGTGATCCCGTTATCAATGACATCCAATGTCCATAGTCAGGAAACCATGACTATCTGTTGATCAACGAGCTAGTCAACTAGAGGCTTACTAGGGACACATTGTGGTCTATGTATTCACACATGTATTATGATTTCCGGATAACACAATTATAGCATGAACAATAGACAATTATCATGAACAAAGAAATATAATAATAACCATTTATTATTGCCTCTAGGGCATATTTCCAACAGTCTCCCACTTGCACTAGAGTCAATAATCTAGTTACATTGTGATGAATCGAACACCCATTGCGTCCTGGTGTTGATCATGTTTTGCTCTAGGGAGAGGTTTAGTCAATGGATCTGCTACATTCAGGTCCGTATGTACTTTACAAATATCTATGTCTCCATTTTGAACACTTTCACGAATGGAGTTGAAGCGACGCTTGATATGCCTGGTCTTCTTGTGAAACCTAGGCTCCTTGGCAAGGGCAATAGCTCCAGTGTTGTCACAGAAGAGAGTCATCGGGCCCGATGCATTGGGAATCACCCCTAGGTCGATAATGAACTCCTTCATCCAGATTGCTTCTTGCGCTGCCTCTGAGGCTGCCATGTACTCCGCTTCACATGTAGATCCCGCCACGACGCTTTGCTTGCAACTGCACCAGCTTACTGCTCCTCCATTCAAAATATACACGTATCCGGTTTGTGACTTCGAGTCATCCAGATCTGTGTGAAGCTAGCATCGACGTAACCCTTTACGACGAGCTCTTCATCACCTCCATAAACGAGAAACATATCCTTAGTCCTCTTCAGGTACTTCAGGATATTCTTGACCGCTGTCCAGTGTTCCATGCCGGGATTACTTTGGTACCTTCCTACCAAACTTACGGCAAGGTTTACATCAGGTCTCGTACACAGCATGGCATACATAATAGACCCTATGGCCGAGGCATAGGGGATGACACTCATCTTTTCTCTATCTTCTGCCGTGGTCAGGCATTGAGCCGTGCTCAATTGCACACCTTGCAATACAGGCAAGAACCCCTTCTTGGACTGATCCATATTGAACTTCTTCAATATCTTGTAAAGCATGCCGCACTGAACGAGGGAGTAATCATCAGCACGTGATTGCCAAGCGTTCATAACGTCTTGGTTCTCTGGGATTGGTGCTTCACCTAGCGGTGCTTCTAGGACATAATCTTTCTTGGCAGCTTGGTTTTCTCTAGGAACGCGTTGAAGTTGAGGACAACGTGGGCCATTTGATCTACAAGACATATTGTAAAGATTTTTAGACTAAGTTCATGATAATTAAGTTCATCTAATCAAATTATTCAATGAACTCCCACTCAGATAGACATCCCTCTAGTCATCTAAGTGTAACATGATCCGAGTTAACTAGGCCGTGTCCGATCATCACGTGAGACGGACTAGTCAAGATCGGTGAACATCTCCATGTTGATCGTATCTTCTATACGACTCATGCTCGACCTTTCGGTCCTCCGTGTTCCGAGGCCATGTCTGTACATGCTAGGCTCGTCAAGTCAACCTAAGTGTATTGCGTGTGTTCCGAGGCCATGTCTGTACATGCTAGGCTCGTCAACACCCGTTGTATGCGAACGTTAGAATCTATCACACCCGATCATCACGTGGTGCTTCGAAACAACGAACCTTCGCAACGGTGCACAATTAGGGGGAACACTTTCTTGAAATTATTATAAGGGATCATCTTACTTACTACCGTCGTTCTAAGCAAATAAGATGCAAAAACACGATAAACATCACATGCAATCAAATAGTGACATGATATGGCCAATAGCATTTTGCTCCTTTGATCTCCATCTTCGGGGCACCATGATCATCTTCGTCACCGGCATGACACCATGATCTCCATCATCATGATCTCCATCATTGTGTCTTCATGAAGTTGTCACGCCAATGATTACTTCTACTTCTATGGCTAACGCGTTTAGCAACAAAGTAAAGTAATTTACATGGCATTATTCAACGACACGCAGGTCATACAAAAAATAAAGACAACTCCTATGGCTCCTGCCGGTTGTCATACTCATCGACATGCAAGTCGTGATTCCTATTACAAGAATATGATCAATCTCATACATCACATATATCATTCATCACATCTTCTGGCCATATCACATCACATAGCACATGCTGCAAAAACAAGTTAGACGCCCTCTAATTGTTGTTGCAAGTTTTTACGTGGCTTGTATAGGTTTCTAGCAAGAACGTTTCTTACCTACGTAAAACCACAACGTGATATGCCAATTTCTATTTACCCTTCATAAGGACCCTTTTCATCGAATCCGTTCCGACTAAAGTGGGAGAGACAGACACCCGCTAGCCACCTTATGCAACTAGTGCATGTCAGTCGGTGGAACCTGTCTCACGTAAGCGTACGTGTAAGGTCGGTCCGGGCCGCTTCATCCCACAATACCACCGAAACAAGATAAGACTAGTAGCGGCAAGAAGAATTGGCAACATCTACGCCCACAACTGCTTTGTGTTCTACTCGTGCATAGTAACAACGCATAGGCCTGGCTCATGATGCCACTGTTGGGGATCGTAGTAGAATTTTAAAATTTCCTACGCATCACCAAGATCCATCTATGGAGTATACTAGCAACGAGGGGAAAGGAGTGCATCTACATACCTTTGTAGATTGCGTGCGGAAGCGTTCCAATGAACGGGGTTGATGGAGTCGTACTCGCCGTGATCCAAATCACCGATGACCGAGTGCCGAACGGACGGCACCTCCGCGTTCAACACACGTACGGAGCAGCGACGTCTCCTCCTTCTTGATCCAGCAAGGGGGAAGGAGAGGTTGATGGAGATCCAGCAGCACGACAGCGTGGTGGTGGATGTAGCGGGATCTCGGCAGGGCTTCGCCAAGCTTCTGCGAGAGGGAGAGGTGTTGCAGGGGGAGAGGGAGGCGCCAGAGGCTGTGGTGTTGCTGCCCTCCCTCCCCCCACTATTTATAGGCCCCCTGGAGGGGGGGGGGGGGCGCCGGCCCTGGAACCCATCTACATTGGGGGGGGGCAGCCAAGGGGGAAGGGGGGTGGCTTCCCCCCCAAGCCAAGTGGGGCGCCCCCACCCCTAGGGTTTCCAACCCTAGGCGCAGGGGGAGGCCCAAGGGGGGCGCCCCAGCCCACTAAGGGCTGGTTCCCTTCCCACTTCAGCCCATGGGGCCCTCCGGGATAGGTGGCCCCACCCGATGGACCCCCGGGACCCTTCCGGTGGTCCCGGTACAATACCGATAACCCCCGAAACTTTCCCCGTGGCCGAAACTGGACTTCCTATATATAATTCTTCACCTCCGGACCATTCCGGAACTCCTCGTGACGTCCGGGATCTCATCCGGGACTCCGAACAACTTTCGGGTTTCCGCATACTAATATCTTTACAACCCTAGCGTCACCGAACCTTAAGTGTGTAGACCCTACGGGTTCGGGAGACATGCAGACATGACCGAGACGCCTCTCCGGTCAATAACCAATAGCGGGAGCTTGATACCCATGTTGGCTCCCACATGTTCCACGATGATCTCATCGGATGAACCACGATGTCGAGGATTCAATCAATCCCGTGTACAATTCCCTTTGTCAATCGGTATGTTACTTGCCCGAGATTCGATCGTCGGTATCCCAATACCTTGTTCAATCTCGTTACCGGCAAGTCTCTTTACTCGTACCGTAATGCATGATCCCGTGGCTAACTCCTTAGTCACATTGAGCTCATTATGATGATGCATTACCGAGTGGGCCCAGAGATACCTCTCCGTCATACGGAGTGACAAATCCCAGTCTCGATCCGTGCCAACCCAACAGACACTTTCGGAGATACCCGTAGTGTACCTTTATAGTCACCCAGTTACGTTGTGACATTTGGCACACCCAAAGTACTCCTACGGTATCCGGGAGTTGCACGATCTCATGGTCTAAGGAAAAGATACTTGACATTGGAAAAGCTCTAGCAAACGAACTACACGATCTTTGAGCTATGCTTAGGATTGGGTCTTGTCCATCACATCATTCTCCTAATGATGTGATCCCGTTATCAATGACATCCAATGTCCATAGTCAGGAAACCAAGACTATCTGTTGATCAATGAGCTAGTCAACTAGAGGCTTACTAGGGACACGTTGTGGTCTATGTATTCACACATGTATTACGATTTTCGGATAACACAATTATAGCATGAACAATAGACAATTATCATGAACAAAGAAATATAATAATAACCATTTATTATTGCCTCTAGGGCATATTTCCAACATATATAGTGGACTCATGTGGCAAAACTAGTTTAAAGGATTTTGGATGCACAAGTAGAGGTCATACTTAGTGCAAAATGAAGGCTAGCAAAAAGATTGAGAAGCGACCAACCAAGAAACGAATAATCTCATAAGCAAGCATTAAGCATAATTAACACCGAACAATGCACCATAAGTAGGATATAATTTTGGCCCATAAAAAATCATCGTGGAGTTTCGTGGCATTTGGACTCCGTTTGATATTGATTTCGTGCGATGTAAAAAGCATGGGAAAAACATCAACTGGCACTTGGCACTATGTCAATAGGTTAGTACCAAAAAATGATATAAAATGACTATAAAACATCCAAGATTGATAATAAAACAGCATGGAACAATAAAAAATTATAGATATGTTGGAGACGTATCAGGGGGTCTCGATAATTCCCCGGTACTCCGATATGTACCATATACATTCCGGAACACTTCCGGTGTCCGAATACTATCATCCAATATATCAATCTTTACCTCTCAACCATTTCGAGACTCCTCGTCATGTCCGTGATCTCATCTGGGACCCCGAACAACATTCGATCACCAAATCACATAACTCATATAATGCAAATCGTCATCGAACGTTAAGCGTGCGGACCCTATGGGTTCGAGAACTATGTAGACATGACCGAGACACCTCTCCGGTCAATAACCCATAGCGGAACCTGGATGCTCATATTGGTTCCCACATATTCTACGAAGATCTTTATTGGTCAAACCGTAATGACAACATACGTTATTCCCTTTATCATCGGTATGTTACTTGCCCGAGATTCGATCGTCGGTATCTCCATACCTAGTTCAATCTCGTTACCGGCAAGTCTCTTTACTCGTTCCGTAATGCATCATCCCACAACTAACTCATTAGTCACATTGCTTGCAAGGCTTATTATGATGTGCATTACCGAGAGGGCCCAGAGATACCTCTCCGATACTTGGAGTGACAAATCCTAATATCGATCTATGCCAACCCAAAAAACACCTTCGGAGATACCTGTAGAGCATCTTTATAATCACCCAGTTACGTTGTGATGTTTGATAGCACACAAAGTATTCCTCCGGTATCCGGGAGTTGCATAATCTCATAGTCAAAGGAATATGTATAAGTCATGAAGAAAGCAATAGCAATAAAACTTAACGATCATTATGCTAAGCTAACAGATGGGTCTTGTCCATCACATCATTCTCTAATGATGTGATCCCGTTAATGAAATGACAACACATGTCTATGGTTAGGAAACTTAACCATCTTTGATCAACGAGCTAGTCTAGTAGAGGCTTACTAGGGACACGATGTTTTGTCTATGTATCCACACATGTATCAAGTTTCCGGTTAATACAATTATAGAATGAATAATAAACATTTATCATGATATAAGGAAATGTAAATAACAATTTTATTATTGCCTCTAGGGCATATTTCCTTCACTTTCCACTTCTTGTTTTTAAATATTAGGTTTTTAACAATTTGATCTTGCGCATGTAGGTCCTGCCGTCGGAGGTTTTGACCCACCGTTTGACCCTTTTTGCATATGTGGAAATGAGTTGTCCATGAATATTAGTCAAGTCAAGAAACTCAGAAAGATTGTTACGATAAAGGAATCAGCGACAAAAAACAACAAGATCTTTGTCTGCACAATGAAGAAGACATCAGTTCACTACGGGGTGGTATTAACTGTTATACCTTGTCTTTTTAATTCCTTCGCGCCATTTCAAATCTAGAGAAGATATTTATGCATATCCTTGTTTTCAGGCCTTTCCAAAGCAGTTCACTGATGATTATCTCTCAAATCACCTGTATGGTCAGGAGGCGAGGAAGGTATTCATACAACACCCACGGTTCAATATTGAAGTGTTCCTGAAGAGGACGAAGGATGGACAGGCACTGGCCTAAAGTTGCAAAGACCTTCAGCATCAATGAAGGCTCAATATTTGCCTTCCGCTTCAGCAGTTTTCCAGATGAGATCCATCTGTCTATGTACCGTCTATGATGCTAATTTTGAAAGGTTATAGATGTTGCATGTGAAACTTGGTGCTAGTGCAGTTGTGTAATGGGGTAGCTGACTGCCGAAGCTGTATGATGTTGTAGTCTGATGTATTTCAATTATGAAATCCTGCTTCCTTAATATGAAAATGAAATATATTGTGTGCTTAATATGAAATGTCAGTTAGATTATATGGATTATTAATAATAGGGCAATTAGCCTGCTAATTGGGTTTTTCTATTGCAAACGGTTATTGAGAAAACACCATGGCCGATGACCTCAGGCAATGCACACAGTTTCTAGGAATAAACTGTGTTGGATCAATGAGCAATCACACACGACATCCTCTTGAAAACTGTTTGCGTTAGGCCATCTTTCGCAAACGTTTACCACATAAAAAGTGTGTGTGATGGACAGCCTTTGTCACACAGTTTCTTCTACGCACCGTGTGTGATGCATTCAACAACGCAAATGATAAAATTGTTAATATCGTGTGCAATGGCAACGCTACCACAAACGATTTAATGGGGAAAATTGTGTGTGATGTACCTGCGAACGGAAACATTTTCCTTGGAGTGACTGTGTGGGTGTATATACGAACTAAAACGTACTTCTTGGATTAACTGTGTGGGATGTACATACTAACAGAAACGTATTCCTTGGATTGACTGTGTGGAATATCCATACGAACGGAAATGTTTAGTCGGGACTGACTATGTGGGATGTACTTACGATCAGAAACAATTTGGCCTGTATAATTGTATTTTTAGCACAACTATATGTATAGCCGTATTTGATCGCTCGCCCGTCGCACACGACCTCATTTTGCCGACCGTGTGTACCAGGAGGGCCTATCCCCGACGGTTTCTGGGTCGTGTGGGAAGGACCCCCCTATCGCAGTCACTCACTTGGCGACGGTGTACCATTGATGGTTAGGAAGCAACATAGAATTGAGTCCCACGGGGGTACTTCTGGTTGATCTGGTGCGCAGTACAAGGAATTTCCCGAGATAAGCACTACAAAAAAACACTTTCGTAATGATACATCTTTGTCACAGTAGGTCACATTTTCTGTCATGCATGTACATCTATGACAATTTTATGGCAGAATCAAGATAGTCATACTTGTGTTGCCGTAGAAGTGTTCCATGACAATACTGAAATTATCATCACGGAAGTGTCCGCTGATACGTCTCCAACGTATCTATAATTTTTGATTGTTCCATGCTATTATATTATCTGTTTTGGATGTTTAATGGGATTTTATTATGCACTTTTATATTATTTTTGGGACTAACCTACTAACCAAAGGCCTAGTGCAAATTGTTGTTTTTTGGCCTATTTCAGTGTTTCACAGAAAAGGAATATAAAACGGAATCCAAATGGAATGAAACCTTCGGGAGAGTTATTTTTGGAACAAACGCAATCCATGAGAGTTGGAGTGGACGTCAAGGAAGCAACGAGGCGGCCACGAGGTAGGGAGGCGTGCCCCCACCCTCGTGGGCCCCTCGTGGCTCCACCGACCTACTTCTTTCGCCTATATATACTTATATACCCTGAAAACATCCGACAGCACCATGCAACCCTATTTCCACCGCCGCAACCTTCTGTACCCGTGAGATCCCATCTTGGGGCCTTTTCCGGCGCTCCGCCGGAGGGGGAATCGATCACAGAGGGCTTCTACATCAACACCATAGCCTCTCCGATAATGTGTGAGTAGTTTACCACAGACCTTCGGCTCCATAGTTATTAGCTAGATGGCTTCTTCTCTCTCTTTGGATCTCAATACAAAGTTCTCCTCGATTCTCTTGGAGATCTATTCGATGTAATTCTTTTTGTGGTGTGTTTGTCGAGATCCGATGAATTGTGGGTTTATGATCAAGATTATCTATGAACAATATTTGATTCTTCTCTGAATTCTTATATGCATGATTTAATATCTTTGCAAGTCTCTTCGAATTATCAGTTTGGTTTGGCCTACTAGATTGATCTTTCTTGCAATGGGAGAAGTGCTTAGCTTTGGGTTCAATCTTGCGGTGTCCTTTCCCAGTGATAGCAGGGGCAGCAAGGCACGTATTGTATTGTTGCCATCGAGGATAAAAAGATGGGGTTTATATCATATTGCTTGAGTTTATCCCTCTACATCATGTCATCTTGCCTAATGCGTTACTCTGTTCTTATGAACTTAATACTCTAGATGAATGCTGGATAGCGGTCGATGTGTGGAGTAATAGTAGTAGATGCAGAATCGTTTTGGTCTACTTGTCACGGATGTGATGCCTATATACATGATCATGCCTAGATATTCTCATAACTATGCGCTTTTCTATCAATTGCTCGACAGTAATTTGTTCACCCACCGTAAATTATGCTATCTTGAGAGAAGCCACTAGTGAAACCTATGGCCCCCGGGTCTATTTTCCATCATATTATTTTCTTATCAACTAGCTATTTCTCTTGCTGTTTATTTTGCAATCTTTACTTTCCAATCTATACAACAAAAATACCAAAAATATTTATCTTATTATCTCTATCAGATCTCACTTTTGCAAGTGGCCGTGAAGGGATTGACAACCCGTTTATCACGTTGGTTGCAAGGTTCTTGATTGTTTGTGCAGGTACTAGGCGACTTGCGTGTAGCCTCCTACTGGATTGATACCTTGGTTCTCAAAAACTAAGGGAAATACTTACGCTAATTTGCTGCATCACCCTTTCCTCTTCAAGGGAAAACCAACGCATGCTCAAGAGGTAGCAAGAAGGATTTCTGGCGCCGTTGCCGGGGAGGCTTACGCCAAGTCAAGTCAAGATTTGATCTCCCAGCAACTAGCCATTTCTGGCGCCGTTGCCGGGGAGATCTACGCACAAGTCAAGACATACCAAGTACCCATCACAAACTTTCCTCCCTCGCATTACATTATTTGCCATTTGTCTCTCCCCCACTTCACCTTTGCCATTTTATTCACCCTCTTTTTCCGTTCGTCTCTTTTCGCTTGCCCCTTCTGTGTTTGTGTGTTGGATTGTTTGTTTGTCACGATGGCTCAAGACAATACTAAATTGTGTGACTTTTCCAATACCAACAACAATGATTTTCTTAGTACTCCGATTGCTCCTATTACCGACGTTGAATCTTGTGAAATTAATGCTGCTTTGTTGAATCTTGTCATGAAAGATCAATTTTCTGGCCTTCCTAGTGAAGATGCCGCTACCCATCTAAACAACTTTGTTGATTTGTGCGATATGCAAAAGAAGAAAGATATGGATAATGATATTGTTAAATTGAAGCTATTTCCGTTTTCGCTTAGAGATCGTGCTAAAACTTGGTTTTCGTCTTTGCCTAAAAATAGTATTGATTCATGGAATAAGTGCAAAGATGCTTTTATCTCTAAGTATTTTCCTCCCGCTAAGATCATCTCTCTTAGAAACGATATTATGAATTTTAAGCAACTTGATCATGAGCATGTTGCACAAGCTTGGGAGAGGATGAAATTAATGATACGTAATTGCCCTACACATGGTTTGAATTTATGGATGATTATACAAATTTTTTATGCCGGATTGAATTTTGCTTCTAGAAATCTTTTAGATTCGGCCGCGGGAGGCACTTTTATGGAAATCACTTTAGGAGAAGCTACTAAACTCCTAGATAATATTATGGTTAATTATTCTCAATGGCACACCGAAAGATCTACTAGTAAAAAGGTTCATGCAATAGAAGAGATTAATGTTTTAAGTGCAAAGATGGATGAACTTATGAAATTGTTTGCTAATAAGAGTGTTCCTTCTGATCCTAATGATATGCCTTTGTCTACTTTGATTGATAATAATAATGAGTCTATGGATGTGAATTTTGTTGGTAGGAACAATTTTGGTAACAACGCGTATAGAGGAAACTTTAATTCTAGGCCGTTCCCTAGTAATTCCTCTAACAATTATGGTAATTCCTACAACAACTCTTATGGAAATTTTAATAATATGCCTTCTGATTTTGAGACTAGTGTTAAAGAATTTATGATTTCGCAAAAGAATTTCAAGGCCTTGCTGGAAGAAAAATTGCCTAAGATTGATGAGTTGGCTAGGAACGTGGATAGAATTTCTCTTGATGTTGATTCTTTGAAACTTAGATCTATTCCACCTAAGCATGATATCAATGAGTCTCTCAAAGCCATGAGGATTTCCAATGATGAGTGCAAAGAAAGAACCGCTAGGATGCGTGCAAAAAAAGATTGCTTTATGAAAGCGTGTTCTTCTAGTTTTCATGATAATAAGGATGAAGATCTAAAAGTGATTGATGTGTGTCATATTAAATCTTTGTTCTCCAATATGAATCTTGATAATGATGGGACTAGAGATGAGTCAACTTTAGTTAAAAGGCGTCCCAATGATTCGGAGTTTTTAGATCTTGATGCAAAAATTGGCAAAAGTGGGATTGGAGAGGTCAAAACTTTACATAGCAATGGACCCACTATTTTGGATTTAAAGGAATTTAATTATGATAATTGTTCTTTGATAGATTGTATTTCCTTGTTGCAATCCGTGCTAAATTCTCCTCATGCTTATAGTCAAAATAAAGCTTTTACCAAACATATCGTTGATGCTTTAATGCAATCTTATGAAGAAAAGCTTGAATTAGAAGTCTCTATCCCTAGAAAACTTTATGATGAGTGGGAACCTACTATTAAAATTAAGATTAAAGATCACGAATGCTATGCTTTGTGTGATTTGGGTGCTAGTGTTTCCACGATTCTAAAATCTTTGTGTGATGTGTTAGGTTTCCGTGAATTTGATGATTGTTCTTTAAATTTGCATCTTGCGGATTCCACCATTAAGAAACCTATGGGAAGGACTAATGATGTTCTTATTGTTGCAAATAGGAATTATGTGCCCGTAGATTTCATTCTTCTTGATATAGATTGCAATCCTACATGTCCTATTATTCTTGGTAGACCTTTCCTTAGAACGATTGGTGCAATTATTGATATGAAAGAAAGAAATATTAGATTCCAATTTCCGTTAAGGAAAGGCATGGAACAATTTCCTAGAAAGAAAATTAAATTACCTTATGAATCTATTATGAGAGCCACTTATGGATTGCATACCAAAGATGATAATACCTAGATCTATTCTTGCTTTTATGCCTAGCTAGGGGCGTTAAACGATAGCACTTGTTGGGAGGCAACCCAATTTTATTTTTGTTCCTTGCTTTTTGTTTCTGTTTAGTAATAAATAATTCATCCAGCTTCTGTTTATATGTGGTTTTATGTTTTAAATTAGTGTTTGTGCCAAGTAGAACCTTTGGGAAGACTTGGGTGAAGTCTTTATGATCTTGCTGTAAAAAACAGAAACTTTAGCGCTCACGAGATTAGCTGCCATATTTTACTGGAGAGTGATTTTAGGTTGATTCTTTTTGAAGATGATTAATAGACAAATTCCTCACGTCCACCAATTTATTTCATAATTTTTGGAGTTACAGAAGTATACGTTTGATACAGATTACTACAGACTGTTCTGTTTTTGACAGATTCTGTTTTTCGTGTGTTGTTTGCTTATTTTGATGAATCTATGGCTAGTATCGGGGGGGGGGGGGTATGAACCATAGAGAAGTTGGAATACAGTAGGTTTGACACCAATATAAATAAAGAATGAGTTCATTATAGTACCTTAAAGTGGTGATTTGTTTTCTTATACTAACGGAGCTCATGAAATTTTCTGTTGAGTTTTGTGTTGTGAAGTTTTCAAGTTTTGGGTAAGATTTGATGGATTTTGGAATAAGGAGTGGCAAGAGCCTAAGCTTGGGGATACCCAAGGAAACCCAAGGTAAAATTCAAGGACAACCAAAAGCCTAAGCTTGGGGATGCCCCAGAAGGCATCCCCTCTTTCGTCTTCGTCCATCGGTAACTTTACTTGAGGCTATATTTTTATTCACCACATGATATGTGTTTTGCTTGGAGCGTCTTGTATGATTTGAGTCTTTGCTTTTTAGTTTACCACAATAATCCTTGCTGTACACACCTTTTGAAGAGACACACATGAATCGGAATTTATTAGAATACTCTATGTGCTTCACTTATATCTTTTGAGCTAGATAATTTTGCTCTAGTGCTTCACTTATATCTTTTAGAGCACGGTGGTGGTTTTATTTTATAGAAATTATTGATCTCTCATGCTTCACTTATATTATTTTGGGAGTCCTTTAGAACAGCATGGTAATTTTCTTTGGCTATAAAATTAGTCCTAATATGATAGGCATCCAAAGATGGGTATAATAAAAACTTTCATAAAAAGTGCATTGAATACTATGAGAAGTTTGATACTTGGTGATTGTTTTGAGATATGGAGATGGTAATATTAGAGTCGTGCTAGTTGAGTAGTTGTGAATTTGAGAAATACTTGTGTTGAAGTTTGCAAGTCCCGTAGCATGCACGTATGGTAACCGTTGTGTGACAAATTTGAAACATGAGGTGTTCTTTGATTGTCATCCTTATGAGTGGCGGTCGGGGACGAGCGATGGTCTTTTCCTACCAATCTATCCCCCTAGGAGCATGCATGTAATGCTTGCTTTTTGATGACTTGTAGATTTTTGCAATAAGTATGTGAGTTCTTTATGACTAATGTTGAGTCCATGGATTATACGCACTTTCACCTTTCCATCATTGCTAGCCTCTTCGATACCGTGCATTGCCCTTTCTCACCTTGAGAGTTGGTGCAAACTTCGCCGGTGCATCCAAACCCCGTGATATGATATGCTCTATCACACATAAACCTCCTTATATCTTCCTCAAAACAACCACCATACCTACCTATTATGGCATTTCCATAGCCATTCCGAGATATATTGCCATGCAACTTTCCACCGTTTCATTTCTTATGACATGCTTCATCATTGTCATATTGCTTTGCATGATCATGTAGTTGACATCGTATTTGTGGAAAAGCCACCATGCATAATTTATCATACATGTCACTCTTGATTCATTGCTCATCCCGGTATACCGCTGGAGGCACTCATATAGAGTCATATTTTGTTCTAGTATCGAGTTGTAATCATTGAGTTGTAAATAAATAGAAGAGTGATGATCATCATTAATAGAGCATTGTCCCAAATAAAAAAAATAAAAAAAGAAAGGCCAAATAAAAAAAAGGGCCAAAAAAAGAGAAATAAAAGGGACAATGCTACTATCCTTTTTTCCACACTTGTGCTTCAAAGTAGCACCATGATCTTTATGATAGAGAGTCTCTTGTTTTGTCACTTTCATATACTAGTGGGAATTTTTCATTATAGAACTTGGCTTGTATATTCCAACAATGGGTTTCCTCAAATGCCCTAGGTCTTCGTGAGCAAGCAAGTTGGATGCACACCCACTTAGTTTCTTTTGTTGAGCTTTCATACATTTATAGCTCTAGTGCATCCGTTGCATGGCAATCCCTACTCCTTGCATTGACATCAATTGATGGGCATCTCCCTAGCCCGTTGATTAGCCGCGTCAATGTGAGACCTTCTCCTTTTTTGTCTTCTCCACACAACCCCCATCATTATACTCTATTCCACCCATAGTGCTATGTCCATGGCTCACGCTCATGTATTGTGTGAAAGTTGAAAAAAGTTTGAGATTACTAAAGTATGAAACAATTTCTTGGCTTGTCATCAGTGTTATGCATGATGAGAGCATTTTTGTGCGACGAAAATGAAGCATAGCAAAACTATATGATTTTGTAGGGATAAGCTTTCTTTGGCCATGTTATTTTGAGAAAACATAACTGCTTAGTTAGTATGCTTGAAGTATTATTATTTTTGTGTCAATATTAAACTTTTGTCTTGAATCTTTCGGATCTGAACATTCATGCCACACTTAAGAGAATTACTTAAAAAATTATGTTAGGTAGCATTCCACATCAAAAAATCCGTTTTTATCATTTACCTACTCGAGGACGAGCAGGAATTAAGCTTGGGGATGCTTGATACGTCTCCAACGTATCTATAATTTTTGATTGTTCTTTGCCATTATATTATCTGTTTTGGATGTTTAATGGGCTTTATTATGCACTTTTATATTATTTTTGGAACTAACCTACTAACCAAAGGCCAAGTGCAAATTGCTTTTTTTTTGCCTATTTCAGTGTTTCGCAGAAAAGGAATATCAAACGGAATCCAAACGGAATGAAACCTTCGGGAGAGTTATTTTTGAAACAAACGCAATCCAGGAGACTTGGAGTGGACGTCAAGGAAGCAACAAGGCAACCACGAGGTAGGGAGGCGCGCCCCCACCCTCATGGGCCCCTCGTGGCTCCACCAACCTACTTCTTTCGCCTATATATACTCATATACCCTGAAAACATCGGACAGCACCACGAAACCCTATTTCCACCGCTGCAACTTCTGTACCCATGAGATCCCATCTTGGGGCCTTTTTCGGCGCTCCGACGGAGGGGGAATTGATCACGGAGGGCTTCTACATCAACACCATAGCCTCTCCGATGATGTGTGAGTAGTTTACCACAGACCTTTGGGTCCATAGTTATTAGCTAGATGGCTTATTCTCTTTCTTTGGATCTCAATACAAAGTTCTCCTCGATTCTCTTGGAGATCTATTCGATGTAATTCTTTTTGCGGTGTGTTTGTCGAGATTCGATGAATTGTGGGTTTATGATCAAGATTATCTATGAACAATATTTGATTCTTCTCTGAATTCTTATATGCATGATTTAATATCTTTGCAAGTCTCTTCGAATTATCAGTTTGGTTTGGCCTACTAGATTGATCTTTCTTGCAATGGGAGAAGTGCTTAGCTTTGGGTTCAATCTTGCGGTGTCCTTTCCCAGTGATAGCAGGGGCAGCAAGGCACGTATTGTATTGTTGCCATCGAGGATAAAAAGATGGGGTTTATATCATATTGCTTGAGTTTATCCCTCTACATCATGTCATCTTGCCTAATGCGTTACTCTGTTCTTATGAACTTAATACTCTAGATGCATGCTGGATAGCGGTCGATGTGTGGAGTAATAGTAGTAGATGCAGAATCGTTTCGGTCTACTTGTCACGGACGTGATGCCTATATACATGATCATGCCTAGATATTCTCATAACTATGCGCTTTTCTATCAATTGCTCGACAGTTATTTGTTCACCCACCGTAAATTATGCTATCTTGAGAGAAGCCACTAGTGAAACCTATGGCCCCCGGGTCTATTTTCCATCATATTATTTTCCTATCAACTAGCTATTTCTGTTGCTGTTTATTTTGCAATCTTTACTTTCCAATCTATACAACAAAAATACCAAAAATATTTATCTTATTATCTCTATCAGATCTCACTTTTGCAAGTGGCCGTGAAGGGATTGACAACCCGTTTATCACGTTGGTTGCAAGGTTCTTGATTGTTTGTGCAGGTACTAGGTGACTTGCGTGTAGCCTCCTACTGGATTGATACCTTGGTTCTCAAAAACTGAGGGAATTACTTACGCTACTTTGCTGCATCACCCTTTCCTCTTCAAGGGAAAACTAACGCATGCTCAAGAGGTAGAATCCGCTTCCATGACGATGAATGCCGCGTCATGGAAGTGTTTTCGTCAAGGATAACCGACACGTGGCATCCACCATAACGGGTCGCCATTAAGCTATCGGGCCCGGTTTTGGATTCGATAACTCGCTAACAGCCCGGACCAATGGCGATTTTCCATGTGTAAATTTCTCATTCGACAGAGAATCCACGTGTCAGCTCAGCGTTGGGATAGATGTCATCCATACAATGGATGGAACGCGCCTATGATACATCGACACGTGACACGACCCAACAGTGGCCCATTTAAGGTAAAAAGGCCGGCCCAGCCAAAGGCCCACAAGATTTTGTCAAACACTAGTGGGCCGGCCCATGAACAGACTCTCATTTTTTAGGTCAAATTATCACCTGTATCAAATCTGGCCCGTTCACAACCTGTCGTGTTTTGGGCTAAATTATGACCCATATCAGATCAGGTCGTTAACATGCCACTATGCTTTTGGGCCCATTGTAAGCCGGGTTTGTATTTCGGCCTGTTAAAGGCTCGTTTAACAGTTCGACCCGGTAATCGTTTCAGCCTGTTGGCGGCCCTTGGTGCATCTGGGTCGTTGTCGGCCCGGCTTTACTTTTGGGCATTTAATGACCCGTGTTGCAATTGGGCTATTTCTTGTCCGAAGTGACTTTTGGCCTCTTAACGGCCCGTAGTCTTCATGGATAAATTTCATACCAACGTGCCTATTGGCTTGTTAATGGCCCGTGACACAATTGGGCCTAATTACGGCCCGTGTTGAATCCGGCATGCTTACAACCCATAATTTTATTGGGCCAAACAAGGCCCGAGATAAATTTTGGCCTGTTAACGGCTCGTATGTTATTGGGCCAAACATGGGCCTACGTATGTTTCGACCTGTGTTGGCCCGTGAATTTTTCGGCTCAACTCTAGCCCAGTCTAGTTTTCAGCTTGTTAAAAAGCCTTGGTATTTTCTGGTCCAACATGCCCGAATTTTACTCGGCCTGTTAAAGGCGCAAAACTACTTTACGTTTAGGCCTGCTAATGGCCCAAGATGATTACAGGCCCATGTTTCGGCCCATATATTGCGAGTTACGGGCTGGCGTGACAGACCAACAATGTTGAGCTCCGTTGAAGCTTTCGACCTAAATTACAGCATACTGACTAAGAATAAACCTAGACTATACAATAAATAAATTACGACATATTGCATCCACTGGGCATCAAAGCTCGCCACCACTTATAATAAAGCGCAACCAGACCACGGATTACATACACTGGGCATGAAAGGTCTCCTTATGCACTGGCAAAAGAATATACAAAATTGACATCACTTTGAAACAGTTCAAAAAAACATTAGCCCCGACCGAGAGGTGCACCACAAGCAGCAGAACAAGCTGATGAGACCTCAGTTGTCTCAACAATATATCCTCAAACTCTAGTTGCATAGCAACAAAGCATGCACAGCTGTCCTCTGAGATCTTCGTTAGAGAATTGACTTCAAGTCGGACATGAGCTGGACCAAGTCTTTCCGCTTTAAGTTGAGACTGAAGAAGTCGAACTGATTGAGGTAGCAACTTCATCGAGGTTGTCTCACAACTGCTGGTGAATAGCTTACCTTGGGGTCATCTCGCTCTCTTCAAGATGGTTTGGCCCACTATCTTCCCTAAAGTTCTGCCTAGCATAAGAGATATGACTCTGAAAGAGAAACGAGGAGACAGATAACAGGTTTCACAAATATATAAGTAACGATGGTCAGTGTGGTGACAATTCCATCCCATTTTATATTGGCAAATTCAGAGATATAATTTAAAATAGCATTAACATAATATGGCATTGTCCGTATCATTGGCAAAATCGGTTAAGACAAAGTAGGAAATTATATGACGTATGCATGGGCAGCTTCACCACACCACCAGATTAGAGATCTAGAACACATGCATACATATAGGGCTAAAGAAAATAAATGGATCTGTTCTGATTAATGTGGATGGTCTGAATAAGGAACATGTTTTTACAACTACAATTTGAAACTAGCAGTTGTTGCAAACATCCAATCTGATGCAACACTACAAAAAAATACACTTCCGTGATGATACGTGTTTGTCACAGTAGGTCACATTTTCTGTCATGCATTGACATCCATGAAAATTTTATGACAGAATCAAGATAGTCATACATGTGCTGTCGTAGAAGTGTTCCATGACATTACCAAAATTATCATCACGAAAGTGTCCACTTGCATGACGCTAAATCACGTGTCATAGAAGTGCTTTCGTCAAGGGTAACCGACACATGGCATCCACCGTAACGGGTCGCTGTTAAGCTATCAGGTTCCGGTTTGAATCCGATAACCCGTTAACAGCTGGGACCAATGAGGATTTTCCATGTGTAAAATTATCATTGGCTATAGCAACCATGTGTTAGCACCGCGAAAGGACAGATGTCAACTGCCCAATGGATAGGAGGCGCCTATGATACATCGGCACGTGGCAAGGCCCAACAGCGGCTCATTTAGGTTAAAAAAGGCTGGCCCAGTCAAAATTAGTGGGCTGGCCCATTAACGGCCTACTTGCAGATGACCCATTCGCGGTTAAGGCCCGTACGCCTAGTGTCAAATCGGCCCGTTAATGGACTGCTCTAAACTTCTCATCATCATGGCCCATGGTCACTTCTGGCCCGTTAACAGTCCGCTAAGTATTTGGGCCGAATTACGGCTCGGTGCGTTTCTGGCCTATTAAAGGTCCTGCTTCATTTGGGACCATTTATTGGCCATTGAAACTTTTGGCCCATAAATGATCGTGAAGAATTTGTGTCATATTCAGCCATGTCTGAAAATCGGCCTATTAGAGGCCCACTGTAGATTTGGGCCACTTCCAGCCTGTTGTGATTTTTGGCCTGTTAACGTCGGACGAAATCCATGGGCCATATGTGGCCCAACGTCACATCGAGCCTATTAACAGCCCATATAAAACTGATACTAATCAAGCCCGACCGAACTTCCGACCTATTAAAGGCCCGTGTAGTAGGTCGACGCATTTACGGCCCATCTGAATTTCGGCCTGTGAATGATCCGCATTGTAATGGGCCACCACGAGCTGAGATACATTTCGGCCTGCTAATGACTGGTGGGTAATTTGGCACAATCAGGGCCCAATCTCACTTTTGGCCTATTAAAGGCCCATGTTATTTATGGGCTCGAGATATTTACACATGTTAACGGCCTATTGTTACTGAGGGCCCAAATTATGTTTCGGCCTGTTAAAGGCCCACTGTGGGCATAGGCCTACCAAAAATATGAAAGCTTATGCTGATTTAGGCCCAGATATTTTTAGTGGGCTACATGCAAATTACGGCCAATAATTGTTTTTAGCCCAATTGGAATGGGCCCAACTAATGTTGGCACGTTTGGCTCCTACGAAGCTTTCGGCCGAATACATTACCTACACTATACAAAATAGCGTCATAGTTTCTACAGCCTTTGGCAGGACAATAAATGTTGTATCACAACATCATAAATTCCAGCCATGCAACAAAAGGCCTGTTGGCATAAAGTTTACAATCCTTGCAGATAAAAGCACCATCAGATGTATAGAAGCACAAATCATTTGACCTGAGTGCTAATGTTTCAGGCTGTAGAATCTGATGGAGCAGCATGATCTTCCCCTTTTCTCCGCCATTGCTCCTGAACACTGAAGTAAATGTCTGGTAGTATGGTTTCAAAATCATTCATATCTTGATGACATTTTTCAACCACTATTCTTGTTTCCGAAACGACGTCCATTAGGGATTGGACTTGTGTCTGGAGCACAAATATATCACTCTGTCTAGCCGAAAGATTTTGTTCAGTAGGCGATTTGGATGAGGTTACCTTGACAACCAACCCAGAATTACGAAGGAAGGTGCTTTTTGCACTGTTAGTGGAGAGATACTGACGCACTACAACAAGAGGTGACATTGTGCCTGTGGTAGCCTCGTCACCTTCAGGTGGTTGTGGCTATTCAATCATTTCTTCCATAGCTTGCTGAAAGTTTGAACTTGTAGATTAGTGTACCAGATAAGTTACTAATGAGGCAAAAACAAACAATGTAGGTTTTACGTTTATACATAACTTATTTTGGTGAACTACTGTAATACATTAGCATGTATTGTAGTGCCAACTACATAATAAAATCACTTTCGGAACATATGTCCATGTAGCATATGCCTACTGTATTGTCTATTTCCTCACATTCATTGACATCTAAGGATAAAGAGACATGGTTTAAAGTAGGATGAACATAGTATGACATCATTCATATCATGGGAAAACAGATATAAAACAAACAGGCTATTGTATCATTGTGTGGACACGTAAACATCACAACTAGATTACAGATCAAGACCAAAATAATATCCTTCATCTCTTTTAAACCGTGTAAGGTGAAATGATACGTTAAGACAACTGTGTATAAAAGTGAACGGAGTAACTGACATTGGCTGCAAACCAAGCAGTTAAATGAACACGTCACAGTAACAAGCAGTTCAAAGGCAGGAGGAGTAAGGACTTACAACATCGGCTTGAACTGCTGTGCTCATGCCCTTCATCTTGCTGGTGTGGCAATCCTTGAAGATTTGCACTGCATTCGGTTCAGGTTCTTTTTGGTCCGCACAGGCTTTCCTCTGTACTTTGAACAAGTCAATATAGATACGATAATATGACACAGAAAAAAAGAAGGAACTAGCAGCTATTTACAAGAGCCTCGCATTGTGCAATATAGCTACGAGATCCCGTTGTCTGTTGGAATTTCACTTTAGAACGGTTGGTCTTGTTCTTCAAATAGTTAGCCTAGAAGAAGATACACTTGTAAGGCACATATGTAAATGCAAGTTCAATATGTGATCTGATCAAATACATACACCCTACCTGATACTTTGGATCAAACCAGTGTTTAACAAGGGCTGTCCAGTCTTCATCTGTAATATATTCCACTGGAGATGTTTGGGCAATTTCATTGTTAGCCTTGCCTTCAAAGTGAGTTTTTCTAAGGTGATACTGATACTATCATAGAGCAGACTGAAAAACATGAATGCATGCTTGTTTAGTTGCATCATCTTTTGGATCCAACTTGAACCTCATCTGTTGAAAAAAGAATGTGAGTCTTATTAGGAGGAAGCTAGAGAGTATGGGACAGAGCACGACAATATTAGAAATTGCGATGAATAACATTACTTACGGATAAATGGTCAAGGAAGGTGTTAAACTAGGTATCATCTTTCCCATTCCTGTACTGGATCCATGTTGGGAGGATATGTGCATGACACATAACGACAACGACTACCTCTGATACTAACTTGGCTGACTCTGTAGCATCACGTGGCCTTTTTAAACCTGCCTCAAAATGGATCTCCATTCTTCCTCCTTTAGATTTTGTTAATCTGTCAAGCATTGTCCCTGATGTCTGTTTCCGCTTACGCCGTGGTGCTAGTTCAACAACGAACATGGAAAGTGTTAGTGCACATCAAACTTTGAGAGTACATATAAAGGAGCATGCAACTGCAACTTGACTCGGTCAGGTACCGTCTTGGTGTTGATGCTCATGAGGTTCATCTGATCTTGCCAAGTCCTGTTGTGTCAGCAATGCTTCGGAAGTAGTGTTAGGTGTGAAGGCAACTTGGGAACTGGCCAGTTGCGGAGCAAACGAACGAGTAACTCGTTGAGATGCTGGCACAGTTGAAGCGGATGCTGCAGCTGGTGGAAAGTAGGAACTTAGGGCATCCACAATGTATGCTTTTTGTTTCCTCTAAGCCCTCTCTCTCCTCTTAGAGGCAGGCCTCTATACATTGCATGAACTGCCTCTAAGAAAAAAATTGGCTAGCATCGCGTCTAACCTTAGAGGCTGCCTCTAACAATGTAACAATCCATCTGGTCCCACTTGTCAGCCTTAGGAAGCATAAGAAAGTAGGAGTACAAGAGAAATAGTACTGATTGGACAAATCTGGTGCTAATCAATACTTTCTAAATTTCTGCTAGGGCCCACCTTAGAGGCTGGTTAGAGTCTCTATACATTGTGGTTTTTTCATTTGATAAAAGGCAAACCATGCGAGGGCCTACCTTAGAGGCAAGGCTCTATACACTGGAGATGCTCTGTACTGTATTACTTTTGATGTGTCCCGTCAACTCGCAGAATGAGGAGAAGCTTGCCTAGTATGCCCTCTCCCCCACCACGGGCGCGGTGGCTCGGAGAGTCACAGGACGAGGAGAAGCTTGCTTACTACGCTCGCTCCCTCGCCCAAGCGCGCGGTGGCTCGCAGGGCGAGAAGAAAATTTTGCTACTCCCTCCATTATATATACTCCTCGTCCCTACCCTGGTTAGAGAGATTATCATATTGTTTGAAATATATGTCTTTTAGTAGTAGGAGTAGTACAATGGTAGATAGGAGTAGTACTACAGCAATTTCCTTGGAGTCCGTGGTGCAGCAAGCTACCCTAGGCTATGTTACTACTCCCTCCTTCCCGGCTCAATTTCAAAATCTCTCTAACCAAGGTAGACGGTGAGTGGTGGAATTAATTCGTAGTTTGCACAAGTACTTAATTAGTACGCTCATTTTTCTCAAAAAGTTATGTTTACCAATGCATTAATTACAACGAATGCATGCATGACCACTAAATTTCCATGAACTTCTACATGCATTGGTGAGTTTTCTCTTAATACTGCTTGCATCCGGTGATTTAATGCACCTCGAAATCTGTCGGTGCAAGAAACCCTGGGTCTGTTGCCCAGACTGTACACAGGCACCGGAACAAGATTGAAGCACCAGCCCAAATCAGAGTACAAGGGACCAAAAGATTTGAAGGACCAACATCAAGACAGAGAGGCAAGATACCATCAAGAGAAAGGCCTCCTTTGCCGGGCAGGCGAGCTCGGCAAGGGGCGAGGCCACCCCCAGAAGCAGACGTCCAAGATATCCCGGCAGGGCCTGCAGGGATGCACGGAGGCCAGACGACCTCACCAACCACTCCACCACAACCCACGTCGTCGATTAGTGCGGTGTCAAGCCGCAGTTGGCAGCCATTCACCACATGGCAACCTCTCCTTGCAGGAAAAACCCACAGATGACACCCATCCTGCGATGTGTCAAGTGAGCAGGCGTGAAGCTGGCAAAATGGCTGTAACGCCCACGATGCGGCTATATCTCCCACGTGTCGAGGCACGACTTAGAGGCATAACCGCATTGTGGTTTTGTCGCAAGAAGGGTCATCTTCACACAATCCCATGTAATGAACAAGAATGGGATAAAGAGTTGGCTTACAATCGCCACTTCACACAATACATAAATATAATTCATACATCATCCAAAATACACACATAGACCGACTACGGTCAAGATCCAAATGAAAATAAGATAACCCCAAATGCTAGATCCCCAATCGTCCCAACTGGGCTCCACTACTGATCATCAGGAAAATACACATAGTAACGACCACGTTCCTCATCGAACTCCCACTTGAGGTCGATCCCATCATCTGCACTGGCATCGTCGGCACCTGCATCTGTTTTGGTAGAATCTATGAGTCACGAGGACTCAACAATCTCACACCCGCGAGATCAAGACTATTTAAGCTTATAGGAAAGGATGGTGTAATGAGGTGGAGCTGCAGCGGCAATAAGCATATATGGTGGCTAACATACGCAAAAGAGAGCGAGAAGAGAAGCAACAGAACGGTCATCATCTAGCAATGACCAAGAAGTGATCCTGAACTCCTACTTACGTCATTCATAACTCAAACCGTGTTCACTTCCCGGACTCCGCCGAGAAGAGACCATCACGGCTACACACATGGTTGATGTATTTTAATTAAGTCAAGTGACAAGTTCTCTACAACCGGGCATTAACAAATTCCCATCTGCCTCATAACCGCGGGCACGGCTTTCAAAAGATAATATCCTGCAGGGGTGTCCCAACTTAGCCCATCATAAGCTCTCACAGTCAACGAAGGATAAACCTTCTCCCGGAAAGACTCGATCAGTCTCGGAATCCCTGTTTACAAGACATTTCGACAATGGTAAAACAAGACCAGCAAAGCCGCCCGATGCGCCGACAAATCCCGATAGGAGCTGCACATATCTCGTTCTCAGGGCACACCGGATAAGTCAAGCTACGAGTAAAACTAGACCTCGAGTTTCCCCGAGGTGGCCCCGCAGGCTGCTCGGTTCGGACCAACACTCGAAGGAGCACTGGCCCGGGGGGGGTGTTAAAATAAAGATGACCCTCGGGCTCGCGAAAACCCGGGGGAAAAAGGCTTAGGTCGCAAATGGTAAAACCAAGGTTGGGCCTTGCTGGAGGAGTTTTATTCAAGGCGAACTGTCAAGGGGGTCCCATAGATCACCCAACCGCGTAAGGAACGCAAACTCAAGGAACATAATACCGGTAAGACAGAAACTAGGGCGGCAAGAGTGGAACAAAACACCAGGCATAAGGCCGAGCCTTCCACCCTTTACCAAATATATAGATGCATTAATTAAATAAGAGACATTGTGATATCCCAACATATCCATGTTCCGACATGGAACAAACTTCAACTTCACCTGCAACTAGCAACGCTATAAGAAGGGCTGAGCAAAAGCGGTAACTTAGCCAAACAACGGTTTGCTAGGAAAGGATGGTTAGAGGCTGACATGGCAATATGGGAGGCATGATATAGCAAGTGGTAGGTAGCGCAGCATGGCAATAGAACGAACAACTAGCAAAGCAAAGATAGAAGTGATTTCGAGGGGTGGTCATCTTGCCTGCATGGTTCTCAGAGTTGTCGAAAGCTTGATCCTCGTAAGCGTACTCAACAGGTTCCTCGTTCACGAACTCATGTCCCAGCTCTACCCAAGACAAGAACACAAGCAACGGAACCACAATCAATCACGAGAAATGCACAAGCAACATAATGCAAAACATGTATGATATGCGAGAGATGATATGCGATGCATATGCGTGCTCCGGAAGGAAAATGATGAACAAGGCAGTAACTTGGCAAACCAAGCATGCCACTGGAAAGATGAGATGATTTCGGAAGAAATCGATATAAAGATCACCGGAAACGGATGCACGGTTTGCAAATGGCAAGCAAAACAAGAATGACACGAATCTGCGATTAACAGCATGATAGCACTTAAAATGCAACAAGTAACAATACTACAGCACACCAACATAGCAACAAAGCATATGAAAGTAATCTATAGGAGATTCTTGATAAAAGATGAACACTGAGCTATGGCTAGATCACAACATAACAAGCTCAAACAAGCATGGCAAAAGTGCAAAAGATAACAGGTTCACAGACTTGGTGAAATTACTAGACATGGCAGAAAACAGCATCAGGTAGCAATGTTCAGAGCACAAAAACAACATGCTACAGGAACTTAACAGGGCAAAACAAGGCATGGCAGTATTCTACAAATCCTTTTCCGTTGCACCCGGCGAGTAACACCATTCCCTACTATATTCTTTTCCTTGCTCTTTTTTGACTTTGCCATGTCAAGCCGTACCCACAGCACAAAATAATAAAATCGCTCTTCAGAACTCATTGATGCATGATACAAACAAGCAATACTTTGATGTAAGACAACCGTATGAGGATGGAATATGTAAGAAAAACAGGACAACATGACATATTCACAGCTACGATGTGTAAACTAAGTAGACGGATTTTCAAGAAAATAGAAGTAATGCAAGCTAGACACCATATGAAAGATGCAACCAATATCACTCTACCAAGTTAAAAGTGTCTTGTCATAAGTGGCATTTCAAAAAAATAGAAGCAATACAACCTAGAAATCAATGCTAAGATGCAACCACTATCAAACTACCATGTTAAAAGCGTCCAATCATGAGTGACTGATGCGGGATACACAACAATAGTACTTTGATGTAAGAACATGGTATGATAGATAGATGAAGTGTATTCTAGACACAGAAAGGCATGTCATATGCACATGTATAACGTATAAACTCAGCAGGTGCAATTTAATCAAAATAGAAGAAATACAGGCTAGACAACATATGAAACATGAAACCAATTATCACACTGTCAACTTAGAGCAATCACCTGCGATGGTGGAGTACGGGAGATGAACTCATCATGTAGACTTGGGACTTCAACTGCATTAGCAGTAGCAGTGGCAAATCTAGAGAGTCTCTGTTTACGTCGGTCCGTAGGACTACCAACATCCCCTAACTTACTCTTTTCCTTCCTATTTTCTGATATTGCCTTGTGAAGTCAAAACCACAAGAAGATGAATAAAATTAACTCTGCATAACTGGTTGATGCATGATACAGACGAACACTACTTTGATGTAAGGCAAGCGCATGATAGGAGGATGGAATATATACAAAAAAAGATAGCATTGCATATTCACACGTATGATAGGAGGATGTAATATGTATGAAAAATAGTAAGCAGAAGGCATTTCAACAAAATTAGAAGAAATGAAAGCTAGGCACCATATGAACATGCAACCAATATCACTCTATTAGGTAAAAAGTGTCTCGTCGTAAGTGCCATTTCAAGAAATTAGAAGCAGTACAAGCTAGAAGACAATGCAAGATGCAACCTACATCACACTCCCAACTTAAATGTGTCTTATGGGTAAGTGATTGTTGCAGGTATAAGTTGTAAGCTACGCAGATGCAATTCAACAAAATTAGAAGCAATACAAACTAGACATCATACGGAACACGCAACCACATAAAACAGTCCCAAGATAGATCAAGCACCTGTGATGGTGGAGTAGGGGAGATGTGCTCATCATCTACACAGCTACGTTGACTGTCCAGCCTTGTGTTGTCTTGCGAATCTTATTGGGAGGATGGTGGCGTAGAATCTGTAGAGACCCTCCGTTTGAGTTGCTCCGAAGGACCACCATCATCCACTGCCTTACTAACTTCCTTCAGTTGTATTGATTTTGCATTGTGAAGTCAAACCGATAAGAAAAAGGAATAAAATTCTCTCTTCAGAACTCATTCATGCATGATACTGACGAACACTACTCAAATGAAAGGCAAACACATGATACGAGGATGGAATATGTACGAAAAACAGGACGGCATGACATATTCACACCTATGATGTGGTAACTAAGCAGAAGGCATTTCAACAGAAGCACTGCAAGCTAGACACCATATGAAGGTGCAACCAATATCACTCTGCCAAGTTCAAACTGTCTGGCGTTTCAAAAAATTAGAAGCAGTACATGCTAGAAATCATATGCAAGATGCAACCAATATCATAGTGGTGACTTAAAGGTGCCTCATCATAAGCGACTGATGCGGGATATGCAAGAACAGTAGTCTGATGTAAGAACATGGTGTGATCAGATATAGTATGTTCTAGAAACAGGAACACATGTCATATTCATAGGCATGATGTGTAAAATAAGGAGATGCAATTCAACAAAGTTAGAAGCAATACAAGCTAGACATCATACGCAACATGCAACCACATATAATAGTGCCAAGTTAGAGCAAACACCTGTGATGGTGGAGTAGGGGAGATGTGCTCATCATCTACACAACTACATTGGCTGTATAGCCTTGCATTGTCTTGCGAATCTTGTTGGGAGGATGGCGGAGTAGAATCTGTAGAGACCCTCCGTTTCAGTTGCTCGGAAGGACCAACATCATCCAATGCCTTACCAATTTCCTTCCGCTTTATTGATTTTGCATTGTGAGGTCAAACCGACAAGAAAAAGGAATAAAATTCGCTCTTCAGAACTCATTCATGCATGATACTGACGAACACTACTCTGATGAAAGGCAAAGTCATGATACGAGGATGGAATATGTACGAAAAACTGGACGACTTGACATATTCACACATATGATGTGGTAACTAAGCAGAAAGCACTTCAACAAATTAGAAGCACTACAAGCTAGACACCATATGGAAGGTGCAATCAATATCACTCTGCCTAGTTAAAACTGTCTCGTCATAGGTGGCATTCATCAAATTAGAAGCACTACATGCTAGAAATCATATTCAAGACGCAAACCAATATCACACTGCCAACTTAAAGGTGTCCCATCATAAGTGACTGATGCAGGATACACAAGAAGAGTAGTTTCATGTAAGAACATGGTGTGATAGACAGATGTAGTATGTACCAAAAACAGGAAGGCATGTCATATTCACATGTATCATGTGTAAGCTAAGCAAATGCAGTTTACACTAATTAGAAGCAATACAAGCTAGACACCATATGCAACAGGCAACTAGATATCACAATGCCAAGTTAGAGCAAGCACCTAGGATGGTGGCGTTGGGGAGCGGAGACTTGGAACTTGTAATGCACTAGCAGTATGAGGAGAATCCTACGGATGCTCCATTTACGTTGCCGCAGAGGACCACCATCATCGCCTTCCTTACTCTTTTCCTTCCTCATTTGTGATTTTGCCTTGTCAAGTCAAACCCACAAGAAAAAGGAATACAATTTGCTCTTCAAAACTCATTGATGCATGATACTGATGAACACTACTTTCATGTAAGGCAGCCGCATGATAGGAGGATGGAATATGTATGAAAAACAGGACGGCATGATATATTGACATGTATGATGTGTAAAGTGTAAACTAAGCACAAGGTGTTTGAACTAGTTAGAAGCAATGCAAACTAGAAACCATATGAAAGATGAAACCAATATCACTTTGCCAAATTAAAAGGGTGGCCTCATAAATGTATTTGATCAAATTAGAAGCAATACATGGCAACAAGCTACAAATAATATGCAATATGAAACGGATAAAGGTGTCTCATCGTAAGTGACTGAAGCAGGATACAGAAGAGAGGTAGTTTCATGTAAGAACATGGTTAATAGATAGATATATTATGTACCAAAAATAGGAAGGCATGTCATATTCACTGGTATAATGTGTAAACTAAGCAGATGCAATTTACCCTAATTAGAAGCATTACAAGCTAGACACCGTACAACATGCAACCACATATCACACTGCGAAGTTAGAGCAAGCACCTGCGATGGTGGTGTAGGGGAAATGCGGTCTTCAAGTACAGAGCTATGTTCAATATCTTCATTTAGACTTGCTATTTCTTGAGAATCATGTGGGGAGGATGAAACTGCACTCTTTATAAGAGTAGTTCGTCTCATACTAACCCACGAGCATGACTGTCTCATCATAAGTGATAGATGCATGATACACAAGAACAGTAGTTTGATGTAAGAACATGGTGTGATAGGCAGATGTAGTATGTACAAAAACAGGAAGGCGTGTCATATTCACATGTATAATGTGTAAGCTAAGGAGATGCAATTTAACAAATTAGGAGCAATACAAGCTAGGCACCATATGCAACATGCAACCCAATATCACACTGCCATCTTAGAGCAAGCACCTGGGGTTGTGGAGTAGGGGAGATGAGATTTGGAACTTGCACTGCAGTAGGAGTAGCAGGAGAATCTGTAGAGATCATCTGTTTCGGTTGCTCCAGAGGACCACCATCATTCCATGCGTTCGGCCTTTTAGATTTTGCCTTGTCAAGTAAACACACAAGAAAAAGGAATAAAATTCGCTCTTCCAAATTCGTTGATGCATGATACTGACGAACACAACTTTTATGTAAGGCAGCCACATTGTAGGAGGATGGAATATGTACGAAAAACACTAAGCAGAAGGCATTTCAACAAATTGGAAGCAATGCAAGCTAGACACCATATGAAAGATCCAACCAAAATCATTCTACCAAGTTAGAAGTGTCTCATTATAAGTGGCACTTTAACAAATTAGAGGCAATACATGTTTGAAATGATATGCAAGATGCAACCAATATTACACTATCAATTTGAAGGTGTCCCGTTAGAAGTGATTAATGAGGGATACACAAGAAAAGTAGTTTGATGTAAGAACATGGTTAATAGAAAGACGTAATATGTACCAAAAACAGGAAGGCATGTCATATTCACATGTATAATGTGTTAACTAAGCAGATGCAATTTACCCTAATTAGAAGCATTACAAGGTAGACACCATATGCAACATGCAACCACATATCACATTGCCAAGTAAGAGCAAGCACCTGCGATGGTGGTGTAGGGAAATTGCGGTCATCAACTAGAGAGCTACGTTGACTATCTTCATTTAGCCTTGTTGTTTCTTGAGAATCATGTGGGGAGGATGACACTGCACTCTTTAAACGAGTAGCGCGTCTCACAGTAACCCACTAGGGTGACTGTCTCATCATAAGTGATTGATGAGGGATACAAAAGAGCATTAGTTTGATGTATGAGCATGGTTAATAGACATACGTAGTATGTATCAAAAATAGGAAGGCATGTCATTATCAAAGGTATAATGTGTAAAGTAAGCAGATGCAATTTAACCAAATTGGAAGCAATACAAGCTAGACACGATATGCAACATGCAACCACATTTGACAGCGCGAAGTTAAAGCAAGCACCTAGGATGGTTGTGTGTGGCAATTGAGATCATCAACTACAGAGCTATGTTTACTGTCTCCATCTGCTGACACTACACCCTTTAGAGCGCTGAAACGCTTAGTGCTTATCTTCGAATTACACCAGAGCGACTTCTATGTTTTCTTTTGTGTATTCATCAACACTGCGCCAGAGTCTGAAATACCCATGCATAAAAAAACTATAGTGTGAGTATGGGTGAAGTGTGTGCACAAGTAGTATAGTGTAAAAGTAGCAGATAGCAGGTCGGTGAGAAATAAATGACGGGAGACATATGATAGCTCTACAACATCCATGGCACACGAAATTACTAGATTCTAGGATTTTGAAATATGAGCATAGGGATGGCTGGGAAATGCAGATGCTACTCGAGCACACCACAAGGTGTGGTCCTATGAAAATAACAGTCGATTGAAACAAATAGGTCAGTCCATTTTTCTGCACCGTCCGATGTACAAAGAATGGGCACATCGCCTTCATCTACCTCCAGCCAGTCAGTGTTGATGAACTTCCTCGAAACACCAGTGACCACTGGCCCAATCCCCTGCCTCCACCCTCCCCTTGACCTCACCGTACCGCTGTGCTTGGCACTGCCCCTGCCCATCCCTTCAAGCCCCGCCGACCTCCAGATCGGGTGCAAGCAGCTCCTGCGCCCCACACCCCTATGATAGACACCGACGCGCCACTTCCCGACAAACAGGTGGACTAGGTGCTTCGCGCGCGTAAGCATGCGCTGCTTCTTTTAATTGCGAATCAACTGACCCTGAGTTGAAATCCAAGAGGGCTACTGACCTCTAGCTAAGGTGAAATAGTAAATGGGAGGAAACCTTGTGCATTTAGTATCACAAAGAAGGTGCGGTAAGAAGTGCTCAACTAGTTTCTTTCGTGGGATGAATATGGTGTGGGCAGAGACGTAAGATTTGCACGAATAAGGGAAGAGGAGTACCTCTTTCTGCTGGCAGTGCTGTGTCCTCCTTCTGTTTTTCCAACGATCTTCTTGTGGTTTGCTAGAAACGAGAAGTTGTGGAGGACGGTGGAGCCTTGGATGAACCCATGGCCAAATTGTTGAGTGTGGTGTGGTGGCCGTCTATTGGCGGAGGGCAACCAGATCCGAGGCGGCGAATGATGGCGTAGCGGGAACAACTCCGGTGCGGTGGACGGTTGTGACAGTGGAGCGGCAGCGGTGAGGCGCAGGACGACGTGGTTGAAGTGGTTCTGGTACGGCACACGTCGGCATCGGTGTCGTGGAGGCAGCTTTGCCTCGGCTTCAGCTGCTAAGTCCTTGAGGGTGTTGCGGTTGCGTTGGACGACGACGTCGGGGTACCGGCTCCGGCGTGATGGAGGAGGGGGCGGTGGATTAGGCGCGATGGGGTGGAGGACGGAGGAGGCTAGGGTTTCGCGGCTGGTGGAGAGAGCGTTTTGGCGCCCATGGAGTATGAATGGGGAAACAGAGGGAGGGGGGACTAAGGGGGAACAATGTTTCAGTTTGGGACACGCTTGTTTGAAATTTGGGGAAAGTTACATACTTTACCCCCATCTAAAATTTCGGACATATTGCGGGTTGGGGGTAGGACAGTAATCTCAGCTGTCCCATATGGTGGGTGGGATAGATTTCGGCCGAGCGCATGGGTGTTTAGGCACCCACAGCATATGAATGCTTCTCAGAGGCGGTTGAGACTGGCGTCTTGGTGAAGTTACAAACCTACCCCGGTTTAGACCTTTGGGCATCGGGCCGATAGGCTACACGGGTCAGAGTCAGGACAATAATTCCCTACCACCAAACATTAGTCTCGCGCGGTTTCGGGTGACCAGAGGCTTATTTGGCGCTTTGTTCAATATTTGGGAGCACAAGCATTAACGTTTTCAGTTCTCTTGAATTGAACTTTCAGGATTTGTCAAACTTCACAAATCTTGACTCTTGAAAATCCTAAAACTACAATTATTATGGAATGGAGGGGGTACATTTGAATATGCATTATACACGAGTATATATATTAAAAAATATGCAACTTACCTCAGTTCATGCATGGTTCTAGATATAATCTCCTTGGTTTTCAAAAAAATAGTTAGACATGCGTATGAATATATGGCATGTTCAAACGCACAACAATGATTGATGCCCCCTTTTATATCTGATTTACAAATGCCATTATCTCGGATTCAAATAGATGAATGCACTTCCTATGAATTCGAATCTTCGAAACCCCCTTTATGTTGGATTCAACATGTATTCTATTTCGTAGCTAGCAATTTGGAATGTATCCATGAAAGTGACAAATGTATAAAGTGCTTGACACTAACAACATGGAGTGCACTAATTAATGTTTATATATGAATTGCAAAAGAAATGCATTATCTGGATCTCAGACCACTCTCACTCTATGGATCGATAATATGAAATAAACCCATGCACATGCTAGAATTCAATATGGTATGGGTGTCTGATAGACCGATGTTCGTTCATACGCAAATTGCAAAATTCATGATATCATCCAAAAATAATAATGCCATTTATATTTTAATTTAATGTGTAGAACCGCCTTTTACACGTAGATGCACTATGCCTCAGCCCATTCTCACACGCGCTATATCTCTCTCTATCTGACGCATAAGTGCACACAGTTTATATACATCGGCATTTCTCTCTCACACATGCTCACAATCTCCCGGGGTGTCTCACGCACACACTCTATATATATCCCTCTCTCTTCTTACTCCTATGTACCACTATTTTCACTAATCTCAGTTGGAAAACACTATTTCTCTCACATGCATATATACATTCGCACGGTCTCTACAAGCCCTCTATAGGCACATATATGTGCCTACGTGTCTCCCACACGCACATTATCTTTAGGCATCTCTCTCGCACACATTGCCCCCTACACACTTCTCTCTTAGTAGTTGGCAGATATGATTCCATCAGATCATTCGGTAGGATATCCCAGACTGTTAGGCTGGATGGTAATACGAGGCAAAGTTTTACCCAAGTTCGGGCCCTTGCAGTTGAGGAAAAAGCCTACTCCTGGTACTGTATATTTGTGATAGGGGTGTGTACAAAGTACACATGAATACCAGGCATTGTGCGTGTGTATACTATCGACGAACTAGCCCCCGGGCTTATATGACATACTCGGGGCCTAGGGTTACAAATCATATATAGTCCGCTTATCATCAGTGGGGATAGAGTCCTCCACGACTCTGGTAGCTTCGTCTTGTATGTCGAGTCCTCCACATGGGTCTTCGTATAATGCGTCTCGGTCCAACCTATGTGGCGCAGGATGGAACCAACCCATGAGTCCTCATGTTGACCCACCACAACTAGAAATGATGTGCCCACCACACCCCACACACAATCGGCCACTAAGAAAATAAGCATATACAATAGTACAAAGTTATACATGAAAGTTAATTGCATGGTGCATCCAATAATATTTGTTTTGCGTTTTGAATGTTTATATTTTCTCCTAAAATATTAGTCACGGGAAAGATAAACAAAGGGCTTATCTCTCCTTGTCTCCACCGGACACCCCCTCTCTCTACACCACTTTCACGTACGCACACAAACTATCTCTCAACCCTTTGAAAGTATGCATGTCCCTGACACATTCACGCATGATGGTCACTATATTTCAAGCGAAAGCACTATACGGTCACTGGACTTCAGAATGTGCTCATTACGGTCACCGTATACATTCTGGTGGTGATCACACGGTATCTAGCTCACGATACATCTCCATATTTTTTATGACACTGACGGACATTGTATTTGATGCATGCTCCGTATTTTGTTGACGACACTTACGGTCATTGTATTTGAAGCGAAAGCACGATATGGTCACTGGACTTCAGAATAAGCTCATCACGGTCACCATATACATTTTGTGGTGCTAACCAACCTGTGGTTGGATGGTTAGGAGGACAGTGGTTTTCCCAGCCCACCAGGGTTAAAGTCCTGGTGCTCGCATTTATCCTGGATTAATTTCAGTATTTTCCAGCGATGTGCGTTTAGTGGGAGGAGACGTTCCCCTCGACTACGAGGCACCTATGGTGACTTTGTAAAATCTCAAGATCATATGCTGGCTCACTCTCTCGAAGGTGGTCATAGGGGTAGGGTGTGCGTGTGTGCGCTTATAGCGGTGAGTGTTTGTACGTATATATGAGCGCTTGCATATGTACTATGTTAAAAAAATACATGTCGTGATTATATGGTCACTAGCTCACCCGTACAACTCCGTAATTTGTTGATGACACGATCAATTGACTAGTCAAACATTCCACGTGGCACAACTAGTGTTGCACCATCAGCGCATAACCGTGGGGCCCACCTGTCAGCGCGTATATGAAAGAAAGAAATGGTAGTTTGAGTCTATATTGTGTTAATAAAATACATTTTATGGTGATCATACGGTCATTGGCTCACCATACAACTCATTAATTTGTTGATGACACGATCTATTGACCATTCAAACGGTCCACATTCACCAGCGCACATTACCGTAGGGCCCACCCGTCAGCGCGTATATGAAAGACATAAATGGTAATAAATTAGTGGTCGGTGGGGATTCGAAGTCTTGAGACCTCTGGTTGGCAGCCCGCGCCCCCTAACCACAGCGGACAAGGATTGCCTTGTGATGATATGCTGAGCCGGCTGTTTTAATTGCACGCACGCATGAGCCACTGTGGTGAATACAAACACATCACACGTGCACACAAACACGCCCGCAACACCCGCATGCATGCATGCATGCATGCAATACTCACACATACACATGCACGCACGCAACACTCGCAACAACACACGCACGCATGCAGGCGTGCAATACTGACACGTACACATGCACTCACAAACACACGCACGCACACATGCATGCAACACTGAAACGTACACATGCACACACGCAACACTTGCACGCCTGCATGCACACAACACACGACGCAAGACACATGCTCAACCTACGTGCATGCACCCTTTGTTAAGGACATGGATTGTTACGGGTATTAATCAATCTTATCTGTGATAAGCAGAACATTGATGTTTGCAGCGGTCTTTATGAATCACAATGTATCGAACGGGGTATCAACGTATATATGAAAATTTTAAAATTCTCTTACATTATATAGTAGGCTTATCAACCTACATGAATTAGATGACATCACACTCAATGAACAATCATCGGTTTATGAAATGCCCACTTCTCACCGCCCTGGCCCACCAAAAGCTCCTCTGCCGTGCGGTACCTGCGTTGGGTCACTAACATGCAGGCCAAGTACCCAACGAGCCCACACATCAGTGGAAGAACGGCGCGGTGTCGTACGTCAGAGTCGAGGGCGCCGCTCGCTACACGCCCGGCTGAACACGCCTCCTTGCCGCATTCAAACGCCTCCATGAAACCTGTGTGGAAGCCGAGAAACCCACTCCGGACACACGCCCGTTCATGACTGGGCCGGCATTAAATGCAACACCAGCCGAGTTCCTCCCGTCCGCCATCTATTTAATCTCCTATTTAAATGAGGCCAGACGTCGGCCAAGAATCGCACACCTCCGCCGCTCCCCTATCTTCTCCTTCAACATTTTCTCTACTCTTACAGTGGCTTACGAAGAGTAGTTATCCGGCATCCAAGCCGGCTGGGTGGCCCACCGAGCCCGCCGGATACGAGCTATGCAGCTCGATGATCCACCTCCCTCCCCTTGCCCGACAGAGCCAGTTGCCGCCCCAAGCCGGCACGTGGTTCAGCAACTCGCCGCTCTAGGCCAGCTCGACGAGGAACGGCGAGCTGCTCCACGCCGGCATGGTGGGGAGCACGGGCGTCGTCACTGCCGTCCACGCCGCCGCCTCGTACCGCACCTCTCGTGTCTGCGACCACGTCTCCCATTTCTGTGGCCGAGACTCCCATGCCCGCGGCCGCGCCATGCAAGCAGAGACAGAAGCTGGGTGTGTGGAGAGCGACGAGTCGATGGCCAGCGCCTCTGCGTCCACCGCCATCATCGAGGAGAAGTAGAACACGGGAGGCCGCCGCTGCTTGGGTCCCATGAAGGCCACCGCCGAGGTGATGCCGGCGTACACAGTAGGTGTCTTGCCGGATCCTTCTGTTGCGAGGAACTTCGTCGACCCTGCATGGGCTCCACGGAAGCGGAGAAGACCCCTTCAGACTCCATCTTGGGCATCAGCCAACGACGTTAGTTGAGCGGTGGGGAAGCGAGCCGCCCTTTGCGCTGAAGCATATACCTCCGGGGCTCCCGGCAGTCCGGTGATCGTGCTATCGGACATGAGGAAGACAAATGGATCCGCGGGCGACCATTTCGGCTAGGTATTATTATACCTGTGCTGTTCAGGAGTAACACTGCTTAGTAGATTTGAATGTAATGAAATCTGTCATGTTTATATGAAAATCCATTTATATGAATTCCGTCATTGTTTATATGAAATGTCACTGTGTTTCATTAATTTCGTCTGGTTGGTTAAGTTGCTGTCAGAATGTGTGCGACTACGGTTGGATGGCGTATTTTGCAGGCCGTCGGTGGGTCTGCGGCCGGCTCGGGCGGCGTGGTGGGACAAAAAAAGCACAGCTCATGCAAGCTCATCTCCAACGCGTGCGGTGGAGGATGCGTGAGCACCTGAGCTCTTCCTCGTTCATTGGTGGCAAAGGCACGGGTGGACAAAAGGGTCGCCAATATTTTGGCTACCCCGGACAAGATCCAAACAGCCCCTCCCAGCCCCACCCCTCCCAGCACATTCAAATCCCTCGTTCGCCATGAAATTTTGCCATGTGTTGTTTTCATGGATATTTTGCTGTGTGAAAACAAATTTAAATATGAACGAATAATCAGTGTCCGCGGTCTTCCGCCGGGACACAGTTGGATGGCCTCATAGTGGTGTAGAGTACTACTAGTACTACTAGATAGTGAGTGTTTACTACTGTATCTACGTACTAATTGCAACGCATGCATGTGTTAGCAGTATAATGACCACGTACAAATTTGATGGTAAGATTTGTGCAAGTTGGATGTCATATTATTGCTCTAACATGTGGTCAAAGTTAGCCTCCAAAACACATTTTAGACCCTACATGGATTGAGGGAGTACATGCATTACTGAGGTTTCTCTTAATCCTTGCGTGCAACGTTTTTATTGAAGCTTGAAATGTGAACATGTGAATGGGAGGGACTACTACAACCCTTCCAAAAGAACTGTAGTACTAATGGTATCATACTCCCTCCGTTCACCATCTCACATGCTCAGTACTTTTGCGAACTATGGAAGTAACAAATTTATTCCACCACTCAACATCTATTATGGATACATTGTGGAGTTCAAATTGAGTCATATAGAACGGAAAGTAGGAACTTAGGGCATCCACAATGTATGCTTTTTGTTTCCTCTAAGCCCTCTCTCTCCTCTTAGAGGCAGGCCTCTATACATTGCATGAACTGCCTCTAAGAAAAAAATTGGCTAGCATCGCGTCTAACCTTAGAGGCTGCCTCTAACAATGTAACAATCCATCTGGTCCCACTTGTTAGCCTTAGGAAGCATAAGAAAGTAGGAGTACAAGAGAAATAGTACTGATTGGACAAATCTGGTGCTAATCAATACTTTCTAAATTTCTGCTAGGGCCCACCTTAGAGGCTGGTTAGAGTCTCTATACATTGTGGTTTTTTCATTTGATAAAAGGCAAACCATGCGGGGGCCTACCTTAGAGGCAAGGCTCTATACACTGGAGATGCTCTGTACTGTATTACTTTTGATGTGTCCCGTCAACTCGTAGAATGAGGAGAAGCTTGCCTAGTATGCCCTCTCCCCCACCACGGGCGCGGTGGCTCGGAGAGTCACAGGACGAGGAGAAGCTTGCTTACTACGCTCGCTCCCTCGCCCAAGCGCGCGGTGGCTCGCAGGGCGAGAAGAAAATTTTGCTACTCCCTCCATTATATATACTCCTCGTCCCTACCCTGGTTAGAGAGATTA
The DNA here is from genome assembly GCF_002575655.3 of Aegilops tauschii subsp. strangulata. Classification (NCBI taxonomy): domain Eukaryota; kingdom Viridiplantae; phylum Streptophyta; class Magnoliopsida; order Poales; family Poaceae; genus Aegilops; species Aegilops tauschii. The sequence continues at coordinate 404,152,497 of NC_053041.3, forward strand.
TCATATTGTTTGAAATATATGTCTTTTAGTAGTAGGAGTAGTACAATGGTAGATAGGAGTAGTACTACAACAATTTCCTTGGAGTCCGTGGTGCAGCAAGCTACCCTAGGCTATGTTACTACTCCCTCCTTCCCGGCTCAATTTCAAAATCTCTCTAACCAAGGTAGACGGTGAGTGGTGGAATTAATTCGTAGTTTGCACAAGTACTTAATTAGTACGCTCATTTTTCTCAAAAAGTTATGTTTACCAATGCATTAATTACAACGAATGCATGCATGACCACTAAATTTCCATGAACTTCTACATGCATTGGTGAGTTTTCTCTTAATACTGCTTGCATCCGGTGATTTAATGCACCTCGAAATCTGTCGGTGCAAGAAACCCTGGGTCTGTTGCCCAGACTGTACACAGGCACCGGAACAAGATTGAAGCACCAGCCCAAATCAGAGTACAAGGGACCAAAAGATTTGAAGGACCAACATCAAGACAGAGAGGCAAGATACCATCAAGAGAAAGGCCTCCTTTGCCGGGCAGGCGAGCTCGGCAAGGGGCGAGGCCACCCCAGAAGCAGACGTCCAAGATATCCCGGCAGGGCCTGCAGGGATGCACGGAGGCCAGACGACCTCACCAACCACTCCACCACAACCCACGTCGTCGATTAGTGCGGTGTCAAGCCGCAGTTGGCAGCCATTCACCACATGGCAACCTCTCCTTGTAGGAAAAACCCACAGATGACACCCATCCTGCGATGTGTCAAGCGAGCAGGCGTGAAGCTGGCAAAATGGCTGTAACGCCCACGATGCGGCTATATCTCCCACGTGTCGAGGCACGACTTAGAGGCATAACCGCATTGTGGTTTTGTCGCAAGAAGGGTCATCTTCACACAATCCCATGTAATGAACAAGAATGGGATAAAGAGTTGGCTTACAATCGCCACTTCACACAATACATAAATATAATTCATACATCATCCAAAATACACACATAGACCGACTACGGTCAAGATCCAAATGAAAATAAGATAACCCCAAATGCTAGATCCCCAATTGTCCCAACTGGGCTCCACTACTGATCATCAGGAAAATACACATAGTAACGACCACGTTCCTCATCGAACTCCCACTTGAGGTCGATCCCATCATCTGCACTGGCATCGTCGGCACCTGCATCTGTTTTGGTAGAATCTATGAGTCACGAGGACTCAACTATCTCACACCCGCGAGATCAAGACTATTTAAGCTTATAGGAAAGGATGGTGTAATGAGGTGGAGCTGCAGCGGCAATAAGCATATATGGTGGCTAACATACGCAAAAGAGAGCGAGAAGAGAAGCAACAGAACGGTCGTCATCTAGCAATGACCAAGAAGTGATCCTGAACTCCTACTTACGTCATTCATAACTCAAACCGTGTTCACTTCCCGGACTCCGCCGAGAAGAGACCATCACGGCTACACACATGGTTGATGTATTTTAATTAAGTCAAGTGACAAGTTCTCTACAACCGGGCATTAACAAATTCCCATCTGCCTCATAACCGCGGGCACGGCTTTCGAAAGATAATATCCTGCAGGGGTGTCCCAACTTAGCCCATCATAAGCTCTCACAGTCAACGAAGGATAAACCTTCTCCCGGAAAGACTCGATCAGTCTCGGAATCCCTGTTTACAAGACATTTCGACAATGGTAAAACAAGACCAGCAAAGCCGCCCGATGCGCCGACAAATCCCGATAGGAGCTGCACATATCTCGTTCTCAGGGCACACCGGATAAGTCAAGCTACGAGTAAAACTAGACCTCGAGTTTCCTCGAGGTGGCCCCGCAGGCTGCTCGGTTCGGACCAACACTCGAAGGAGCACTGGCCCGGGGGGGGGGTGTTAAAATAAAGATGACCCTCGGGCTCGCGAAAACCCGGGGGAAAAAGGCTTAGGTCGCAAATGGTAAAACCAAGGTTGGGCCTTGCTGGAGGAGTTTTATTCAAGGCGAACTGTCAAGGGGGTCCCATAGATCACCCAACCGCGTAAGGAACGCAAACTCAAGGAACATAATACCGGTAAGACAGAAACTAGGGCGGCAAGAGTGGAACAAAACACCAGGCATAAGGCCGAGCCTTCCACCCTTTACCAAATATATAGATGCATTAATTAAATAAGAGACATTGTGATATCCCAACATATCCATGTTCCGACATGGAACAAACTTCAACTTCACCTGCAACTAGCAACGCTATAAGAAGGGCTGAGCAAAAGCGGTAACTTAGCCAAACAACGGTTTGCTAGGAAAGGATGGTTAGAGGCTGACATGGCAATATGGGAGGCATGATATAGCAAGTGGTAGGTAGCGCAGCATGGTAATAGAACGAACAACTAGCAAAGCAAAGATAGAAGTGATTTCGAGGGGTGGTCATCTTGCCTGCATGGTTCTCAGAGTTGTCGAAAGCTTGATCCTCGTAAGCGTACTCAACAGGTTCCTCGTTCACGAACTCGTCTCCCAGCTCTACCCAAGACAAGAACACAAGCAACGGAACCACAATCAATCACGAGAAATGCACAAGCAACATAATGCAAAACATGTATGATATGCGAGAGATGATATGCGATGCATATGCGTGCTCCGGAAGGAAAATGATGAACAAGGCAGTAACTTGGAAAACCAAGCATGCCACTGGAAATATGAGATGATTTCGGACGAAATCGATATAAAGATCACCGGAAACGGATGCACGGTTTGCAAATGGCAAGCAAAACAAGAATGACACGAATCTGCGATTAACAGCATGATAGCACTTAAAATGCAACAAGTAACAATACTACAGCACACCAACATAGCAACAAAGCATATGAAAGTAATCTATAGGAGATTCTTGATAAAAGATGAACACTGAGCTATGGCTAGATCACAACATAACAAGCTCAAACAAGCATGGCAAAAGTGCAAAAGATAACAGGTTCACAGACTTGGTGAAATTACTGGACATGGCAGAAAACAGCATCAGGTAGCAATGTTCAGAGCACAAAAACAACATGCTACAGGAACTTAACAGGGCAAAACAAGGCATGGCAGTATTCTACTAAATGCATGTGACAGAAGTCCCTTACTGACCATAAGCCAAAAAGGATCAGAAGATATGATGGCAACCATGTAAACATAGCAAGTTTCGTTATCAGGTTTCAGACTTGGCAGAAAACAGAGCATGGCAGAAACAATATTATGAGGGCATTTTGGTGAGATTGATGCACTCACCACAAAGCAATGCATGACAAAACAAGCATACCTACAGCAAGATGGAATGTTTTTGAAGCTATCCATGGTAAGAACAAATACATAGCACGTATGGAACAACTACAACAAGCTTGGCAAAATTGAATAACACGTAAACAATCTGCCAGAAATATTTTATAGCAAAAGTAGAGCAAGATTGAGTCATGCTATGGCACTCTAAAATTGCAAACAAGTGCAGGAATGGATCAATTACAACAATATCTACAAAACATCTTTACTGAACATCTCCAAAATATGCATGGATCTCTTTGTAGCATCAAGTTTACATGGCAACAAAATAGTAGCAGACAAAGACTTGGAGAAATCACTAAGTCCCTGAAATCAGAAACATTACGGAGCCTAGTTTGCATGCTTGTGCTAGTCATCACAGAGATCACAAAAATACATGGCATACACCACTGGAAAGATGGCATGGCATGCAACAAAACACATGTAGAGCTCATGCCCATAAGATGCACAGATTAAATGATACAAAAATAACAAATCTCCAAGTTCTGCTAAGAACCAGCAGATAACAGCAACTAGCACTCTTGCACCAGAGATTTGGGCATCAAGATGACCTCTAATGAACATGGTGCAATTGAACAAAATGTAGAGTGTCGGAGTAAATGGCTACGGGTAGCCTAACCGACTGCCCTGCCTCTTCCAAAAAATTATCAGGCCTTTGGGCCTTCAAGCATTCCAAGCATTGGGCTGCCTTCCCTGGCCGGCTACCTCTGAAGCCGACTCACGGAAGGCAACCTAGCCTCAGCAACCTCCCCCAGGATAACCACGGGGTGGCCGACTCTAGGGAGCCGGCCATAGAGGATGCCGACTCCCAGAAGCCGGCCACGAAGAACGCCGGCTCCAAGAAGCCGGCCAAGACCGCAACCACCAAAACTACCCCACATAACGGTGACAAGACGGGGTGTGGCCACAGTGCGGCCCACTACCCCCGAAGCCTGAGGCAGGCATGGCCACAGGACGCCGTACGGGACGGCCATCTGCCGTCCGGCTCGGCACTGTAGCCATGCTGGCCTCAACGTTACCCACGACAGACGCCAGTACGGCCCGCGGGCGGCGGTCCCCTTCAGCCAGAGAGAGGCGCGAAGGCGGCCCGGCCTCCCCCAATCGGCCAAGGGCGTAGCCTGCCCCCCCAGAAGCCGGCTACCCCCTCCCTCGAAGCATGTGCCACATTAAGGAGACAAGACGAGGTAAGGCTACAGCAAGCACCCACGAGGCGGCACACTGTAGCCACGCTTACCTCGGCGAAGCCCTCGTCGTCAGGGGCGAGGCTACAGTAAGCAGTCGCCGACAAGACCCTAGGTGGTGGGGCCGGCCTGTCGACCAAGAGGCCGGCAACCGGAGGGACCCACCAGTCGGCGGGCCCCAACAGCCGGCGGAGAAGCCGGCGAGCGTAGACACTGACGGCTGGGACCAGTGGCCAGCCGGATTACAATTGTACCCCCGGGGGGTAGGCCTATATAAACCCCCCGGGGCACCCATGCAAAGGGTTGGCTTCTTAGCATTACACACACCATAGAGAGAGAGAGAAGCAAGAGCTAGCCTTGTTCTTCTTCTCCCTTGAACCCAACAGCTCTAGGAGCGATTGTAGCTACACTTCTCGATCTAGTGATCATACGGAGACCCCGCAGAGCAGGATTAGGGGTGTTATCTCCTCGGAGAGCCCCGAACCTGGGTAAGATTCGCCGGCGTGCATGTCTTCGCCTCATCCCGTTTCCAGGCACCGGCGATGTCTTATTGGCACCCACTATGATAAGCCACCCGTTGGCATATGTCGCACCTACCACCCAACATTTGGCGCCCACCGTGGGGCCAGGTGCACCGTCGTCCGGAGACCTGTTCTGGACGGGAACCCTCTTCCTCCCCTGCGAGCGCAGCCAGCCTGCTGCGCCCGATGGCGTTTGCCTCGACGCACTGCAAGGCGTCGACGACGCCTGCGCAGTGAGCTGCCTCGCCGATCTTCTCGACGAGACTCGCATCTCCGACGAGCCTGCGTCCGACGCAGGCACGGACTACCCCGAGAGCCGCCTCGTTAGCCTCCTCGACCAGCTTCACGTCTCCAGCGAGCCTGCCGCAGACTTGGAGTCGATCGGCTCCACCGACCCGATGCTCGTCGACTCCGACACGGCATCGCTCGACGCCTACCCCTCCGACGTGGTGGTCTTCGACGATCCTCTCCCTCGAGCTGACAGTGGCAGCAGCGCTGTCACCGAAGTGTTGGTCATCAGCCACATCGCCAACTCGGGCGAGAACGCCCACGACGCCCTGCAAGCGGCAATGCACGACCTCTCTGTCCCCATCTCGGCCGACGCCGACGCCGAGACCTTGGAGGCACGTCGCCTCGCCCTCGTCGCGGAGGGCTAGAAGATAGCCTCCATGAGACGCCTCACCGAGGCCCACCAGCGCGAAGTCAACCGCGCCGCCTTCGGTACGCCGCCGCTTAGCGGCCCGAGCCGAGCAGGCGTCGTCCAGAAGCGCGGCGCGGCTATCGCTAGCATGCTGGGGGCGGATCGCCCCGTCTACGCCACCCCACTCGAGAATCTGCGAGCCGCTCAGGCGGCCGCAGAAGAGCTCAATGGGCTGGGAGCCGATGAGCTCCCCTACATGACAAGACGGATCCAGCAGCTGATCAACACGGCTGCAGAACGGCACGAAGCCGGCGCCCGTGCTGATAGTCACCCCCCGCGCCGGGAGCACGCCGCGACGTCCCGCTCGCCGACTGCGAGCGGCGCCCACCAGAAGAAAGACAAGGAGCCGGCTGCTAGCCGCAGCCGGACTCGCATCACCATCGAGCGCGACGCGGAAGGCCGCCCGTGAGCGGTGGAGCACCAAGGAAATCTGCCTCCTCCCCCTCCTCGAAGAGAAAGACGTCTCACCCCGCCGCCTATCACGCACCCGACTCTTGGCGACCGACTCGGCCGCCGAGAAGGAGTCGGCGAGAACGACGCCCGCCACCGGATCGACCGTCTTGCTCGATCCTTGGCGTTAGAAGAAGAAGACGATGTCGGCCCGCCATGCTTTGGCCCCCGCATCCGCGACGAACCCTTCCCCAAAGGGTTCTCGCTCCCCAGAGACACGCCCAAGTACAATGGCTCGGTGAAGCCGGAAGATTGGCTCATCGACTACTCCACTGCTGTCAGCATAGCCAACGGCAATCGACGCGTAGCCGTGAAATACGTCCCCCTCATCCTGCAAGGCACGGCGCGCACCTGGCTCAACAGCCTCAAGCCTTACAGCATCAACAGCTGGCTGGACTTCACGGAAGTCTTCGTCCGCAACTTCACCCGCACGTACAAGCGGCCTCCCAAGCCTCGCCAGCTCTCCCTCTGCGTCCAAGGACCCGACGAGTCGACCCGCGACTACCTCACGCGGTGGGCCGAGCTCCGCAACTCCTGCGAGGGAGTGCACGAGGTCCAGGCCATCGAGTACTTCACCGCCGGGTGCCGAGAGGGCACCCTCCTCAAGCACCGACTCCTCTGCGACGAGCCGGCTACCCTCGACGAGTTGCTGGTCATCACGGACAAGTACGCCACGGACGACTCCTTGATGAAGACCGAGCTACGGGTAGACGCCTCTGGGAAGGTGATTGCTCCGGCTCCGAAGACGCCGGCTGGCGACTCCAATCGGCGCCCCTACCAGAATGATCACAAGCGCAAGGCCCCCATGCCGACTTCCACCAGTCGGCAGGTGGCCACAGTTGAAGATGAGCAGCCCGAAGAACGGCCCGCTCCCAAGAAGAAGGGTGGCAGGCCGGCTTGGCAGCCGGCTTTCTCTTACGAGCAGGCTCTCGACGCCCCCTGCAAGTTCCACAGCGGCGCGAAGCCGTCCAACCAAACGACCCAAAAATGCCACTGGCTCACACGCATCTCCAAGGGCGAAGGGTTGTTGCCGCCTCCGCCTCCCGGCCCGCCGCCTCCAGCCCCTCAGCAGCCGGCGGCTCGGCCGGCAGTCGGAGCCATCCAAGACGAATTCCCTGAAGAGCACGCCGCCTACGTCGTCTTCACCAGTCAAGCCGACGACAAGCGCAGTCGGCGCCGTCAGCATCAAGAAGTCAATGCAGTCGCCTCTAGCACCCCCGAGTTCATGCACTGGTCAGAGAAGCCAATCAGCTGGAGCCAGGCCGACCACCCGGAGGTGATGCCATCCCCTGGCTCCTATGCAATGGTCTTGGATGTCACCCTCGCGACGGAGAGGCGAGCTGCCCGATTCTCCCGCGTCCTGATAGATGGCGGAAGCAGTATCAATATACTGTACCGCGATACCATGGAGAAGCTGAACATCAAGGCGAAGCAGCTTATGCCAAGCCGAACCATGTTCCATGGTATCGTCCCCGGCTTGTCTTGCTCCCCAATCGGCAAGATTAAAATGGATGTTCTCTTCGGAGACAAAGATCATTTTCGCCGAGAAGCGATCTGGTTCGAGGTAGTGGATTTGGAGAGCCCCTATCATGCTCTGCTTGGCCGACCTGCTCTGGCCAAGTTCATGGCTGTGCCCCACTACGCCTACTTGAAGATGAAGATGCCGAGCTCAAAGGGGATCATCACAGTAGCCGGCTATTACAAGAAGTCCATCGAGTGTGCCATGGCCAGTAGCCGGCTAGCCGAGTCCCTCGTGGTGGCAGAAGAGAAGAGGATGCTGGAGCTGGTTGTGGCCATGGCCAGCAAGCAGCCGGCCCTGTCCCCCAACCCCAAAGATTGTGATGCGCAGGGCTCCTTCCAGCCTGCCAAAGAGACGAAGAAGATACCTCTGGACCCGGAGAACCCGGAGAGGTTCGCTGTCATTGGGGCGAACTTGGACAGTAAATAGGAAGGCGAGCTCGTCGACTTCCTCCGTGAGAATCGAGACATTTTTGCATGGTCCCCAAAGGACATGCCGGGTGTCCCGAAGGATTTCGCCGAGCACAAATTACATGTCCGCGCCGATGCGAAGCCGGTCAAGCAACCCCTCCACCGACTGTCAGAAGAGAAGCGAAGAATCGTGGGAGAAGAGATAGCCCGGCTCCTTGCTGCTGGCTTTATCATGGAAGTGTTTTTTCCAGAGTGGCTTGCCAACCCAGTTCTGGTTCTGAAGAAGAATAACAAGTGGCGTATGTGTATAGACTACACCAGCCTGAACAAGGCCTGCCCAAAGGATCCGTTTGCTCTGCCACGGATTGACCAAGTGATAGACTCCACAGCCGGATGCGAGCTGTTGAGTTTTTTGGACGCCTACTCAGGGTACCATCAGATCAAGTTGGACCCAGCAGACCGCCTGAAGACTGCCTTCATCACACCATTTGGAGCTTTCTGCTACCTGACTATGACATTCGGCTTGAGGAATGCCGGTGCCACTTTTCAGCGTTGCATGCAGAAATGCCTCTTGAAACAACTCGGCAGAAATGCCCACGTCTATGTAGACGACATTGTGGTGAAAATAGAGAAGCGCGGTACCCTGCTGGAAGATCTCAAAGAAACATTCGCCAACTTGCGCCGATTCCAAATGAAGCTCAACCCCGGGCGTGTTCGGAGTACCAGCCGGCCAGCTGCTAGGCTTCCTGGTCTCCGAACGCGGCATCGAGTGCAACCCCGTCAAGATCAAGGCCATCGAGAGGATGGAGATTCCCACCAAACTGCGAGATGTGCAGAAGTTCACCGGCTGCTTGGCCTCCCTGAATCGCTTTATCAGACGACTAGGAGAGAAGGCTCTCCCCCTGTACCGACTCATGAAGAAGTCCGCTCACTTCGAGTGGAATGACCAAGCCGACCAAGCCTTCCATGAGTTGAAGAAGATGCTGACCACTCCGCCTGTCCTGGCAGCGCCGACTGAGAAGGAGCCCATGCTCCTCTACATCGCTGTGACTAGCCGAGTAGTCAGTACTGTTGTTGTGGTCCAGCGCCCGGAAGAAGGCCGAGCCCAGCTAGTCCAGAGGCCGGTGTACTACCTAAGCGAAGTGCTATCCAGCTCAAAGCAGAACTACCCGCACTACCAGAAGATGTGCTATGGGGTATACTTCGCCGCCAAGAAACTGAAGCCCTACTTCCAAGAGCACCCCATCACGGTCGTGTGCACCGCCCCGCTCGCCGAGATCATAGGCAGCCGGGATGCATCCGGCCGGGTGGCTAAATGGGCCATCGCACTGGCGCCCTACACGATCTTCTACCAACCCCGCACCGCCATCAAGTCCCAAGCATTGGCCGACTTCCTCGTCGACTGGGCCGAGACCCAGTACCTACCGCCGGCTCCCGACTCTACCCATTGGCGGATGCACTTTGACGGGTCCAAGATGCGCACCGGCTTGGGAGCCGGCATCGTCCTCACCTCTCCCAAAGGCGACAAGCTCAAGTACACGCTGCAGATCCACTTCGCCGCCTCCAACAACGTGGCCGAGTACGAGGCGCTCGTACATGGGCTCCGGCTAGCCAAAGAGCTTGGCATACGCCGGATCTTGTGTTACGGCGACTCGGACTTGGTGGTCCAGTAGTCGTCTGGCGACTGGGACGCCAAGGACGCGAACATGGCGAGCTATCAATTCCTCGTCCAACAGATCAGAGGATACTTCGAGGGGTGCGAGTTCCTTCACGTGCCAAGGGCCGACAACGACCAAGCAGATGCCCTAGCACGGATCGGCTCCACCCGACAAGCCATACCGACTGGCGTCTCCCTCCAGCGCCTCCTCAAGCCGTCCATCAAGCCGTCTCCAGAGTCGGACTCTATCTTCGTACCGCCTGCGCCAGATGCAGCCGGATCTCGACTGGAGGAACCCCGCAGGCGGCACGGGGACTTTGACAACTGGCCCGGGGACTGCCGTAGTCACACCCGGCCCGGGGACTTCAGAACCCGGCCCAGGGACTGCAGCAGTCGACCCGGGGACTGCAACGACACAAGGAGCGGTGGCCGACTCCAATTCCACGCCACCCAACCCACCCACCCGAGTCATGGTGGCTACACTAACAGAAGAAGAAGTCACAGCTCCATCATGGGCCCAGCCCATCCTCAAGTTCCTAGTCAGCAGAGAGCTGCCGGCTGATGAGATCTCAGCAAGACTAGTGCAACGACGAGCCGCAGCATATGCAATAATCAACAGAGAGCTTGTGAAGCGCAGCGTCACTGGAGTCTTCCAGCGTTGTGTCAAGGCAATCCTCAAGGATATCCACCAAGGCGAATGCGGCCACCACGCAGCCTCAAGATCACTTGTGGCCAAGGCTTTCCGCCATGGTTTCTTTTGGCCGACTGCCTTGGAAGATGCTAAGGACATAGTCAAGAGCTACAGAGGATGCCAAGTCTTTAGTTCCAAGCAACACCTGCCGGCTTCTGCACTCAAGACCATTCCCCTCACCTGGCCTTTGCCGTCTGGGGACTGGACATGGTAGGCCCTTTCAAGACAGCCCGCGGTGGCTTGACGCATCTACTTGTCGCTGTGGACAAGTTCACAAAGTGGATCGAAGCAAAGCCGATTAAGAAGCTGAACGGGCCGACTGCCGTGACATTCATCACTAGCATCACTACTCGGTACGGCGTGCCGCACAGCATCATCACCGACAACGGCACGAACTTCGCCAAAGGAGCACTGGCACGTTTCTGCGCGGCGCAGGGCATCCGACTGGACTTAGCGTCCGTTGCCCACCCGCAGTCAAACAGCCAGGTCGAGCGAGCAAATGGACTCATCCTCTCCGGCATCAAGCCCCGACTGGTTGTACCACTGGAGCGATCGGCCGGCTGCTGGATCGATGAGCTGCCGGCTGTCCTCTGGAGTCTGCGCACTACACCCAACAAGTCAACCGACTTTACTCCATTCTTCCTCGTATATGGTGCCGAGGCTGTCATCCCAACAGACATCGAGTTCGACTCGCCTCGGATCACCATGTACACGGAGGCGGAGGCCAAGGAAGCAAGAGAAGACGGCGTCGACCTACTGGAAGAAGGCCGGCTGTTAGCACTCAGCCTGTCCGCCATCTACCAGCAAGGGCTGCGCCGCTACCACAACCGCAAGGTCAAGCCAAGATCCTTCCAAGAGGGCGACCTTGTGCTCCGGCTGATCCAGCGAACAGCCGGCCAGCACAAGCTCTCGGTCCCTTGGGAAGGCCCCTTCGTCATCAGCAAGGCACTAGGCAACGACTCCTACTACCTGATCGACGCGCAAAAACCAAGAGCACGCAAGAGAGACGACTCCGGCAAGGAGTCGGAGCGACCATGGAACGCGAACCTCCTGAGAAGATTTTACAGTTGAAAGCAGTATGTATCATGCTACCCTTTTGTATTAAGTACGAACCAACAGGCCCCCCGAACAGTACTCGGGGACTGCCTTTATTTATCTATGAATGACGAGTGTCATATCCATGAATGTATTATTACATTTGATTTCTTGTCTGGCACCGGGTCCGACTAGTCGGCCCGGGGACTGGCCGCCTTGAGCTATACTAAAAGTTCTGCCTGAAGTCACACAAGTAGTGTGCCGGCTCCCGAGTCCCCTCTTGTTGAAAGTCACAGCTCAAAGAACCGACTGTCCGACTAGCAAGAGGCAAGGCAGAAAGGATGCCCACACGAAAAACGGATAAGGACCAACGAACTTATATAGCAAAAAGATGGCCTCCAACCACGCTTGCTGGCTGTCAGAACAGCCGGCTGGCCGGCTTCCTAAACACTTAGCTCTAGTCCAGCAAAGCTAGAGTACTTGCCCCCCCCAATTGGCCAAGCACTCCTCCAGCTACAGATTGCAGAGCAACTGTTTGACTGGGGAGGCGGCAACCAAGGGAGGGCGGCAAAGGAAACAGCAGAAGGATGAAAAGCAAAGTATGAGGAAAAGCCAAATGCATGCATAAGTTATATATACATATAAAGCCCCCAACAGGCAGGCAACGGACATAAGTTCGAATACACCCCCAGTGGGTGGAATTGTGCAGACTTAACAGAATATTGTTCCAAAAGTGACAAGACAGGAAAACAAAAGATGGCAGACTATACTAGGGCGCGGTGCGGGAGCCAGGCTGGTCGATGGAGACGGCGTCGCCGGCTGAAGGAGTGGCCGCCTAGCGGGTCTCGGCTTGGTCACCACCAGTGGCAGGCGACGCACTCGCGCGTGACGTGGTGCTGGAGGCGCGGTCAGGCTGAGGCTGGTCGGCTGCTCCCCCAGCCGGCTCGGCGTCTTCACCCTCCTCCTCCTCCTCTTCGCCCTCCTCGCTGGAGTCGATCTCCTCCGCCGAGTCTTCACCGTCTGCCGGGTTCAGCCCGAACCACTCCTCCGGCTGGGCGACACCGTTGTCATCTACCTTAGGGGCGAAGACGCTGGTGTCGGTGTAGTCGGCGATCACCGAAGCCCGCCGGATGATAGCCAGCCGCGCCGGCTCCAGCTCCGTGTTGGCTTGCTGCCGCCAGGTAGCCAGCTGATCCAGGCTCAGGCCGAGATACCAGGCCTTGACGAACTCCAGCGCCCGCCTGGCGCCGGACCAAGCCGCCGAGGCCTTCCAGGCTTCGAAGCGGCCGACTGCCACCTCCAGCCAGTCGACAGTCCGACTGGGGGTGCGAGGAACCACTTGGCCGGGCCAGAGGGCGGCCAATACTTGCGCCCCGGCGCGCTGAAGACGGCGGAGCAGTCGGTGAGCCGGCTGGAGACGGGCCTGGATCGCCAAGAGCTGCTCCTCCAGCAAACGGCCAGCGGTTGGCGAAATCTCGAAGCCAGCCTGCCTTCGCGCTTGGCGGCGGGCCTCGATGATCTGGTTGGCGGCGGTAGAATAGCTAGGGAAGTACTCTGTGCAAGAAAGAAAAAGAAAGAAGAGAAAAACACCAAGTCAGAAAACGAGCCAAAAGCGGCAGACGGCAAGAAAGGACAAAGAAATAGGCGGCTTACCGTTAACCAGATCTTCGATCTGACCATAGCCAGTGATCAGAGTCTGCCTAGCTTCAGCCCAGCCAGCCGCTTCTGTCTCGTACTCGGCCTGGAGGGCGGCTTCGCGGTCCTGCACCGCCTTCAGAGCCGCCTTGTGGCCCTCCTCCTGGTCGGCCAACTTCTTGGCCAGGCGGTCGCGTTCCTGCACCAAGGCGGCAAGCTCGACATCCTTGACACGAAGGGTAGTCTGAGACTCTCCCAGCTATGCCCTCAGACCGGCGTTGGCCACTGACGACAGAAAAAGAAGAAACAATAAGAGGAAGTCGTCAAGGAAGATCCGACCCGACTGCTCAGCAGTCGGCCCGAATCTCGGGGACTACACCTAGTGGGTGCGCTGACGCGCCCCCACGTGAGATAAAGAACAAATCACTTACCCCGGCTCTCAGTAAGGTCGGCGGTCTTCTGGGTCAGCTCCCGAGCCTGGGAGTTGAAGGCGGCCGCACGAAGGTTGTGGTAGTCCTGCAAGATAGACACAAGATCGAAGTAAGAACAAGAATAGCAAAGCCTAATCCACTAAGAAGTTCCAAGCCGCCTGCTCAGCAGCCGACTCGGAACTCGGGGACTACACCCAGTGGGTGCGCTGACGCGCCCCCACGGAAGAAATCAAGATCAAGAAGAAGCAAGATAAGAAGACTAACCCGGATGGCCGCCCGCGTCGCAAGGAACTCGTCGGTATACTGCCTTAGCGCCGTAGCATGGGCCTGGAGCCGGGTCCGGACGTCCTGCGGCCATGTTCATCACGGCCGTCCCTCCGCCCGGCGTCCACCCCGAGGTAGCGCTGGCCACCTCCACAGCCTGGGCCGACGAGCTGGAGCCCGCGGCCGGCTGCCGCTCCGACGCCGCCTTCTGTGGCTCTGACGCAGCCTTCCCCGCGCGCCGGCTCGGCGGCATCCGGACCGCCAGCTCGGTCCTCGCGGCCGGCTCGCCCCCCGCCGACTGCGCAGACGGCAGATCAGGCCGTCCGCCTTGAGCCGTCCCAGTCGGCGGAGTCGGCACCGGCGCCCTCTCCAGGATGACGACGTCGTCATCCCTCTCCAGCCCTGGCTGGCCGCTGCCGGCTCCTTCTGGCGAGGGCTTTGGGGCCCCAGGCGCTGCGACGCGCAGGGGGTGACCAACAAGGCCCCCTCTGCCGCCGCCGCAGCCTCCGCTTGGGCCTTGCCAGCGGCATCGGCGCGCGCCTTCGCCGCCTCCTCCTCCTGCGCCGCCTGGGAGGCGGCCGCCTTCCATGCCTCCGCCTCCCGCGCCTCCCGCTCCTCCCGCGCGTTCCGTTCTGTCGCCGCCTGAAGGTCGGCCGGGGGTCCACGCGGCGAGTGGTGCTCCCAGACCCCCTCGGCGACTCGACGACGGAGGCGGCAACCGCCCGCTCGAGCGACAATGGAGCTCTGGTTGTTTGGAGAAGAAGACAAGGATTCAGGAACCACCAGAGTAAAGAAAGAAAAAAGAGTACATGAAAGAGTTCGAACTTACGCCGACACCGTCTGTGGTTGCTTCACCGTCTTGCGGAAGCGAGCCGCCTTCGCGGCCGCCTCCTCCCGCCTGGTCGCCGCCGCCCCGCCCCTGGGCTTCTTCATCTGACTGCCGAACAAACCCTGGGCGGCGCGATGCTTTTGCCCGCGGCCCCGAGCAGGCGGTGCAGCGGAGGAACCCGCGCCGCGGCCAGATGCCGTCCGACGGCGCGGGACGACTTCGGCCTCGTCGTCGTCCGGCCAGTCGTCGAAGGTGACTCCATGCCCGGAGCCGCCTACTTCGCCGCCGGCTTGGCCACCACCCAGCTTGGTGTTGTCATCCATAGCGGCCGCCCCCAAGTCGGGGTCCTCCAGGTCGTGCTGCGTCCGGTCGGGGACGAATCGGCGCTCCGCGTCCGACCCACCGGCAGGCCGAAGAAGAGGGCTCTGTCGAAGACAAGCCGACTAGTCAGAGTCGGCCAAAGGAACTCGGCGACAAAGCTGAGAGAAAGAGAAAGAGACAAGGAGAACATACCGTGGGCGGCGGGTTGGCTCGGCTATATGGCTCCTTGCCGAACTGCCACTCTTCGGAGAGTTTGCAGTTCGCGAGGTAGTTCACCATATAGGCCACCTCCTCGTGCGGCATGTCCTTGGTACACATCCGGCTTGGATCGAGCTGGCCGCTCATCTGACAGATCAGATGAGGGCGGCTCTGGAGCGGGAGTACCCGACGCGTGACGAAAGCGGCCAGCAGATCGGGCCCCGTCAAGCCCTCCGACTGGGTCATCGCTCGCACTCGGGCGACGGCTGCGGATCCAGCCGGCGTCAGAGTCACGGCCCGGTAGGACCACTGGGGCCGCCTGCCTGCCGGTGGGCCGGCTACGTAAGCCAGCAGGTTGACGTAGTCGCCCTGCGGGGCGATGTTCCTGACGTAGAAGTACGACTTTTGTCATAACTTCACCGACTGGATTAGCGTGATGACGGGGGGGGGGGGGGGGTTGTCGGCAGCCACCCTCCGCATCGCGATGAAGGCGCCAGCCTGAGCCGGCACGCCCTGCGAGCGCGTGCCCAGCTTGGACTGGAAGAACTCCCCCCAGAGCTCGATGGTGGGGAGGACGCCGAGGTAGCTTCGCACAGGGTGACGAAGGCAGACAGCAGCACCACCGCGTTCGGGGTGAGGTGGTGCGGCTGGAGCTGGTAGAACTCGAGCCAAGAGTGGAAGAAGGCGCTCACGGGCAGGCCGATTCCGCGCAAGAAATGCGAGCGGAAGACCACCTGCTCGCCCTCCCGCGGCTCCGGCGTATTCTCCTTCGCCGGCGCGAGACGGACCTCCACCTTGTCCGCGCTGGGCAGCCGCCGCGTCTTGCGGAGGAATTCGACGTGATCCTCGTGGACGTTGGAGCCGTCCCAATCCCCGCCGTACTGCTCCGTGGCAGGAGGCATGGTGAAAACGAATGCAGCGGGGGAGGAACTAGTGGTGGAAGAGCGCGGCGGCGAGGCGCTGTTGCAAGAAAGGGCAGGAAGAAGAAGATGGTGGAAAGAGGAGGAGCGTGCGAGAGCCTGCCGCTCTCCCCCCTCCCCCTACTTATAGCTTCGCCAGGTAAAGCCGGGGAGGCCGGACGTGGGGTGAGACGTGGGATTAACTGCACCCACTCCCCCCACGCCTCACGATTATTACGCCCTAAAGGCGTGCCGAAACTGCCTCAAGGAGACGTGCGGGCGGTTTCGGGCTGCAGAGAATCCGCGCCTGGGCCCGGGCGTGGACGTGGCGGGCCCCCGCCCTGCGGCGACGTCCCGTCGCACGCGTGGGCTGGCAGGCTTTTTGGCCGAGAGAGGCCACGTGGTTCGCAGGCGGCAAGTGGCCGGCCCGCGGCCCGGTGCACGCGCTGGCGAGCTCCCGCCCTCTGACTCCGGATTTTTTGGCCAAGACGGCGCGCCTAACCAAAGCCGGCTCCCAACTGCCGACTTGTCAAGATAGGAAGCTGATCGAGCTTCTCAACTCCTACCCAACCTCAAAGCCCAATCAGCTTCGGGGACTACTGTCAGAGTAAATGGCCACGGGTAGCCTAACCGACTGCCCCTGGCTCTTCCAAAAAATTATCAGGCCTTTGGGCCTTCAAGCATTCCAAGCATTGGGCTGCCTTCCCTGGCCGGCTACCTCTGAAGCCGACTCACGGAAGGCAACCCAGCCTCAGCAACCTCCCCCCAGGATAACCACGGAGTGGCCGACTCCAGGGAGCCGGCCATAGAGGATGCCGACTCCCAGAAGCCGGCCACGAAGAACGCCGGCTCGAAGAAGCCGGCTAAGACTGCAACCACCAAAACTACCCCACATAACGGTGACAAGACGGGGTGTGGCCACAGTGCGGCCCACTACCCCCGAAGCCCGAGGAAGGCATGGCCACAGGACGCCGTACGGGACGGCCATCTCCCGTCCGGCTCGGCACTGTAGCCATGCTGGCTTCAACGTCACCCACGGCAGACGCCAGTACGGCCCGCGGGCGGCGGGCCCCTTCAGCCAGAGAGAGGCGCAAAGGCGGCCCGGCCTCCCCTAGTCGGCCAAGGGCGTAGCCGGCCCCCTAGAAGCCGGCTACCCCCTCCCTCGAAGCATGTGCCACATTAAGGAGACAAGACGAGGTAAGGCTACAGCGAGCACCCACGAGGCGGCACACTGTAGCCACGCTTACCTCGGTGAAGCCCTCGTCGTCAGGGGCGAGGCTACAGTAAGCAGCCGCCGACAAGACCCTAGGCGGTGGGGCCGGCCTGTCAACCAAGAGGCCGGCAGCCGGCGGGACCCACTAGTCGGCGGGCCCCAACAGCCGGCGGAGAAGCCGGCGAGCGTAGACACTGACAGCTGGGACCAGTGCCCAGCCGGATTACAATTGTACCCCCGGGGGGTAGGCCTATATAAACCCCCGGGGCACCCATGCAAAGGGTTGGCTTCTTAGCATTACACACACCATAGAGAGAGAGAGAGAGAAGCAAGAGCTAGCCTTGTTCTTCTTCTCCCTTGAACCCAACAGCTCTAGGAGCGATTGTAGCTACACTTCTCGATCTAGTGATCATGCGGAGACCCCGCAGAGCAGGATTAGGGGTGTTATCTCCTCGGAGAGCCCCGAACCTGGGTAAGATTCGCCGGCGTGCATGTCTTCGCCTCATCCCGTTTCCAGGCACCGGCGATGTCTTATTGGCACCCACTATGATAAGCCACCCGTTGGCATATGTCGCACCTACCACCCGACATAGAGCATCACGAGACGAACAATTTGACATAATACACGCGCGAAACGGAGCTATATGCAGAGAGTTATGCCATGATGAACAGGGGCACTTGCTGTGACAGAAAATGACTTAGGAAATATTCGGGGTCTCGGGAAAAGTCAACCTTCGTCAACAGATCGAGATCTGGCCGCTCGAGGGAGCTCGGGCCTCGCCGTGGCCGAAGCTCGCCGGCGACGGGAGAGGAGAGGGAGGCCGCGGGGAGGCGGCGCTCGGGTGCCGGAGGAGGAAGAGGCCGGAGGGGAGGCGCCGGCGGCGGGCGAGGCGGCGGGGACGGCGGCGAGTGCGGCGATGGGCGGTCGGGCCGCGGGGGCGGCGGAGCCGGCTCGGGCCGAGGCGCGAGCTCGGCGGGCCCTCCCTGGGCTCCGCGGGCCGGCGCGGTACGGGCGGCGGCGGACGCTGACGTGGCGGTGGCGGGGATTTCATCCGGCCGGAGGCGGACACGTCCGACGCGGCGCGAGGGGAGCGGGTTAGGGTTTGCCTGCGAACGTTTTCCGGGAGAGATGCACTTATATAGCTAGAGGGAGCTAGGAGAGCCAAATGAGGTGCGGTTTTCGCCCACACGATCGTGATCGAACGACCTAGAGCATGGAAGAGAGTTTGGTGGGTTTTGGGCTGTTTAGAGAGGGGTTTTTTGCTGCAACACACAAAAGGCATCCGCGGTTACCCGGTTAACCGTTGGAGTACCAAACGACCTCCAAATGGAACGAAACTTGACCGGTGGTCTACCGGTGGTATACCAAGGCCACTTGACAAGCCTCGGTCCATTCGGAGAATGTTTGACACCCGCTCACGAAACAAAAACAAGAGGGGTGCACCGGAGGAGATGGGAGCGCCGGATTGCAAAACGGACAACGGGGAAAATGCTCGGATGCATGAGACGAACACGTATGCAAATGCAATGCACATGATGACATGATATGATATGCATGACATGAACAAAATGCAAAACGAAAGACAAAAACCGACCACGGAGGGAAAATCATAACACATAGCCGAAAAATGGCAAGAGTTGGAGTTACAATTATGGAAAGTTACATCCGGGGTGTTACAACACTCCACCACTATGAGAGGATCTCGTCTCGAGATCTAGGACTGAAAGAACTCCGGATATTCGGAACGGAGATGGTCCTCGCGTTCCCAGGTGGCTTCCCGGTCGGAATGGTGCGACCACTTCACTTTCAGGAATTTGATTGACTTGTTGCGAGTCTTGCGCCCAGTTTCTTCAAGAATAGCAACGGGGTGCTCATGATAAGACAAATCTTCTTGGAGGTCAATCTCTTCGAAGTTGATAGTGCGCTCAGGCGCCTTGAAGCACTTGCAGAGCTGTGACACGTGGAACACATCGTGCACGTTCGCGAAGTTGGAAGGAAGCTCAAGTTGATAGGCGAGGTCGCCTCTTCTGCCAATGATCTTGAAAGGACCCACGTATCTAGGGGCAAGCTTCCCTTTGATACCGAAGCGACGAGTGCCTTTCATTGGAGAGACGCGGAGGTAGACATGGTCTCCGATCTCGAAAGCCAAATCACGGTGCTTACTATCATAGTAACTCTTCTGGCGCGATTGCGCGGCTTTGAGATTATCACGGATGACTTTACACATTTCTTCAGCTTCAGTGATGAAGTCATTGCCAAGAAGTTGGCGTTCACCAGTCTCTGACCAATTGAGAGGAGTACGACACTTTCTGCCATAGAGAATCTCGAATGGGGCCTTGCCCGAACTCGCTTGGAAGCTGTTGTTGTAGGAGAATTCGGCATATGGAAGACAATCTTCCCATTTCATGCCAAAGGAAATGACACAAGCCCTGAGCTTACCTTCAAGAATTTGATTGACTCGCTCGACTTGGCCACTAGTTTGAGGATGGAAAGCTGTGCTGAAGCGAATGTTTGTGCCCATGGCCTTCTGGAAGGAGTCCCAGAACTTAGAGGTGAAGATGCTTCCACGATCTGAAGAAATCAATTGTGGAATGCCGTGCAAGGAGACAATTCTGGAGGTGTATAGCTCTGCCAACTGAGCTGCTGTGATGGATTCTTTGATTGGAAGGAAATGAGCCACTTTAGAAAGCTTGTCGATGACAACGAAGATAGCATCATTCCCACGCTTGGACTTGGGACATCCAGTCACGAAGTCCATTTCGATATGATCAAACTTCCACTCTGGGATAGCAAGAGGTTGGAGGAGACCAGCTGGTCGTTGGTGTTCTGCTTTCACCCTTCGACAGACATCACATTCATTCACGAATTGAGCGATTTCTCGCTTCATTCGAGTCCACCAATACGACTGCTTGAGGTCATGGTACATCTTCGTACTTCCAGGATGAATGGAAAGAAGAGAATTGTGCGCCTCGTTCATTATGACTTTTCTTAGATCACCTTTAGGAACCACAATCCGGTCCTCGAAGAATAAAGTGTCTCTGTCATCAATGCGATAGCACTTGTATTTGGAAAGACCCTTGTCGATACCACGTTTCACCTTCTTCACCATGGCATCAAGAAGTTGTGCCTCACGAATTTGATCTTCCAAAGTAGGAGAGACTATGAGGTTGGCAAGAAAGCCTTGAGGAACAACTTAGAGATTCAGCTTGTGGAAAGCTTCACAAAGATCCGGTTGGAATGGCTTGAGAATTAAGCTGTTGCAATAAGCCTTCCTGCTTAAAGCATCTGCAATGACATTGGCCTTGCCTGGAGTATATTCGATACTCGGATTGTACTCTTGAATCATTTCGACCCATCGAGTCTGCCTGAGGTTGAGGTTGGGCTGAGTGAAGATATACTTGAGACTCTTGTGATCGGTGAATATGTCCACTTGTCTTCCCAACAAGAGATGTCTCCACGTTATTAATGCATGGACAACTGCCGCCAACTCAAGATCGTGAGTGGGGTAGTTCTTCTCGTTGGGCTTTAACTGACGAGAGGTATAGGCCACAACTTTCTTCTCTTGCATTAACACAGCACCGAGACCTTGGAGAGAAGCATCACAGAAAACTTCAAATGGCTTGGATTCATCAGGAGGAGTTAAAACAGGAGATGTGACTAGTTTCTCTTTGAGAGTGTTGAAAGCAACGTCACACTCAGGAGACCAGACATACTTCGCATGCTTCTGGAGGAGGTTGGAAAGAGGCTTTGCAATCTTAGAGAAATTCTCAACGAATCTTCGGCAATAGCTTGCAAGACCAAGAAAACTGCGGAGCTGCTTGACATTCTGAGGAGGTTCCCAATTCACAATTGCGGACACCTTCTCGGGGTTAACAGCGATGCCCTTGGCAGAGATGATGTGACCAAGGAAAAGAACTTCATCGAGCCAAAACTCACATTTGGAGAACTTCGCATAGAATTGATACTCTCTGAGCTTGTCGAGCACCAATCGCAAATGTTTGGCATGGTCCTTCTTATTCTTGGAGAAGACCAAGATATCATCGAGATACACCAGAACGAATTCATTGGTATAGGGGTTGAAGATGAAATTCATCATCTGAGAGAATACTGGAGGAGCATTGACAAGGCCGAAAGACACGACCGTATATTCATAAGAACCAAAGCTTGTTCTGAATGCTGTCTTGGGAATATCTTCTTCACGAATGCGAATCTGATGATAACCCATACGAAGGTCAAGCTTGGAGAATACTTTAGCGCCTTTGAGTTGCTCGAATAGCTCATTGATGTTGGGAAGTGGATACTTGTTCTTGATTGTCTTCTTGTTCAATGGGCGGTAGTCGACACAAAGTCGGTCCGTGCCATCCTTCTTCTTGACAAAAAGAACACCACAACCCCATGGAGATGAACTCGGTCTGATCAAACCCAGACGCTCTTGTTCATCGAGCTGTTTCTTCAATTCCTTCAGCTCGTTGGGTCCAAGCTTGTATGGACGCTTGCAAACGGGTTCCGTGCCAGGCTCTAGATCGATAACGAACTCAACTGGCCGGTGAGGAGGCATACCCGGAAGCTCTTCTGGAAAGACATCTTGATACTCGCAAACGACTGGAATTTGGGAGATGGCATTCAATTCACCCTTCTCAGTGAGAGAAAATAACCGAATGGTTTCATCATGAGCGGCATAAATAATCACATCCTCAGAAGAGTGAGTCAATTGAATTTCCCTGGCAGCACAATCAAGTTGAGCCTTGTGCTTAGAAAGCCAGTCCATCCTGAGAATAAGATCAATATCCGAGTCACCAAGAACAACTGGAGAAGACAGAAATTTATAGTTTCCCATCTTGATGGAAACATTCGGAACCATGGAACTTGCATTCATGCATTTGCCCGGACAGACAACTGCTAACGGTCTAGGCAAACCTTGAAAAACCAACTCATGCTTGGATGCAAAAGGTCTTGATATGAAAGGAAGCGATGCACCAGTATCAAAAAGAACTTTTGCAGGAATATCATTAACAGGAAGATTACCCATTATCAGATCAGTCGATTCCTCCGCTTGAGCTGCATTCATCATGTTCACCTTTGCAAACTTGGAATTATGCTTGACCACTGCATTGCTGGAAGATCTGATAGGAGGAGGAGGAGGCAGACGCCTTTGGTTGAAGCACTTGTTAGCATAGTGACCTTTCTGCTGACACTTGTTGCAAGTCACCTCTGAGAGTGGACGGTGATAAGGAGCATTGGACATTGGAGCTTGATTCTGAGACTTGTTCTGATAGCCAGAATTGGAAGAGTTGGAAGAACCATGGCCACCTTTGTTCTTCTGCTAGTAAGGCTGACGAAACGGAGGAGGAGGAGGCAACCAGAACTTCTGTTGCTTAGCTGCCACAAGTGAGGAAGAAGAAGACTGAACTGCATCTCTGACTCTCTTCTTAGAAGCCTCACACTTGAGCTGAGCAGCCTCTTGCTTCAGTGCCATGTTATAGAATTGATCAAACTGAGTAGGCTCAACAAGAACGAGAGCTAACTGCAGATCCTCTCTAAGGCCACCTCTGAAGTGATAGATCATGCTCTTTTCATCAGGAACGTCTTGTTTAGCGAAGCGAGCAAGTTTCTGAAACTGGATGTTGAATTGATACACAGACATGTTGCCTTGCTTGAGATTGCGGAACTCCTCACGCTTGCTCTCAACAACACTTTGTGGAATGTGGTGCGCTTTGAAGTCCCGACAGAAGTCAGTCCAGGTGATCACACGACCTCCTCTGGAATCTTTGTATTGTTGAAACCAATCAGCAGCTTGGTCCTTGAGCTGAAAAGAAGCGAACTTGACATAGTCCTCAGGCCTGACATTGCTACATTCAAAATGCTTGTTGATGTCCACGAGCCAATCATCGGCATCCATGGCCTCGACACAGTAGCTGAAAGACTTGGGCTGATTTGCGAGAAACTGGTTGAGTGTAGCGAAGTGAGGCTGATTGTTGCCTTGGCCTTGATTGCCTTGCCCTTGGGTGCGTTCTTGCAAGAGTTGCAGAATCATCTGAGCATTGGCGTTGGTGGCTGCCATGATAGCTTGCCATGCCTCCGGAGGCGGAGGTGTTGGCGGAGGGTTCGCTTGACTCCCTTCATTGCGATCCGGATTCTGACGCGTTGGCGGAGCCATCCTGAAGAGGGTGACATCCGTTAGCATCTTCATAGACAAATAGATAAGTAGAATCAACGGATAGAAATTGCAACATATAGTCTTCACAATAAACATTCGAACGAGGATGAACGAATGAATTCCGTAGTAAATCATCACACTTCCAATAAGTTGAGAAGCCACTTGAAAAAAGATATGGAATCAACATATGACTTCGAAGCAACTCGAATACCACAATTGAAAACAAAACAAAGTATTGGCTTGCAGAATAAGCCGGAACAAACATATGATAGAGATTTCGTCCGAAGTTTTCGTGGTGGGGCCCACACGGGCTCGATCGTACAGCACCATCATGTACAAGGCTGTGCACATGACATACGAAGCGTCCCCGAGTCGGCATAGCCAAGGACTCTTTAAGACAGTACGAGACCACTGTAAAACCAACCGTGTACAGGCGGACCACTAGACGTCGAACCCCAATCTCATATCATGCGTCTGTCAGAAAGATGTCTTAAGGCTACTTGAATTCCCACTTATAAACTCCCGAAACTTTCTGGTTATGCAATCTGGTGTTGGGGATACAGGGGACACAAAATATATCACCCAAACTAGCAATCCCTAGATCCAGCTGTATCCATCCGTCAACACATAACCAAGAAACCTTCGGAAATCGTTTACTTCAACCTTCGAAAAACATCCGTTATACGAGTTATGGCAATACTCCCGAACTCCCGTCCCAGTACTGGGTGGCGTCGAGGTGATCTCACCAACAACTGCATAAAAGAGATTTCGATGTCGGCGAAACTCAGGTATTCCAGAACTGCAACGATAAAATTGTGACGACAACACCTCGGAGCTCAACTCCCCGGGACACTGCCACAACCCCTAAATGTCAGGAGGCACCAAGAACAATGTTCTCGTCACAAAACCATCAGAACGATTCCAAGATACCCACGTGATCCTAAAAAAAATTTTAGTGAAATTTTTAGGAGAGAAGAGTCAAAACTTCTACGTCAGGAGACCTCACCAGAGCGACGAAGGGACTGAGGAGTAAAAAGAATCCTACTCTCCGATATATATAATCCTAAGACTCAAAACATTTTTGTTCTAGACTCAACAACACCAGCGATTCGATCAAGCAGGGGCTCCTAAGTCGGGGATGGCTCTGATTACCAACTTGTAACGCCCACGATGCGGCTATATCTCCCACGTGTCGAGGCACGACTTAGAGGCATAACCGCATTGTGGTTTTGTCGCAAGAAGGGCCATCTTCACACAATCCCATGTAATGAACAAGAATGGGATAAAGAGTTGGCTTACAATCGCCACTTCACACAATACATAAATATAATTCATACATCATCCAAAATACACACATAGACCGACTACGGTCAAGATCCAAATGAAAATAAGATAACCCCAAATGCTAGATCCCCGATCGTCCCAACTGGGCTCCACTACTGATCATCAGGAAAAGACACATAGTAACGACCACGTTCCTCATCGAACTCCCACTTGAGGTCGATCCCATCATCTGCACTGGCATCGTCGGCACCTGCATCTGTTTTGGTAGAATCTCTGAGTCACGAGGACTCAACAATCTCACACCCGCGAGATCAAGATTATTTAAGCTTATAGGAAAGGATGGTGTAATGAGGTGGAGCTGCAGCGGCAATAAGCATATATGGTGGCTAACAGACGCAAAAGAGAGCGAGAAGAGAAGCAACGGAACGGTCGTCATCTAGCAATGACCAAGAAGTGATCCTGAACTCCTACTTACATCATTCATAACTCAAACCGTGTTCACTTCCCGGACTCCGCCGAGAAGAGACCATCACGGCTACACACACGGTTGATGTATTTTAATTAAGTCAAGTGACAAGTTCTCTACAACCGGGCATTAACAAATTCCCATCTGCCTCATAACCGCGGGCACGGCTTTCGAAAGATAATATCCTGCAGGGGTGTCCCAACTTAGCCCATCATAAGCTCTCACGGTGAACGAAGGATAAACCTTCTCCTGGAAAGACCCGATCAGTCTCGGAATCCCGGTTTACAAGACATTTCGACAATGGTAAAACAAGAACAGCAAAGCGGCCTGATGCACCGACAAATCCCGATAGGAGCTGCACATATCTCGTTCTCAGGGCACATCGGATAAGTCAAGCTACGAGTAAAACCAGACCTCGATTTTCCCCGAGGTGGCCTCGCAGGCTGCTCGGTTCGGACCAACACTCGAAGGAGCACTGGCCCCGGGGGGGGGGGGGGGTTAAAATAAAGATGACCCTCGGGCTCGCGAAAACCCGGGGAAAAAGGCTTAGGTCGCAAATGGTAAAACCAAGGTTGGGCCTTGCTGGAGGAGTTTTATTCAAGGCGAACTCTCAAGGGGGTCCCATAAATCACCCAACCGCATAAGGAACGCAAACTCAAGGAACATAATACCGGTAAGACAGAAACTAGGGCGGCAAGAGTGGAACAAAACACCAGGCATAAGGCCGAGCCTTTCACCCTTTACCAAATATATAGATGCATTAATTAAATAAGAGACATTGTGATATCCCAACATATCCATGTTCCGACATGGAACAAACTTCAACTTCACCTGCAACTAGCAACGCTATAAGAAGGGCTGAGCAAAAGCTGTAACTCAGGCAAACAACGGTTTGCTAGGAAAGGATGGTTAGAGGCTGACATGGCAATATGGGAGGCATGATATAGCAAGTGGTAGGTGGCGTAGCATGGCAATAGAACGAACAAGTAGCAAAGCAAAGATAGAAGTGATTACGAGGGGTGGTCATCTTGCCTGCAAGGTTCTCAGAGTTGTCGAAAGCTTGATCCTCGTAAGCGTACTCAACAGGTTCCTCGTTCACGAACTCGTCTCCCAGCTCTACCCAAGGCAAGAACACAAGCAACGGAACCACAATCAATCACGAGAAATGCACAAGCAACATGATGCAAAACATGTATGATATGCGATGCATATGCGTGCTCCGGAAGGAAAATGATGAACAAGGCAGTAACTTGGAAAACCAAGCATGCCACTGGAAAGATGAGATGATTTCGGTCGAAATCGATATAAAGATCACCGGAAACGGATGCACGGTTTGCAAATGGCAAGCAAAACAAGAATGACACGAATCTGCGATTAACAGCATCATAGCACTTAAAATGCAACAAGTAACAATGCTACAGCACTCCAACGTAGCAACAAAGCATATGG
The DNA here is from genome assembly GCF_002575655.3 of Aegilops tauschii subsp. strangulata. NCBI lineage: Eukaryota > Viridiplantae > Streptophyta > Magnoliopsida > Poales > Poaceae > Aegilops > Aegilops tauschii. The sequence goes on from NC_053041.3 coordinate 404,179,095, forward strand.
AAGTAATCTACAGGCGATTCTTGACAAAAAATGAACACTGAGATATGGCTAGATCACAACATAACAAGCTCAAACAAGCATGGCAAAAGTGCAAAAGATAACAGGTTCACAGACTTGGTGAAATTACTGGACATGGCAGAAAACAGCATCAGGTAGCAATGTTCAAAGCCCGAAAACAACATGCTACAGAAACTTAACATGCCAAAACAAGGCATGGAATTATTCTACTAAATGCATATGACAAAAGTCCCTTAATGACCATAAGCCAAAAAGGATCAGAAGATATGATGGCAACAATGTAAACATAGCAAGTTCCGTTATCAGGTTTCAGACTTAGCAGAAAACAGAGCATGGCAGAAACAATATTATGAGGGCATCTTGGTGAGCTTTATGCACTCACCACAAAGCAATGCATGACAAAACAAGCATACCTACAGGAAGATGGCATGTTTTTGAAGCTATCCATGGCAAGAACAAATACATAGCATGTATGGAACAACTACAACAAACTTGGCAAAATTGAATAACACGTAAACAATCTGCCAGAAATATTTTATAGCAAAAGTAGAGCAAGATTGAGTCATGCTATGGCACTCCAAAATTGCAAAAAAGTGCAGGAATGGATCAATTACAACAATATCTACAAAACATCCTTACTGAACATCTTTAAAATATGCTTGGATCTCTCTGTAGCATCAAGTTTACATGGCAACAAAATAACAGCAGACAAAGACTTGGAGAAATCACCGTCCCTGAAATCAGAAACATTATGGAGCCTAGTTTGCATGCTTGTGCTAGTCACCACATAGATCACAAAAATACATGACATACACCACTGGAAATATGGCATGGCATACAACAAAACACATGTAGAGCTCATGCCTATAAGATGCATAGATTAAATGATACAAAAATAACAAATCTCCAAGTTCTGCTAAGAACCAGCAGATAACAGCAACTAGCACTCTTGCACCAGAAATTTGGGCATCAAGATGACCTCTAATGAACATGGTGCAATTGAACAAAATGTAGAG